>NC_039360.1:113878265-114196517 GCF_003573695.1 Papaver somniferum
CTCATTATTGTAGTTCTTTCGTCTATAATTACACTATTCATCTCAGCTAACTTACGCGTCGACTCAGCTAACTCCCTGAGGGACTCTTCTAAAGGAGGAATAGGAACAGAGGGATCATAAAAAGGACTACTTTTTAGTAGTTTGATTGTATCCTCTAGAGACGAAGAACTAGTACTATAATCTTCTTGCTCGTAAGACTGATGCATGTATGGATAATAATTGGGCTCACCAGGGTATGACCCATATCCTTCCAAAGGATGGCGTTCCCAACCACTATTCCCAACATGGTCATAAAAAGGATGATGTCCATATTCAAATTCAGGACGATAATCATTGTATTGGCTTTTATCATACCAGTTCGACATTCTTAATTGTAAGGGAATTCTACACAATCACAAACAAGGCTGACTCGACCAAATCAAACCTATAAAATATAGCAAACAACAAGTATGATGGCTCCACTTAGATTGTTTCTAGACTTGCTTCTATCTATCGAAGGGGAATTCGTTACAATTTAAGCAAACCCCTCTGGAATCAATCCGAGTCAAAGTAAGTTGAATTGAGGCGAGGGAAGCTCAGTGGGGCTTTGATACCCAAGGCCTTACCGCTATCACAAGACGGCGGCGCAGTCACGCATTCAACTCACAGAAACCATCATGAACTTCGAGGTGTGCTTAAGAAAGTAACCAATATCCTTCGGAAAATTTTCCTGGTAAGCGCATTACCCTGTCGGTCTCGTTCTAGTCAAGTTTTAAGCTTGGGTTCGCGTTAGGTTTCGTTTTCCTAAGGCGGGCAAGAAGGGAGCGGTGGTGAAATCCGAACCCTTATCTTGTATTGGCCAGGCCTTTCCCTTTACTAGGAATTTAAAAACAGTCCAAATTCTTCCTCAATCAATGAATCACCTTAAGGAATACAGTAACTCGCTTACAGGAGATTCGCGAGTGTTTCGATGGACTTACCTCCCGTACCAGACGGGGGATGAACCGTTTAAGTCGACTCGGGACACGACTCCTATGTCATGTACGAACCCGAGGGGCCGAGACGATATAGTAATCGTCGTCCTTCCCTGCACACAGTTTATATAAAAATTTTTTTTTTTAATAATAATACCCTTCCGTAGGGTTAAAAAAAGAATAAAGTCCAATTGTACAGAATAAAGTCCAAATAAAAAGTCCAAAAATTACAAAAACTATGAAAAATAAAGCCTATTTACAAATCCTAAAAAAAATTATGTCTTTTTTTTTCTTCTCTTTTAGCTTTTAGCTTTTAGCTTTAAGATTTTTGTTCCCAAGTCCTTAGTATTCCACTTCGAACCTATAAATCAAAGACACAAAAAGAAACGTAAAAAAGAACAAATAATAGTAAAAAAATAATAAAAACCTAAAAATTCTACCTAAGCACAAATCCCCGGCAGCGGCGCCAAAATGATTAATAATTTTTCGTGGGATGTAGTAATTAGGATTCGTTTCAGACTTCTGAAGGAAATGGAATTTTTAGATTTAATAAATATATACAAAAAATATTAACAATATGGGCAAGAGTACTGGGACTAAAGATTCGGCCGTTTTTTTTTTCTTCAAATGGTTCAGAAATTAATTCTAGCAATTATAGTTCAAAAACAAAACAAATATTAACTCTAGTTTATTGCCAAGATAGATTTTATAAAATATTACTTGTATTTCTTAAGCATGGCATATCAAAAATCCCTAGGACTAAGCATACTCCATCAAATGAAATCACAAGTAATTAATTTAAAATCTTAATTCAATTAAAATTAGTGCAAAAATTAAATAAAAGAATTAATGAAATTACCACATGGATGAAATTCGACCTCCTCCGTCGTCCCAGTGTTGGGTTTAGCTCATCATGATAAAAACACGCTCAAAGTATTTATTTATTGCTCAAAGGGTGTTTACAAGGATGAAAATGGAGATGAAATAATAAAACAGTGAATGTGCGACCCACAGAAAGCGTCCAAAATAAACGACACAGAAGAAGTGCTATTGTTACTGTAGCTCTAAGACCCACACCTACGACCCACGTCTGTGAGTCTATTTCACTGTTGAAAAACGACTGCTGGTGCAGGTCCGTTCTTCGTGTTCTTCATATTCATCATCATCAGCAGCAGCAGAAACCGAGTTTGGGAAAACTCGAATTTCTTCTTCTCTGGCTCTCCTCAGCCCCCCAGACTCTCGACCCCCTCTCTAGTAGACCCAAAGAGACTATTTATACCCAACAACAGCTCCAAATCTCGCCAATAACTCCAATATAATTCTTCATTATGCGGGCAGTGAATAACAATATTTTCCGAATATTTTCTTACCAAACTTGGAATTTCTTGCGTAAAATTCCTCCCTCCACGCTCCAAATCGATTCTTCACGACCCAAAGTGATGCTCGAGCCATTCCACATCATCAGAACACGTCCATAACTCTCCATGACACGTGATTATCATCCTCCAGTGCATGCTTGCCCTGTTTTGAACTCGAGAATGAAAACACGTATTCCAGCCAAATTTGATCGAAACCACCACCCAAACTTTGTTCCTTATGCCAAATCACATCTTTCTGCCAATTTTCAGCGATTGAATCGCAATCTAACCCATTCATTTTGACAATCAAAATTCTGCCAGTTGAAAACTTCATTTCCTGCCAAAAACACAAATTCAAATTGTTGAAGAAGGTGCCCCTTATCCAGAGTGTTGGGGTGCGAATATCAATTGGGGTGGAAATAGTAATTTTTCTGGGTTCCTCCGGGACATTTCTGGGACGCTTCCGGTGCATTTCTGGGGTGCCTACGGTACATTTCTCCGGGGTGTAAAACACTGCTTTTTGAGCCCATTTCGCCGCAAGGGCTTATTTCTCTAAAATTTCCTACAAGAACACAAAATAACACAATAAGTACTTAATCGAGTCTAAAATACAGAACATTGAGAACAAAATAGACACATAAATGCGTCTATCAAGGGGTTTAAAGACTTAGTGCATACGCTAAATGCATTCGAGAGACCAGCGATAGTGGTATAGTTAGGATTTCATAATTTCTGTTTCACTTGAGGACAAGTAAAATTCAGGTTTGGGGGTATTTGATGAGTGCCAAATAGTGCATATTCCTACACCTTTTTATTGGCATTTAACTCATCTTTTGCACTTTAAAATCATATATTATCCCAAATTCTGTATTTTTACTGTTCTCAAGAATAAATACTTGTACTAATTAATTTTGTGTTTTTAGGTGCTAAATAAAGATTGGATGAATCGAGGGGCCAAAAGAGCAAAGAAATGGTGACAATGGAAGAGAGATAACAAAGGCTCCCGCTGGAAAGCAATGAAGAATATCTTATGTGAAGAATATTTTATGCACCTTATCAGCAAGTGAATATTATCTTTTGCACCTCATCCTCAAGTGAAGAATGTAGTTTGCAAGACTCAAAGACTAGGTGTGGGATTGAGATATTAGCTTTGAAGAATGTTTGGGCCTAGAAGAAGATCTTTCAAGAGATAAAACCTAAGATCATATACCCAAACCCGTTTCCAATCTGAGCCGTCAGATCCGAGTCAGATGCTCAACATCCAAGGCATCTCCACATTGCACATGAACGATTGATACTCCCGCCTAACACCCAAACTCCTACTTTTCTTCTCCAAATCAAACAGAAAGCCAAACACCTCTTTCGTACTTTCATCCTCTCTATACCCTGCAAAACCATCAGTTCATCAATCTCTCCATCAATCCATTCCATCCCCGACAAATCTCTGATCTATAGCCATCAATCAACCTCCTAGTCTCTTTCTATCTCTATTATAGCATCTTCCCAAAAACAGTAACCCTAGAAGCTATGATTGAGAGAGACAGAGCTAGGGTTAGCCTCAATAGCTAAAAGCGACCATCAACTCAAGAGTTGCAGGCAGAATTGCAGAGGGGGTTTGTCGAGAAAATACAAATTGAGTGAGTGGTGGTTCTTTAATTTATCAATTCTAGTATTTTGAGAAGAAATTTGGTATAAATAGGGGTCTCTGTGAATTATGTAATCATCCAATTTCAGTTGAACCAACTAGTTATCTTAATTAATTTGTGTTTTAATCATCTTCACCATGTTCTAAATTTACCTGCTAGGGTTTAGATGAAGCCCTAGTTTGCTACTTGTTATTCATGTTAATGGAAGTAACCTTGTTGTGTTTAATTATCTTAGAATAAAATTCAATCTTAGGACTTCAATACTTTACTTTCACAGTGTATGCCATGTATCCATTGTAGTTAGAATAATATACTGTGTTGAAGAACTACAACTCATGCTTAATCCAAAATATTGATCTTTTGATTAGCTGTGCCTTGAAAAGACAGTTAATGCTTTGGAGAAATACCTTAATTGTGATTGAATCATTCATATCAAAGTGACCTTAGATATACAGAGGATTGACATCCCTTTTGTTATCAGTTTTAAGTACAAGGTTAGTGTTATGAGCAGAATAACTAGTGTAAGTTAGTGGTGGACTCATAGGTCCTAGTACCCTCCTCATCATTTGTTTTACAATATCTTGCTTTACACTCTACTTTGTTATTTCAGTTACTTGAAAATCATCTAGTCGTGTCGGCAAAACCCCTTGTTGTTACTCTCATTCTGAATCAGTATAGTAAGACCATAAGCTTCACGTTACACCCACCAAGTCCTTGTGGATCGACTCGTACTTACCCTGTTTTACAAGCTCGACACTGTATACTTGCAGTTAGCACATTGTAGGCTTGTTTAAAGTCCTACCAAGGAACAATTGGGGGATACTCTCACAAATTGGGGATACTAAAGAAAAGAAAAACATTATGAAGTAATTTAAGAGTTCATTATCCAAATAACACTGTCGGTATTGGAGTCATCACCAGAGCAACACCGACTATAACAGTCGGTATTGCATTCAACCTACAACTTCAACAAACCAATACCGACAACAAAATACCCAGAAGAACATTGGTTTATTCTCACTGTAATAAGAAAAAAAACGAGAGATTTAGCTCCTAATGATTCATGATTTTTGCATGTTTGATTTGTTGTTGCATAATTGGTCCGAGTAGTCTCGTGTAGGGTCGTACATTTTATCTTCTTGTGATTTTCAATCTGTCCTAATGTTCTCCACCGATGAATATGAACAGTTGAGTAGACTAATAATTAAAGTCCCCTCGTTAGTTTAATCAATCGTTGGTTTAAATGTTTATCAGAAATATGAAGAAATTTTTTGTCTTTTTTCTATCAATTTTTGATCTGTTTTATTGGACGTTGGTATAGTCTTTGTTTTCGAAGGAACGGAGGATTGAAGTGATGATTGTTGCACGGTACATATGAGATTCATCTTTGATTAATTTAAACAAAATTTAATCTTTCGCTCCTATCGGGGGTTTTGCATACTCCTAACTCTTAATCAGCAGAACCAATGGGAATTATTGGGTGATATGATGGAAAATAATTTATTTGGTGCACAAGTAGGGGGTACCAAATTAAAATTGTCCCCTTAGCCAAAATCTAACTTCATATAACCGTGAGTATCCCCAATTTGTGAGAGTGTTCTCCAATTGTGCCTTCATTATATACTTATCCTTTAATTGATAATAGTTATCTATTTTAGTCTTAGTCGGTTGTTTTGGTTGGTGGTCAACCGCTAATCATATCCAACACTCCCCCTTGGGTGATCACAGATTAAAATATTGCCTCATTAAAGCTTTGACGGTAAGATCCAAGCAAAGAGTATAATTACTTTTGTTGCCTCGTTAAAACCTTGCCACAAAAATCCAATAGCACAAAAATCGGTTGAAGGAAAAAGAGTACAAAACTATCAGCGTTAAAACGGTGTTGATCGCCACAAATTTTCTCCCTTTCGCTAAAATTGTGCATGGAAAACCGGTTATAACAAATCCCGAACGCTCGAAGCTCAAAAATGAGATTGTTCATCACCGCAGATTTTCTCTTTTGTTAAAATTGCATCAGGAAAACTACTTGGAAAAGCCTGAGTTTGGAGCGAGTTTGGTCACTACCATTAAATACTTCCTCCGTCAAATTGTGTTAGGAAAACCTCTTGGGACAAAACCTGAACGCATGCGTCAGGAAAACCACTTGGGACAAAATCTGAACGCCAAAATCTCAAAATAATGTCGACGTCGATTAAATGTTGCCTCGCTAAAACCTCGTCTGGAAAACCACATGGGACAAAACCATACAAAGGAAAAGAGTATAACGGACATCGCATGTTAATGGTGATGGACACGCATATGCAGCCTCGTTAAAACCTTGGCAAGGAAAACCCAACATGACAGCGCGTTCATGCCCGGCGAATGTTATACAAGTTGACCCCCTATCTTAAAGCGGTTGGTGGTGCAAACATTATGCAATTATGAAAATTGCTTTACTGGTTGCAGTTTATGGAGGATTGACTGCCAGATCTCTACGTCGAGGGTACACCGATACTGTACACCGAGCATTTAGATCATCCATATATTGCACAATAGTTTTTCGCTTTAACTTCAGGCATAGCCGTGAAAGGCCTTTTGTAAACTCATATTTACCGTGGAATCAATTTTAGCTTTTAAAAATGTAACCTGCAATATAAAAGTTGAGACCACAAGATAATGCATGCATTATATTTGTATATGGTACTTCTGGACCATAAACAAATTATTTCCACGTACATATCAGACAGATCGATCACTTCCACTTTCAGAGATCACATAATAATAATGTTGATATAATAACACAATAAGTATCACAGGTATTACAAATTGGATACTCTAACAGTCTATACGAACAAGTTTTATACTAGCATGTCTTTCGAACTTCAGACTGAGAAATATTCGATTTTACTGAGATCTCATAATTTAGTTCAAGCGTGGATTTTAGCGTTACTAAGGACATTTTAAACAAGCCAAAGATGATATCATTAATTTACCTGGATCTTAACCTTGTACCAAGAACATGAAACATACACAAGGATTGTTCACAAAATTTTCTTCTTCGAAATGGTGATTATGACTTAATTTCAAGCCTGACGTAACTCACAAGGTCAGGAGGCTGCCTCCTTCAAGGATTCAAATACCATCACCAAAAACTAGTCATAACAATATGCAACATGAGTCCTTTAGGGACTACCGTGCATCAACATTAGGCGAATATTTTAGTTTTACAGAACCAATCCAGGGGTTCAGCTTAAGTCCTTAAATCGCACTTAGAGAGACTACATTATTTTCTTTGATCTTTATCTCAAACATCAACCTGTAACATTCAGGCCTCATAATTCTCACTGTAATAAGAAAAAAAACGAGAGATTTAGCTCCTAATGATTCATGATTTTTGCATGTTTGATTTGTTGTTGCATAATTGGTCCGAGTAGTCTCGTGTAGGGTCGTACATTTTATCTTCTTGTGATTTTCAATCTGTCCTAATGTTCTCCACCGATGAATATGAACAGTTGAGTAAACTAATAATTAAAGTCCCCTCGTTAGTTTAATCAATCGTTGGTTTAAATGTTTATCAGAAATATGAAGAAATTTTTTGTCTTTTTTCTATCAATTTTTGATCTGTTTTATTGGACGTTGGTATAGTCTTTGTTTTCGAAGGAACGGAGGATTGAAGTGATGATTGTTGCACGGTACATATGAGATTCATCTTTGATTAATTTAAACAAAATTTAATCTTTCGCTCCTATCGGGGGTTTTGCATACTCCTAACTCTTAATCAGCAGAACCAATGGGAATTATTGGGTGATATGATGGAAAATAATTTATTTGGTGCACAAGTAGGGGATACCAAATTAAAATTGTCCCCTTAGCCAAAATCTAACTTCATATAACCGTGAGTATCCCCAATTTGTGAGAGTGTTCTCCAATTATGCCTTCATTATATACTTATCCTTTAATTGATAATAGTTATCTATTTTAGTCTTAGTCGGTTGTTTTGGTTGGTGGTCAACCGCTAATCATATCCAACACTCCCCCTTGGGTGATCACAGATTAAAATATTGCCTCATTAAAGCTTTGACGGTAAGATCCAAGCAAAGAGTATAATTACTTTTGTTGCCTCGTTAAAACCTTGCCACAAAAATCCAATAGCACAAAAATCGGTTGAAGGAAAAAGAGTACAAAACTATCAGCGTTAAAACGGTGTTGATCGCCACAAATTTTCTCCCTTTCGCTAAAATTGTGCATGGAAAACCGGTTATAACAAATCCCGAACGCTCGAAGCTCAAAAATGAGATTGTTCATCACCGCAGATTTTCTCTTTTGTTAAAATTGCATCAGGAAAACTACTTGGAAAAGCCTGAGTTTGGAGCGAGTTTGGTCACTACCATTAAATACTTCCTCCGTCAAATTGTGTTAGGAAAACCTCTTGGGAAAAAACCTGAACGCATGCGTCAGGAAAACCACTTGGGACAAAATCTGAACGCCAAAATCTCAAAATAATGTCGACGTCGATTAAATGTTGCCTCGCTAAAACCTCGTCTGGAAAACCACATGGGACAAAACCATACAAAGGAAAAGAGTATAACGGACATCGCATGTTAATGGTGATGGACACGCATATGCAGCCTCGTTAAAACCTTGGCAAAGAAAACCCAACATGACAGCGCGTTCATGCCCGGCGAATGTTATGCAAGTTTACCCCCTATCTTAAAGCGGTTGGTGGTGCAAACATTATGCAATTATGAAAATTGCTTTACTGGTTGCAGTTTATGGAGGATTGACTGCCAGATCTCTACGTCGAGGGTACACCGATACTGTACACCGAGCATTTAGATCATCCATATATTGCACAATAGTTTTTCGCTTTAACTTCAGGCATAGCCGTGAAAGGCATTTTGTTAACTCATATTTACCGTGGAATCAATTTTAGCTTTTAAAAATGTAACCTGCAATATAAAAGTTGAGACCACAAGATAATGCATGCATTATATTTGTATATGGTACTTCTGGACCATAAACAAATTATTTCCACGTACATATCAGACAGATCGATCACTTCCACTTTCAGAGATCACATAATAATAATGTTGATATAATAACACAATAAGTATCACAGGTATTACAAATTGGATACTCTAACAGTCTATACGAACAAGTTTTATACTAGCATGTCTTTCGAACTTCAGACTGAGAAATATTCGATTTTACTGAGATCTCATAATTTAGTTCAAGCGTGGATTTTAGCGTTACTAAGGACATTTTAAACAAGCCAAAGATGATATCATTAATTTACCTGGATCTTAACCTTGTACCAAGAACATGAAACATACACAAGGATTGTTCACAAAATTTTCTTCTTCGAAATGGTGATTATGACTTAATTTCAAGCCTGACGTAACTCACAAGGTCAGGAGGCTGCCTCCTTCAAGGATTCAAATACCATCACCAAAAACTAGTCATAACAATATGCAACATGAGTCCTTTAGGGACTACCGTGCATCAACATTAGGCGAATATTTTAGTTTTACAGAACCAATCCAGGGGTTCAGCTTAAGTCCTTAAATCGCACTTAGAGAGACTACATTATTTTCTTTGATCTTTATCTCAAACATCAACCTGTAACATTCAGGCCTCATAATTCTACAGTGTGAGTCGGATTCGAACTTTTGCAATTTTTCGAGAGATTCCAGTCTTTATCATAGTTTGAGGGGATTGAATCACATGCCTACCAATCACAATGTCGATGTTCTTTTGTAGAGGGATACATAACCACCATCGTAAATAATCGACAATCATAGATCTCACATATTTCTCTAGTGCATGTGTTAGAGCACTGCTCGGCCTAACTCGCAAGCGTTGCTATCTTAAGCTTGTTCTCAAGTTTAATTTCCAAAACTATAAGTATTGATTTCTAGTCTACTTATAACTAAGTCTCGGATTAGGATAGAAAATGTAGCTCAGCTTTATACTTCACGACGTTCATCGATTGAAGACGAAGAACTACTAAGGGGATCTTGTGGAACTTCATCAACAAAAGGTATGTGGAGACTTGAACTCATATATCACTCAAAAGTCTATCTACTCGATCTCATATTTGAGACAAAAGTCGTATATCTATATAGACTTCAATTATACACATTTGATATTTCGAGCTGAGTTTAACTCGCTTACATATTTCTCGAAATATGTGTTGGTAAGCTTTCGCTTTAACCAAGTTCATCTTATATTCTTGACGAAAGTCAAAATATGATCATGTGAAAACCTCCTGGTAACATCTTACATGATTTATGTGAGACAGTCATTTGATGTAGACTCAGAATGTTTCTTATTGATCATTTGATCAATTGAAAATTGCTTTGAAGCTAATAGTTTGTGTGAGACAGCTATTGTCGTCTTCCAAGAATGTTTCAATGGTTGAAATGAGAGTTTAGAACAATTGGATTTAAGCATATTATGCGTACTTGCATATATGTAATTCAAGACCGGGAACCATGGTATGCATACCCGTATGCGTACTAGTTGGTTTAGTGAAGTCCGGGAACCTTGTACGCATACCAGTAGGTGTACTGGCGTGAGGTTCAGGTCCGGGAATTTCTGCTGAGTTTGGAAGGTATGCGTACCAGTTCGCGTACTGGCGAAACCCAAACTTAGTCCAGACACTTAGGTACGCGTACCCGTTTGCATACCTAGTGGATAATTTTCTAAAATCGGTTTGTTCATGAACTAATATATTTATATAATAAGGAATGCAATCTTTTGCAAACCGTGCTATAATGTTCATGAATTGATTCGAGTGAATCAAAACCGATTTTGCTTCAATTGTGTCTTGTATACTTCTATGAGAATATAAACAATTGAACAACTCTAGAACTAGTTTCATTTGAGTCATTTGAGCTAGTTATGGTTAAGATGAATAAGGTTCATATGAAAGTGTTCATATGGCTAACTTCGGTTAACTATTGTTGATCCTACAAGGTGCACACGTTTAGGTAAGGATACTCATATATAAATGAAGTCACTTTTCATTTGTGTAACAAGCTAAGTTCGATCTAACGGTTGAAAGATATTAGCTTGAGTCTAATCAGGTTTTCATCTAACGGTGAATATTGAATGCTTTGTTACCAAGATAACATTGTATGCAAACCCTGATTTGAAGACTATATAAAGGAGAACTCTAGCAACTGGGAAACCTAATCCCCACACCTCATGTGTGATACTAGTTGCGACTAGAGTCGATTCTCCTTTAACCTTAGGTTTTTCACGAAACCCTGTAGGTTAACGACTTAAAGACTTCATTGGGATTGTGAAGCCAGACCCAACTATTTTTTTTGTAGTTGTGTGTTATGATCTTGATTTTTCTACCGTGATTGAGTACTATCTTCTCTAAGATTTGCTCTAGATTTAATCTCCGATAGGCAAGATAAAAAGTAGTCACAAACATCTTCGTCTCATCGTTTGTGATTCCATAATATCTTGTTTCGCTACCATACGATTAAGATTATTATGAGGTGATTGATATTTCTAGGCCGTTCTTCGGGAATATAAGTCTGGTATATCAATTGGTTCCTGTTCACCTTGATTTATCAAAAGATGGAACAAAACTAATAGGTTTATTTGTGGGAGACAGATTTATCTAATCCTATAGACTTTTCTGTGTGAGACAGATTGGTTTGTCAAGTCTTCGACTTTGGGTCGTAGCAACTCTTAATTGTGGGTGAGATCATCTAAGGGAATCAAGTGCATAAATTCCTGCTAGGATTCAGAGACGTAAGGAGCGCAACTGGATCTTGATCAGTGTGAGATTGGTTAGGGCTCAACTACGTTCCAGTCCGAAATTAACTTGGAGTAGGCTAGTGTCTGTAGCAGCTTAATACAGTGTGTGTTCAATCTGGACTAGGTCCCGGGGTTTTTCTGCATTTGTGGTTTTCTCGTTAATAAAACTTCTGGTGTCTGTGTTATTTCTTTTCCGCATTATATTTTGTTATATAATTGAAATATCACAGGTTGTGCGTTGAATCGATCAATTGGTAAATCCAACCTTTGGTTTTTGATTGAAATTGATTGATCCTTGAACACTGGTCTTTGGTACCGTTCAAGTGATTTCTCTTTTATTCAATTGGGCTCGCAGATTTCTATTTGCTTGAGTTGGTATTGAATCGAGAAATTGAGATATAACTCTTTGATATACTTTTTATTAAGATTGAGTCTGACTGTCTAGTTGATTCTCTTAAAAGTATATTGGAGTTAGTCCATACAGATTGCTAAGAGAAATATTGGGTGAGGTTGTTAGACCCCCACTTTTTCATGATTTTCTAAAATCGGTTTTCTCATGAACTAATACATTTATATAATAAGGAATGCAATCTTTTGCAAACCGTGGATATAATGTTCATGAATTGATTTGAGTGAATCAAAATCGATTTTGCTTCAACTGTGTCTTGTATACTTCTATGATAATATAAACAAATGAATAACTCCAGAACTAGTTTCATCTGAGTCATTTGAACTAGTTATGGTTAAGATGAATAAGGTTGATATGAAAGTGTTCATACGGCTAACTTCGGTTAACTATTGTTGAGCTAACAAGGTGCACACGTTTAGGTACGATTACTCATATCTAAATAAAGTCACTTTTGATTCGTGTGTAACAAGCTAAATTCGATCTAACGGTTGAAAGATATTAGCCTGAGTCGAATCAGGTTTTCATCTGACGGTGAATATTGAATGCTTTGTTACCAAGGTAACATTGATTGCAAACCCTGATTTGAAGACTATATAAAGGAGAACTTTAGCAACTGGGAAACCTAATCCCCACACCTTATGTGTGATACTAGTTGCGACTAGAGTCGATTCTCCTTTAACCTTAGGTTTTTCACGAAACCCTGTTGTTTGAGGGTGAAAACGATTTCTGCTGATTTTGGTAATTTCGGGTGTGTGTGTGAGAAACGAGTTTAAACCCTATACAATGTACTGCAAGGAAGTACTTTATATTCGAGAGATCAATCTGTACAAATACGGCCTAAACCAAGAAATGGTCATTCCAGACTTGCTTCGGTCACAAAGTGAAGGAGAAGGGTTGGTTTTGGGGAGGGAAGAGAAGAGAGTGTTGAGACCAGAATAGTTGATGTCTCGAGTGTTTTCATGGAAAACATGTAGCACGTGGTTTTCTCTGGCAAATTGAGCTTGGGAGACTTGCCGGCTCGGTGGTGACCTTCGACGGTCGAGATTTTGCATCTTAAGAGGAAAGGTAGCCGTTGGTTATTGCAACCCTTCGTTTGGTAGCCGCATAGGGAAGGCCGGCATGGTATGGCGCGGCAAGGTGGTTGGCATGCCATTGGCACATGTGGCATGGCATGCCTTGGCGCGGTTTGGCGTGGCCAAAACTAGGGTTTTGGGCCAAAGGTTACCATGCGTTGTTTGGCGACCTTGGACGGCTAGGATTTGCATCTAGGATTGAAGGGTGGCCGTTGATCGTCGCACGCCTTCGTTTTGGTAACTGCATAGGGAAGTCCGGCATGGTATGGCGCGACAAGGTGGTTGGCATGCCATTGGCACATGTGGCATGGCATGCCTTGGCGTGGTTTGGCATGGCCAAAACTAGGGTTTTGGGCTAAAGGTTACCATGCGTTGTTTGGCGACCTTGGGCGGCTAGGATTTGCATCTAGGATTGAAGGGTGGTCGTTGATCGTCGCACGCCTTCATTCTGGTAGCCGCATAGGGAAGGCCGGCATGATATGGCGCGACAAGGTGGTTGGCATGCCATTGGCACGTGTGGCATGGCATGCCTTGGCGCGGTTTGGCGTGGCCAAAACTAGGGTTTTGGGCCAAAGGTTACCATGCATTGTTTGGCGACCTTGGACGGCTAGGATTTGCATCTAGGATTGTAGGGTGGCCGTTGATCGTCGCATGCCTTCGTTTTGGTAGCCGCATAGGGAAGGCCCGCACGGTATGGCGCGACAAGGTGGTTGGCATGCCATTGGCACATGTGGAATGGCATGCCTTGGCGCGGTTTGGCGTGGCCAAAACTAGGATTTTGAGCCAAAGATTACCATGCGTTGTTTGGCGACCTTGGACGGCTAGGATTTGCATCTAGGATTGAAGGGTGGTTGTTGATCGTCGCACGCCTTCGTTTTGGTAGCCGCATAGGGAAGGCCGGCATGGTGGGGCTCAGGAAAATGGCGCGGATGGCTTGGCATAATGGGGCCAAGGGTTTTGCACGGACGGCTTGGCATGGTGAGGTCAAGGCAAGGTGTGGTTGGCTTGGCATGGTGGGGCCAATGCAAGGAGCGGTTGGCTTGGCATGATGGGGCCAAGGATTTGGCATGTCATTGGCGCATGGTGCGGCTAGCATGGTTGGGGACAAGGCAAGGTGCGGTTGTCTTGGCATGGTGAGGCCAAGGGTTTGGCATGCCATTGGTGCATGGTGCGGCTAGCATGATTGGCAAGCCTTGCCACTGGTGCGGCTGGCATGGTTTGCCATCGGCACACTGGTGCGGCTGGCATGGTTGGCATGCCTTGGCGCGGAGATGTGGCTGGCATGGTTTGCCATTGGCACAGTGGTGCGGCTGGCATGGTCGGCATGCCTTGGCGCGGAGATGTGGCTGGCATGGTTTTCCATTGGCACAGTGGTGCGGCTGGCATGGTTGGCATGCCTTGGCGCGGAGATTTGGCTGGCATGGTTTGCCATTGGCACAGTGGTGCGGCTGGCATGGTCGACATGCTTGGTGCGGAGATGTGGCTAGCATGGTTTGCCATTGGCACAGTGGTGCGGCTGGCATGGTCGGCATGCCTTGGCGCGGAGATGTGGCTGGCACGGTTTTCCATTGGCACAGTGGTGCGGATGGCATGGTTGGCATGCCTTGGCGCGGTAGCATGAGAATTAGGGTTTGTCATAGATGATGTCAGTCGATGTTAAGGGTTCTGTCGTGGAACATGACCCATGTAAAAAAAAGGCACCCCAGTAATTCTTACGTAGGCATGCTGATAGATTCAATAAATGTGCTAATGGTCATAGTGACGTCATGTCTGATGTGCGGTTTTATGATTTTAACCCTAAGCTAAAAACCACCATCAACACCTGTAGATTAACGACTTAAAGTCTTCATTGGGATTGTGAAACCAGACCCAACTATTTTCTCTGCAGTTGCGTGTTCTGATCTTGCTTTTTCTATCGTGAGTGAGCACTATCTTCTCTAAGATTTGCTCGAGATTTAATCTCCGATAGGCAAGATAAAAAGTAGACACAAACATCTTCGTCTCATCGTTTGTGATTCCATAATATCTTGTTTCGCTACCATACGATTAAGATTATTGTGAGGTGATTGATATTTCTAGGACAAGAGGTAATATCACAAAACACGACTGTGTTCCTCAGCTCTGATCTAGAAGTGGTTTTTTCCACAACGACTTTGTCTCACATTCCTTGATTTCTTTAAAAATACAAACATTCCTTGATTTCTTTAAAAATACCATTGTTTTCAACAGTTGCATTACATTACTGGTGATCACAGTAGTTTATTTTGATTATATTCTATACAAAAAAACGGGATTTGATTCAGCTGAATCTTAAGCTGATTCAACTGAATCAAAAGTAAGATCAAAACTAAAATTAAAAAGAAAACCCAAATAAAGATTCATATTGAAGGATAGATTCAATGTACAAATTCAGTCACTTTTAATCACCCAAAATTTTAATCACCCAAAGTTTATAATATGAAAATTTCAGCACTAACAGCAACGCTAAACCTCAATAATAGTTCAAATATCTTCATACAATTTAGCACTCAACCCTCAAGACTGCGCATATAACACAAGAGAAATAATACTGAAGAAGGTACCCAAGGTAAATGTGAAATTGGATGAAGTTCACGTTTGCAGCTAACCACAATGACTCTATGTAGCTTGTCTTGCGGCAAGCTTTGACTATTATAGTTGTTGTTACAGTTCTCCAACAGCTACAACTCCTCTTATCCCATTCTGGTTCATTCTCCAATAACAATCAATCGAACTACTAGGCCACCTTTAACAGTTTTAAGCTGAGAGAAATTGATCTTGAAATTAACATGTGAAATGTCTGCAAGAGCCAGGGTTTGTTACCAACAAATACTCCGAGATATTTATTTGTAAGTTATGGCAAAATCGAACTCCAAGAATAAAGAGGGGTTTTTAGCAGAAACACAACTGAAAATAGAATTCAGTAATAATAAAAACTTCCTATAAAGTGTTTCAAGAACTTATTCACACTGGGGTTCCGTAGTTAAGAATTCAACATAAAGATACTCTAAATCCTAGCTATTTATGCTCCGACATCACTCGACAAAGTAGGAATTTGCAGTTTAGCACATTAATTTTAGAAAGTATACAGTATCATCTCAAACACTTGACAAGCTTCTTGTGCATTTTCCAAATTCATATGAAAAATTCTCAAACTACATGACATAATCCAAATGAACCAGTAATCAGTAAGACATAATGAGACAAAACAGCCTTATTTTCTAATTTGAAATTTGAATACACACATAAAACACAAGAACAATAGATATGAATACAAACATGTTAAGCACTTCACTGGGACATATAAATAAACTTTTAGAAGCCAGCAAACCTTCCCAGTTTTCCCCATACAATATGCTTCATAGAGCGTTTAAGCTCTTCCTTGCTACACTAGGATCCAAATATGTCATTCAGCTTCCTATTCTGCATAACAAAAGTATTTCATCATTAAGTATCTATACAACAGAGACAACAAGAAATTCACACTGAATGACAAAGTATTTCATTTAGATTTTGAAAATGCAAAGAAAAATGACTAACCCGATCTAATTTTTCACTTGAAACTTGTTCTCCCGATTTAATTTCCTTGGCCATTTCAACTTTTTGCTTCACCGATGTAGACTTGGGTTGTCCATCAACCTAATTGAAAAGATAAAGAAACCCAGTAATCATTATAAGTTTTTAAACTATGAAATTATGTGTAAATCAAAAGAAATCAACAATCGATTTTTATTTTGGCAAGACCCTCCATATTACTAAAATCAAAAAAATTAACTTGAATCGATTCAGATCTACCAGTTTTATTTCTTACTATAAAAGCTGCATTAACAAACACTAAGAAATCAAAATCCCTACAAAATTCCATATACAAAGAACAATCCCCAATTTCACATATATCCCTAATTTTTTTTACAATAATCGTCTCCAAATCATTATTTTTTTTATGAAAACCCTAGAATCTTACAATAAAATTAGATCTAACCAAATCCAAATTAAACAAGAGAAAACGAAGATGAAGAATCATACGCGAATCGGGGAGTTTTCTTGACGAGAAACAAACTGTTGTTGTTAACCTTGGGTTTATCAGAGAGTTTGAGTTTTATGGAGAAGAAAAGATGGAGAAAGGGGGTTGGGATAAGGAGCAAGGTTGAAGTGATTTCTTCTGAATTTTCCAGTTTCTGATTCCACGGAGGAGATGAAGAAGATGGAGAAGAGAGAGGCGCATCTAGAGATTCAGCTAGGTCAGAACTATAAGAAAAACAATAGTGTGAGAGATGGAATTTAAAAAGGTTTATAGAATTTTTTTTCTCTAACAGTAGTTTTACAAGAGCTCAGAGTTTTTACAAAAATAACCCTCTATAAAACCACTGTAACGAAAACACGTTTAATTTTTTTGCTTTTTTTTTCTGATAAAGCCACTGTGACTCCCAGAACTGTAAGTAATCACTGCCCAACAACAGTGGTTTTAAAAAAATCCAGGAAGTGGTTAAAAATCCATTTTTCACAAGGTTGTGCGTAAATTCAATCAATTGTGAATCCAACCTTTGGTTGTTGATTGAATTGATTGATACTTGGATATTGGTTTTTGATACCGTCCAAGTTGTTTCTTATATTAATCAGGCTCACAGATTTCTATTTGTTTGATTTGCTGATTACATTAAGAAACCGAGATATAACTCTTAGATATATTTCTTGATTGAGCTCGCTTTATTAGTTGGTACTCTCAGAATTATATTGGAGTTTTTCCATACAGATTGCTAAGCGAAATATTGGGTGTGGTTGTTAGACCCCCACTTTTTCAATTGGTATCAGAGCAGGCAAACACGTTTAAGACCTTATAAGTATGTGTTTGTAGCGATCTGACTATATGGACAGAGGTGCTATCTCTATAAACGTCCCCCCAGTCTTCGATGGCTCGAATTACTTGTGGTGGAAAACTGTTATGCGTGTCTTTCTTCAAGCGCGTGATTTTCAATCATGTGTTTTTGTTGTTAATGGCTATGATCCTCCAATGGTTACAGTAGAAAGTGTTTCTATTGCAAAGGATATTGGTAGATATGAACCTAACGAGATTCTCGCTGCAAAGCAAAATTCTGATGGTTTAAATGATATCTTACATGACATTACCCCAAATCTTCAGCACCATGTGACTACGTGCACTCGGTCTAAAGATGTGTGGGATATCTTAGAAACTGTATTCGAGGAGAATACCTCTGAAAAGGTAGCTAGGCTTCAAAACCTAATTTCTGACTGGGAAAACCTTCGTATGGCAGATGGAGAATCATTTGATGAGTTTAATCACAAAGTGTGTGAAATTGTCAATGCATCTTTTGCGTTGGGTGAGACTATTCCTGAAAAGGAAATTGTGGTGAAAATTCTCAGATCATTGCCATCTAAATACGATTCTAAGAAACATGCCATCGTTGAAGGAAATAACCTTGACCCTCTATCCAGAAATTCTCTGGTAGGAAAGCTGAAGATTTTTTATCTTGAACTTAGTAAAAGAGAAAAACTTCGGATGAGTTGCAATTCTGTTGCTACTTCTGATATAAGTTCTCTGTGTCCAAAAGTGATTGATCTGAAGCATGAGAATTGCTTTAATTCTACTTTTTCACTGTGTGTACAACAGTTAAAGAAAAATCTTAGGAAAAGAAAAAGAAGGTCTCGTAAAAAAATCTTCCTCAATTAATAAAATGGATAAGAAAGTTCACAAAAACTATGATGATGGAAATTTTCCATGTGCTACAAATGTGATCATCACATTTCTGGTATCCCTGATAAGGAAAAGAGTGAGAAAACTAAACGATGGATGACAACTCTTGACTACTGTCCTGGGGAAGAAGTCTGTGAAAGTTCTCTCACTTATTTTGCTGATAATCACCCTTGTTCTTCTGACAACTCTGATTATTCTATGATAAACAATCAAACTTCTCCAGAAGAAAAAGTCGATCTCTTGACCAAACATCTCTTCTTGATTAAGAGAGAATTTCAACTGGAAAAGGAAGTCTGGATTAAAAGGATTGAAAATCTGGAATGTCAACGAAAACATTAAGACAAGAAAATGCGATTTCACGCATTTGTGATGCTAAAAAGAAAGATCGATACTCTTCGATATGTTATAGCAAACCAAATCAGCATACTACTCCTGTGTTTTTGTCGTGTTCTAATCTCTTGCATGTTGAGAAAGACATGGTTAACTCCACAAGAGTTTTTGAGTATACCTTGAGTAAAGATCAGGATTACCCATAAACGGGTTGCACGGAGGTTCTTAAAACTTCTTCTAAATCACGTTTTCAGAAGAAGAAAAAGAAATCTCATAAAAAATCTACGTCACTTTCTAAAGAGATTTTCAGAACCATTCGTAGTGCACAAAAATCGATGAACAGTCTGTTCAGAAAAATAAAGGGAAGAAAAATTTCCTCTTCGGATTCTCACTCCACAAAGAGGAGTCTGAAACAAGTTTTAACAAAATCATCTCCCTCTCTTGAGAATCCTCCCGATCCTTCTTTTGGTGGGAGAAATTTCTCTTTGTAAGCTATTGAGATTGTTCTTGTCTATTTTCCCTTGGACAAGAACAAAAATCTCCAAGAGGGATGTGAAAAGATTTCGATTGACTTGTTCGTGTATCTCCTTAAATTGCTCTAGTTTTGGTTAGTAAGCTAAGAACCGTTTCTGAACACTTAGAGGTTTTTCCTATCACTTTTAAGTTTTTGTTAGGGTTTTTTTCAAAGGTCTTTTTGGAAATTTATCTTATTTCTTCTTCCTTTTAAAAATAGATTTATTTACCATAAGCAAGCATTTCATTTACCCTCTCTATCATGTTCTCTTCAAGTCTTTCCAGTAAAGGAAATGATGTATGGACAGTTCTTTTTACCTCTAATAAAGTTCGTTTTGGTTCTACTGATAATGAGATATATCGAGATAAACGTGATTCATCCTCTGATGGAACTCCTACTAGTTCTCATTTTGATAAACTCTCATTAACCATGAATCTTGTCCTGGAGCAAGTACTGGCGTTGAAGAGTGAACTAGAATCCTCCGTCAAGAGACTTGAAGATAAGAAGGATAATCTTGAATCCAGGATTGATCTAATCGAAGATGAACTTAATGATTATAGGGAGTACGAGAAGAGTCTTCAAAGTAAGTGAAACGATTTTCGGTTCTTGCTTAAGTTTATTGTGTCTAGGAAACTTCTTATGAGAATTTATTCTTGCGTTTTAAGAAGGATAACTAGGGTTTGGAATAGGCATTATTGTGAGTACACATAGCTATTTCCAACGATTTTCATCTTGCAATGTTTTTAGATTTATTTATTTAAATTCTAAAGTTTATTTGGAAGCTGATTTTGCATTATTAATCTTTAAGGTTTCATATATTTCAACTTGTTATGGGATATGTTTGTTTGCGTCCGTGAATTATGATTGTCCCATACATGTCAAAAGTTAAGTCTTTCATATATATGTCATTATCCAAATATTGATAAGAGCTTGAATGAACTTTTGACAACAAAAGTTAAGCCTATTATGTCATTATGCAAATATTGATGGAAGATAGGATGAACTTTTCTCTACAAAGATTAAGTCTATTACACGTCTCTATGCAAATAATGATGAAAAATAGAATGAATCTTTGAATATTCCGCAGTATTTGTCTTTCCCCGATCCACATCTTTGTGTAAATAATGTGCGGCTCTGTAAGTTCTCTTATGTGAGCATTTCCGATAAAATTAATCATGGTTTCTCTTGTGGTTAATTTAATTGAGTATTTTGCATACAAATTCATATGTAATTTGTTAATGTCCAAAGAAATTCTTCTTTTCTTGTGAAAGCAAGGTCGCTCTTGTTTTTCTTTCAGGAATGACATTTTATGGCAGAGAGTTCTTATTTGAACTTGTGCTTAATTGCCAAATCTTTGTGGGGAGTGCGGCTGTGGAATTTTCTAGGAGTTTTCTTGTATCTTTATGAACTCTTTGATGAATGCATTTAGTTTCGGCTATATGATTGCATCTAAACAAAGTTGATATGTTGTTCTCTTTTGGTCATGAAGTATCTCTATGGAAATTTCATTAGGATCCCACTAGTTTTCGCATCTTTGCCAATTTTATTGACAAAAAGGGGGAGAATTAATGTGTAGTTCACACTAAAAATACATATGGTTTACGGATCATTAAGTAAGGGGGAGTGGTTTTCATGTGAGATGAAGTATTGAATAAGGGGGAGTGATACATATCACCATAGTATTGTTGTCAAAGTTGTGATACAATTGGACTTTGATGTTGTGTAATGATACTATGACATTGTATAACAATGATTGAGAGCAATTGTTTTCTCATTGTTATAGCTATGGATCTTCAACAACTATGATGCTAAGTTGAACACATTCAGAATCACTGGAGTACTTGGAAGTGACGAAGATTTCGAGTAATGTTGAAGAACCAAGGAAATCAAGCATTTGGATTGAGAGATACAAAGTTTATTTATTTTGTATTCCATATGTATTAATAGTTTTGTCACTATAATTGACAAAGGGGGAGATTGTTAGAGCACTCCTCGGTCGAACTCGCAAGGTTTGTTATCTCAAGCTTGTTGTCAAGTTTAGTTACCAAAACTATAAGTCTTGATTTCTAGTCTACTTATATCTAAGTCTCGGATTAGGATAGAAAGTGTAGTTGAGCTTTAGACTTCACGACGTTCATCGATTGAAGACGAAGAATTACTAAGGGGAGCTTGCGGAACTTCATCAACAAAAGTTATGTGCAGACTTGAACTCATCTATCACTCAAAAACCTATTTACTCTATCTCTTATTTGAGACAAAAGTCGTATAGCTATATAGATTTCAATTATACATATTTGATATTTCGAGTTGAGTTTAACTCGCTTACATATTTCTCGAAATATGTGTTGGTAAGCTTTCACCTTAACCAAGTTCATCTTATATTCTTGACGAAAGTCAAAAGATGATCATGTGAAAATCGCATGGTAACATCTTACATGATTTGTGTGAGACAGTCATTTGATGTAGACTCGGAATATTTCTTAATGATCATTCGATCACTTACAAATTGCTTTGAAGCTAATAGTTTGTGTGAGACAGCTATTGTCGTCTTCCAAGAATATTTCAATGGTTGAACTGAGAGTTTAGAACAATTGGATTTAAGCATAGTATGCGTACTTGCATATATGTAATCCAAGACCGGGAACCATGGTATACATACCCGTATGCGTACTAGTTGGTTTAGTGAAGTCCAAGAACCTTGTACGCATACCGGTACGCGTACTGGCGTGAGGTTCAGGTCCGGGAATTTCTACTGAGTTTGGAAGGTATGCGTACCAGTTCGCGTACTGGCAAAACCCAAACTTAGTCCGGCCACTTAGGTACGCGTACCCGTTTGCATACCTAGTGGATAATGTGTTAGAGCATTGCTCGGTCGAACTCGCAAGCGTTGCTATCTCAAGCTTGTTTGTCAAGTTTAGTTGCCAAAACTATAATTCTTGATTTCTAGTCTACTTATAGCTAAGTCTCGGACTAGGATAGTAAGTGTAGTTGAGCTCTAGACTCCACGATGTTCATCATGCAAATACAAAGAACTACTCAAGGAACTGGTGGATCTTCATCAACAAAAAGGTATGTGGAGACTTGAACTTATCTATCACTCAAAAGTCTATCTATTCTATCTCCTATCTTGAGACAAAAGTCGTATTGCTATATAGACTTCGATTATACACATTTACCATTTCGAGCCGAGTTTATCTCGCTTATCTATTTCTCGAAATATGTTTTGGTAAGCTTTCCCTTTGGCCAAGTTCATCTTTACTCGTGACGAAAGTCACGTTGATTGTTTCAATCTCTTGAAAATCGTTTCGATGAAGAATAGTGTGTCAATAATCACTATATAACATCCTCTAAGAATGTTTCAATGATTGAAATGAGAGTTTAGAATATATAACCTTGAATGGATATAAAAATTGTATGTAAACTCATACTTGTGTAAGTCCAAAATCCTTGAACCAAAGTATCGTACTTCACTGGTTTAGGACGTCCGGGACTAGGTCCGCATACCCGTACGCGTACTGCCGGGAGTTCACATCCCGTGAATTTCTGCTGGAGTTTGGGAACTAAAACAAGATCAATCCAGGTACTTAAGTATGCATATCGGTTTGCGTACTTAAGTGGGTTATTTTCTAAAAACGGTTTATTCGTGAACTAAGACATATATAAATTAAGGAATGCAATCTTTGCAAACCGTGGCTATAATGTTCATGAGTCGATTCGAGTGAATCAAAATCATTTTTGCTTCGATTGTGTCTTATATACTTCTATGAGATCTAAGCAATTGAACAACTCTCTAACTAGTTATTTTGAGTCATTTGACCTAGTTATGGTGAAGATGAATAAGGTTGATATGAAAATGCTCATATGGCTAACCATTGGTTAACTATTGTTGAACCAACTAGGTGTACACGTTTAGGTACGGTTATTCAAACCTAAATGAAGTTACATTTCGTTTGTGTATAATAAGCTTAAGTTCGATCTAACGGCTGAAAGATATTAACTTGAATCTAATCAGATTTTCATCTAGCGGTGAATATTGAATGTTTTGTTACCAAGGTAACTTAGATTACAAACCCTGATTTGGAGACTATATAAAGGAGAACTCTAGCAACTGGTAAACCTAATCCCCACACCTCTTGTGTGATACTAGTTCTATAAGCTAGAGTCGATTCTCCTTTAACATTAGATTTTTCACGAAACCTTGTAGGTTAACGACTTAAAGACTTCATTGGGATTGTGAAGCCATACCCAACTATTTTCTCTGTAGTTGCATGATCTAATTTTGTTGTTTCCATCATGATTGAGTACAATCGTAAGATTGGATTGAGATTTATATCTCCGATATGAAAGATAGAAAAGTAGTCACAAACACCTTCGTCTCATCGTTTGTGATTCCACAATATCTTGTTTTGCTAGTCGATTAAGATTATTGTGAGGTGATTGATATTTCTAGGTTGTTCTTCGGGAATATAAGTCCGATATATCAATTGGTTCTTGTTCACCTTGATTTATCAAAACACGGAACAAAACTCGTAGGTATTTCTTAGGGAGACAGATTTATCTAATCCTATAGACTTTTCTGTGTGAGACAGATTGGTTTATCAAGTCTTCGACTTTGGGTCGTAGAAACTCTTAGTTATGGGTGAGATCATCTAAGGGAATCAAGTACGTAAAATCCTGCTAGAATTCATAGACGTAAGGAGCGCAATTGTACCTTGATCAGTTGAGATTGGTTAGGGCTCAACTACGTTCCAGTCCGAAATTAACTTGGAGTAGGCTAGTGTCTGTAGCAGCTTAATACAGTGTGTTCAATCTGGACTAGGTCCCGGGGTTTTTCTGCATTTGCGGTTTCCTCGTTAACAAAACTTTTTGTGTCTATGTTATTCCTTTTCCGCATTATATTTTGTTATATAATTGAAATATCACAGGTTGTGCGTTGAATCGATCAATTGGTAAATCCAACCTTTGGTTGTTGATTGAAATTGATTGATCCTTGAACACTGGTCTTTGGTACCGTTCAAGTGATTTCTCTTGTATTCAATCAGACTCGCAGATTTCTATTTGCTTGAGTTGGGATTGAATTGAGAAATTGAGATATAACTCTTTGATATACTTTTTATTAAGATTGAGTTCGACTGTCTAGTTGATTCTCTTAAAAGTATATTGGAGTTAGTCCATACATATTGCTAAGTGAAATATTGGGTGAGGTTGTTAGACCCCCACTTTTTCATAATGTTCTAAAATCGGTTTGTTCATGAACTAATGCATTTATATAATAAGGAATGCAATATTTTGCAAACCGTGGCTATAATGTTAATGAATTGATTCGAGTGAATCAAAATCGATTTTGCTTCAATTGTGTCTTGTATACTTCTATGAGAATATAAACAAATGAACAACTTTAGAACTAGTTTCATCTGAGTCATTTGAACTAGTTATGGTTAAGATGAATAAGGTTGATATAAAAGTGTTCATACGGCTAACTTCGGTTAACTATTGTTGAGACAACAAGGTGCACACGTTTAGGTACGGTTACTCATATCTAAATGAAGTCACTTTTTTATTTGTAAGCTAAGATCGATCTAACGGTTGAAAGATATTAGCCTGAGTCTTATCAGGTTTTCATCTAACGGTAAATATTGAATGCTTTGTTACCAAGGTAACATTGATTGCAAACCCTGATTTGAAGACTATATAAAGGAGAACTTTAGCAACTGGGAAACCTAATCCCCACACCTCGTGTGTGATACTAGTTGCGACAAGAGTCGATTCTCCGTTAACCTTAGGTTTTTCACGAAACCCTGTAGATTAACGACTTAAATTATTCATTGGGATTGTGAAGCCAGACCCAACTATTTTCTCTGCAGTTGCGTGTTCTGATCTTGATTTTTCTATCGTGATTGAGCACTATCTTCTCTAAGATTTGCTCGAGATTTAATCTCTGATAGGCAAGATAAAAAGTAGACACAAACATCTTCGTCTCATCGTTTGTGATTCCACAATATCTTGTTTCGCTACCATACGATTAAGATTATTGTGAGGTGATTGATATTTCTAGGATGTTCTTCGGGAAAATAAGTTTGGTATATCAATTGGTTCATGTTCACCTTGATTTATCAAAAGACGGAACAAAACTCATAGGTTTATCTGTTGGAGACAGATTTATCTATATAATAGACTTTTATGTGTGAGACAGATTGGTTTATCAAGTCTTCGACTTTGGGTGATAGAAACTCTTAGTTGTGGGTGAGATCAGCTAAGGGAATGAAGTGCGTAGAGTCCTGCTGGGATTCAGAGACGTAAGGAGCGCAACTGTACCTTGATCAGTGTGAGATTGGTTAGGGCTCAACTACGCTCTAGTTCGAAGTTAACTTGGAGTAGGCTAGTGTCTGTAGCAGCTTAATATAGTGTGTGTTCAATCTAGACTAGGTCCCGGGGTTTTTCTGCATTTGCGGTTTCCTCGTTAACAAAATTTCTGGTGTCTGTGTTATTTCTTTTCCGCATTATATTTCTTTATATAATTGAAATATCACAGGTTGTGCGTAAGTTCAATCTATTGTGAATCCAACCTTTGGTTGTTGATTGAATTGATTGACACTTGGATATTGGTTTTTGATACTGTCCAAGTTGTTTATTATATTAATCAGGCTCACGGATTTCTATCTGTTTGATTTGCTGATTATATTAAGAAACCGAGATATAACTCTTAGATATATTTCTTGATTGAGCTCGTTTTATTAGTTGGTGCTCTCAGAATTATATTGGAGTTTGTCCATACAGATTTTTAAGCGAAATATCGGGTGTGGTTGTTAGACCCCCGTTTTTTCAGCATGCACATTCAATAAATGTTTCACAAACGAGTACCAGCACCAGTTCAGGGGCATTATCATATTCTTATCTTTAATGAGGTATAAACTTAGAGAATGTGGATCATATTCCGATAGTCTCCACGAGCACTATTTGTAGCCTCTTCATGAGCACTACATATTAAAAAAGTGATTGGATCCTTTTATGAGGCATAAATAAGAAGTCGTTTACGCCTTAAGCGTGTCTTAAAACACGACTTGGTATTAAGAAGCTGAAATTGGTGAATCATGCTTTACATTGTAAATGGATTTGGAGATATGGGAACAAAAAGAGTGCTCTTTGAAGGCAAATAATTCACAAAAAATTTGGAGGTAATCCCGAAGCTTTCCTTCGTAACTCTTTCTCTAAAACAATAGGTTCTAGTTTATGGGCTGTAATCTTAAAAGCTGCGGATCATGTTAAGAAACACACTATCAAGAATGGGCACAACATTCTTTTTTGGAAAGACCCATGAAGTAGAAACCAAACTTTACGGTTGAGATTTCCATCACTTTTTTAAACTTTTTAGGAAAAAAAATGCATTTGTATCTCAAATGATTAATGAGAATGGAACATGGGATTTGGACTTTATAAGAAATTTGAAAGAGGAAGAAGTGGGAGATGTGGCACAATTACTTCAAGCTATTGGTGAGCCACTTTTATTTGTAGACAGTGATCAATGGCAATGGAAACATGCAAAATGTTTTTATGTTGGAAACTACTATTCCACTCTTGGTGAAAATGGGTATCTCTCTGTTCGACACAAGCAAAATTGGAACACCAGAGTTTCTTTAAAGGTTTCTTTCTTGGTGTGTACCTTTGTCATAAAGGTACAAATGTGCTCCAACTTTGGAGTTTCTTTATAGGTGCTCCAACTTTGGAGTTTCTTTTTAGAGTTGGTAAAGTTCAGAATCCATAATGTTTGTTTTGTGCAGCAGCTGCGAAGACTTGTGATCAATTGTTTGTTCATTGCATGTAGACATCCAAATTATGAAATTATTTTCTTGATAGCGTTGGACTAAGATGAACCTTCTCGAAAGATGTGAAGTCGACCATATGGGAATGGAGCAAAAAGAAAGGGAGGAAGATGTTCAAGAAAATTTTGGGGCTTACTTCCTTTCACTATCAGGTGAACCATTTGGAGGAGACACTTAAATAAGAAAATTTTGGGGCTTACTTTCTTTCACTATCCGGTGAACCATTTGGAGGAGACACTTAAATCAGTTGATTGTAGCGGTTAATTGTACCCTATATGATTAGGTTTTACAAACTAAGTTGTTTGAAGGTTTTTCACTTTCTACTCTTATACCTTATATGTAACTGGAAAATTGTAATGGGTACAAGCTGACGTTGTTAGCTTATTTTTTTATGATTTTATGTAACTGGAAAATTATAATGTGTACAAGCTGACGTTGTTAGCTTATTTTTTCTGATTTCTCACTGCTTCAGCGGGAGTCATTCTTAATTCGAATTAGCCTTTTCGTCAAAGAAAAAAAAAAGAAAAATCCCTTGGGAATGCGAATCGGCCTTCTCTTAACGAAAAGCCCAATAATTCTATTCATCCCGCAAAGTCAAATTCATTGTCAAACCCACCGCTGAGGTGGCAACAACGTGGCTCGACTTTTTCTCTTTTATGAATTTTTACTCTTTCTTACTTGGGTTTCAATTTTAAGTTTTTGATTTTCTTAATCTTCTCCCCTGAATAAGAACTCAAATTATCACTTGAAGTGGAATCACGGGCGTCGAAGATATTATTATCGTCAACAACAACAGCATATTGATACCATCGAACATTGTTAATGATCTTCGCATTTGAGGCAGCATCTCTGCCATCATGTAAGAAAAGTTACGTTCGACTTTTTCAAATTTTGAAACCCTAATTTAGAATTTGAAACTTAAATTGAATGTGTGGTTGATTCTGGTTATATGGAAATCTTGGTGTCATCAAAATGGATAGTCTTTTTTAAAGTCAAATGCGTACGGCAATACAAGACATGGTAAAGTGAACTCTAGCATAATACAATAGAATGCATGTTGTGACTCAAGGGTTTATCTACGAAGTTGACAGATAGTGCTAACATGAAATTCTACCATTCTGATACTTCTAACATGAACTTCAAATTTGTGGTCCTGAATTCGAGATCTTTTATTGTTAATGCTGATAATTGGACCTCAGTATCCAACAACTTCTTTCCCATCCTAAGTTTAATAAGCTAGAATTAAGACTGTGTTTTTGTTTATTTTTCTTTCAATTTCACGGTGCTACTGCGTATCATGCTATACGGACGAATCCAAAGTTATTAAGGCTCTTGCAAAATTTAACTATTAATTTTTCATTCGCCGCCAGAACTAATATGTACCAGTTGGTGTTTAACTTTCTTTCTGATTTTACTTGGAACCAATCCTTAGAACATTTGGCACCACATTTCGCACATTGGTGATGGCATCCGTAGAATTAAAATGCTACCAGTCAACCTGGAACATGTTTTCTTTAGACCTATGCTTGTTTTGGTCTTCGTAGCAGTAAAGAAATGTTAAATTTGTTTTTCAGGAGTTTGGTTTTAGAAGCCATGAGAAAAGAGGTCATGCTACTACTTGTACTAGTTTGTCTACCTCTTATTGTGATTCCTTGTAAATTTTGTATGTGTACTCACACTGTATTGAGATCTCGATGTAAATTTTTCATAGACCATAAGCAAAACATTTTACGGTGAATCCTACGAACATGTGAGCTCATATGTAGTAGTTATGTAGTTGAAGAAATTTACAAGAAATTTTATACTTGGCTTCATCTTTGCACCAAAGTTGTAATGTGGTTTTTGTGCAACTGTGGTACTGGGATATATAACATTTTTCTTCGTACAGGTTTAGAAGCCATGTTTGCTTATATCGGAGCTTCCATGAATCATGATTTTCACTAGTGGGGTATGAATTGGTGTTCAAGGCGAGAACAGGTCACAGGGACCTTTTAGTTCAGGGAGGTAAACTTATTTCCATGGTTGAGGTACTTCAAATGCAGGCGCAACACTCAACAGTCCAGAAGTACTTCATGTGCAGGTGCAACATTCCTTGAACATTTATAATAAGATGCTACCTATGCGCTGCCAATGTTTCTATATGAAGAAATTTGAGGTGCCTTGGAGTTCAGCTAGGTGCTGTAAACATAGAGTAAAGAAAGTAAATAAGAAATTATACCTAAGTAGTCGTATGATCTACTGTATAGTCTATTTACTTGACAAATGTAAGAAAGAAAATACATAATAAAAATAGTATTGTGAATGGAGTGGAGTTGATAGTTCAACTGCTCTATTAGTAAGGTTAGAATTATCCTGCAGGCAGCCATGTGACGGGTTATCATAGATGAATGCAACATCCTAGAATTTGTTTCTCACTTGTACTCTTTGGTGTGTTTTTTCCTCCCTGCTTACACGAAAACCATGTCTTGTATGCATAGCAACTGTAAAACTCAAATAAGTCATCAACATTGTTAAAATTCACACCCGGTTCCAAAACAACCATCTGATCACCTTGGCCATGGTCATCGTCCAATGATAAACTACTATACTGTTCAAGTTTCTCACTTCCCAATTGAGCTCCGTGCATAGATGCACGTCAAAAACATACTACCTCCGTCCCTAATTAGATGACCTAGTTAAAATTTACTAGTAAATTTAGAAATGATTTATCTCTCAAACTATACAACGGATTTTCGTAAACTTTGTATCATCGAAAAGCATTTTAAAACACATATCTAATGAATATAAATATGACTATCAAATTTTACATATTTCCTACAATAATACTAATCTATCACTCTACTTACTTATGGTATAGGTCATCTAATTAGGGACGGAGGGAGTATGTAATTAGGTTCGACACATAAATCTGCAAAATGAAAGAAAATAATATTGTCATGGTTATTCCCAAACTAGTAAGTAAACCTAAATCAAACTTTTTTATAATCGAAACTCGTGTAAAAGATCAATTAAGATTAATAAACCCTAAAAAAATTCTTATCTATCTTTTTTTTTTTTTTTTTGAAGGATTTGTGATTAACAAGATCATGTTTGATATTAATAACGGTGTATACCCATTAACTAATGATCGTTCTTCTTCTTCTTTAATAGTTTTAAGTTCTTCTTTCGTAGTTCTTCGATGGCAGGGCAGCGATAACACAATTTCAATTTTACGTTTTTCTATTTCGTCGCAATAACATTAGAAACGTAAGAAGGGAGAAGAATACACAAAGAAGAAAAAAAGTCAAAGCCATGTCGTTGCCACCTCAGCAAGAATACAACAAGAATAGAATGAAAAGCCATCAAGAATACAACAAGATGGCTGAAAAATCATGCAACGTGGTTTTCCAAGTCATTGCACAAGTAGACTGCAAAAAGTTAAGCAAAAGAACCGGGAGGTCTTGTAAATCTAGATCAATTTAAACATACTGTTGGGATTGTTGGGATCCTAGTCCCACATTAGTTAGATGGGGCTTAATTGGTAGTTTATAAGTCAATGGATTCTCTCATCTAGTCAACCGGTTTTCGAGTTGAGTTCTACTCATGGGTTTATGACGAGTTTAGGATCGGTACCCTAACAATTGATATCAGAACCAACCATCACGACCCATGCCCGCTCCACGGAAGAGGTGACCTATAAGCTAGATTAAAGTGTTGGGGCACCTATGTATGGGCGTAGTTGTCACCAGCATTGAATATTGATAGGGGAGTGAAGCCGCCATAAGAGAAAGGGCTACCTTCGGGTCAATGTCGATAGAATGGGCCAACGAAAACGTTGGATCTGGAAGCGTGGTGGGATGTTGGGATCCTAGTCCCACATTGGTTAGATGGGCTTAATTGGTAGTTTATAAATCAATGGGTTCCCTCATCTAGTCAACCGGTTTTCGAGTTGAGTTCTACCCATGAACTTATGACGAGTTTAGGATCGGTACCCTAACACATACAAGGTACTCTCCGCGTTAGTAAACTCAACTGAACCATCAACTGGAATCCTTATATGAAGACAAAACAAACTCCAGCATCTCTAAGTGAAAGATGCACATTTTTCTCTGTCAGTAGACTCTACACGATTCACTGAACACCTGCTTTGTAACTGGAATCCTTAACCACCGACAAAAAAGGGATTCCGGGTACCCACATTTTGGACACCGATCTTAGAGCAACCCAGCTGCTGACAGAACATTTGGAACAGTGAGATTATAACAACCTAGCAGCTCGCAGAGCAGCACAAAATTCATCGTTGTCGTTCCAGTTACGAATCTGCATCAAATCATAGAGAAGAAAGACTTGGATTTACAAAATGATGGAAAAGATTTTCTATCCAACCATATTAATATTTTGTCACCCCACAAAAATGTGATTCCTATTATACTCTTGTTTATACCTTCCTTAGGGTTCAGTGGATGTCCCTAAGAATATGGGTTAAGTGGCAAAATGCCCCAAAATGGACTCCAAGGTTGTGAAAATGCTCCGGACGTTAGGCGAAAGATTAAAATGCCCCGATCCGTTACTTTTTTTAAATAGTCAAAATGGGGCATTTAACTAGTCAACCGTGTTATGAATTATCACGTTTACCCTTCGTAAAAATGAACAGTGGAGATGTCAAACCTGTGCTAACAATTTTGCTGACACGTGTGTTATGAAAATGGCGGACACGTGGACAATGAATGACATCTGTACCACACATGTGGGTTCGCACGTGTTCTTCTAGTCTTATCTTCAACCCACATCGTGTTTCAGCAACAGAAGAATTCTTTTTCTTTTTAGAACAAAGATATTAGCAGACAGAGAGATAGAGAAACAGATCGAGAGACTTAGAGAGATCGAGAGACTGAGAAGATAAGAGAGGGACAGATCGTGAAGAGAAGATAGATGGGACGGAGAAGATAAGAGCCGTGTGTGTTTGTTAAGTTCTGAAGTGAAGAACAGGTAATTTCTTCAAACCCTTCTATTGTTTCTTATTTCCCTTCTGATTTTCGAATGTATGATTGTTGTTCTTGAAACCCTAGCCTTGTTTCACAGGTTGTTGTCATTACAAAAGAAAGGTTGAGAGCTCTGAAACGAATTTAGGGTTTCAGGAAAACAAAATTAGGGTTCGAAAGAAAAGAAATTAGGGATTATAATTTGGGAGTTTTCCATTTTTAGGGGATATTTCAATTTCTTTTTGTAACTGTTGATTACTGTAATATTTAATTAATTTAAGCTATTGTGACTGTGCTAGTCTGACGTGAAGGACTTGCATGTCAGGAACAAATCAAATTTGATTAAGTTTTGATGAAATATGTAGAAGGCACTAAATCAAATTTCGTATGCTCTTGAGGTTGTAATTTTGTGTGAGTGAATAGTCCCTCACTGTTTGGTTTTGGCTTGCTTATTATTTCTATCTTATTTAACTTAGTGAAAATTCAGATGCATTGGATACAAAATTGCTTCCTCTTCTTCTTTTCATTTATTTGAAAGTATTGTAGTGTATGTTTGTATTATTTTAATATTTGTGACTCTTTTGACTTCTGTATTATTTAGTTTCATATTTTATTTTGTCACTTTAGGACCAATTGTAAAAGGTGATTGTAGACTGTGGTTTAGAAATTTACCCTAATTTTGAGGTAATATCATGTTAGAAATTCAACTATGGTAGTAAAACTGTCATGTTATTAGTAAAACCATGGAGGCCATGTTTTTATTTTTATTATGTAGGCTTAACTTAACTAACACTCACCCTGGCACTCAAAATGTACAATTCAGGATATTTTTGGGGCATTAGATTGATTTCCTTAACATTCTAAGTCGTATTAGATTGATTTCCTTGACATTCTACCTAATTACTTCAAGTGGGAGTGATAAGTTCCTTTTTTTTCATTTTTTTCTTAACTGTTTTTGATTAATCCAAGGTTCATCAATCTCTATTGTACTACTTGGTTTAGATAGTGATCATTTGTCTATGCTAGTGCAAATATTAGTGATATTCAAATGTTTGTGGATGTTTCAAAGAATATAGATTTCTCTTCTATCTTTTCTTTGTCGTGAACTTAGTGACTTGAAGGGTCCCTGACTTGAATGTCCACTAGTTAGTAATACTTATCAGATAATGTATATGGACTTGTAAAAATGTATATGAACTTTGTATATATATACACTATCAGATAATGTATATACAAATAATGTATATGAACTTTGTATATACAAATAATGTATATGAACTTATCAGGAAAACAATACTTATTAGATAATGTATATGTACTTTGTATATGGACTTGTAATTTTTTTTATTGATTTGTTTCATTTTTCTTAAATGTTTCAGAATGGGTAGGGAGTATAGGCATTTCTGTGTCAAGGTCCTCCAGTTGGATCTAACCCAAAGAAGAAAGGAGTAAGAATGGAGTGTTCTGTAAATGGGGATGAGTTCTGTATTACTGTTGCACCGACAAAGAAGATGAGGAAGGCCTTGTCTGCACCAACTACTGCAACAACATCTGCATCAAAGAAATCTGGTGATATACCACCATTGTCAAAGCGCAAAGCAGCTGCTACTACACCATCTTCTTCTTCTTCAGCAGTTTCCCAGAAAAGGGGTAAGACAACTGCACCATCCTCCTCTACTGCAGCTGATGTTGGTGCTAAAAGGAAGGTGACACATCCATCTACTTCTTATGGACCTTCTACTGCTTGTTTTAACCAGACTTATAATGGCACAGTGAATATTTCTAGCCAAACCATCAATATTACTGAACCATCATCTAAAAGGGTTAGAAAGCCTAATTCAAAATATCAGTAGGTTTAAATGCTTTCACTTAATGACAGTTAACAATGGGTTCTTGTTTTTTATGCTTCTGTTTGTAATGGCAGACATCTTAATCACTTTATGTTTGAAGTACTGATGGTGTTTTTAACTATCGTTGTTTATATAAGTGCAGACAGTTTAGCAGTTAAAATTATGCAGTGCTGTTTTTTTTTGTTTATTTTGGTAAGAATGCAGTGGTTTGTTATTTCGTTCTAATTATTGATTAAAATTTCTAAATTGCTAGCATTATGTTGATTGGAAAATGGAATGTAAACGGCTTGGATATGCGGCCGCCCATTTTTAATCACATGATACGTGTCCCAGTCTAACCATTTAGGACACTGTGGTCATTTCCGAAAAAGACTGTTAAGAGTCGATAAAAATACACTCTCACGTAGGACTGAACATGGTTTCGGTTTTCCACTGGAACCGGACCAAACCAGACCAATTAGGAAGAAACCAAACCGAACCATTTACTAATGGATTGGTTACGGTGTAGAAAGTGGGAAACCGATAGTGTTGGTTTTGGTTTGGTTTGACCTCTAAAACCGAACCAAAAACCATTGGAAAACCGATTAATTTTTAAACTTAGTTTCTACCGTCGATTTACAAGTATTAGATTCTACCCATTGATTTAGAGGATAAATAGAAACCCTAAATCTAATATTTCATTATGATACTCTCCCTCTTTCTCTTTCTCTCAGTCGCCTCCCTTCTCCACCCCCAACTACAGCTGCTGCTACTCGACTTTTTTCTTCCCGTCTTCCTTCTTTTTTATTTGTCAATAACTAAATTAAGATATATTATATATCTTCTGTTGATCTCTAGAATTAGAGTAAGCTTTAACTATTCTTGATTTTTTTTTTGTCTGTAAATTTGTGTAAACCAATACTATCGGCAACTACGATTTTTTTATCTGTAAATTTGTGTATTTTTTTTTGGTTTGACATAATTATTGGTTAATCAAAAACCACTGGGACAAACCGAAACCAACTGGAACCATTTGAAAACCGAACCAATGGTTAATGGATTGGTTTGGTTTAGATTTTTAGAAACCAATAGTATTGGTTTCGGTTTTGGTTTGGTTAGAAATCGAACCAAAACCGACCATGAACAGCCCTACTCTCACGTGAGAGTCATTTGACTCAAATTTCATAGGATAACCGTTGGATCAAAATGCCACGTGGCGTACATTGGTTCAATCCAGTTCTGAAGGATAAAAATGTAAATGTTTCACACGTGAGAGTTACATGTGTGCGAATTTGACCATTTAACTCTCTTTAACGGCTAAACTAACGGATTGGGACATTTTGATAAGATTTTGGGGCATTTTAATCTTTTACCTAACGTCCGGGACATTTTCACAATCTTGGGATCCATTTTGGGACATTTTGCCACTTAACCCTATATTTATTTAAACAAAATATTTCTTTCTAAAGCTACATGCATTATCACATAACCTACTCCCATTATTCAAAATTACAATAAAAACAGGTAACTGTGAGCTATTCTAAAGTGTCGTCACTTAGCCAATATCATGTGGTGGCAGTTAAATCCAATTTTTCCGTGCAAAGCTAAAAAATGTGGTAGTATATTTTTGCTATTCTTAACCATCCTGTTAAAGGGGAGGCATGTTCCATTGGAGGGGCGGCAAGTGTGATAGCAATGTCCCTCTTATTGGTTAGGGGATGTCCTATAGGGGGTGTAAATTGACCAGATTACCCTATTCCTATTTTTAACTTAATGGAATCAGAAAAATCAAAACAGTTTTTTTTGATTTTTTTCATCTTCTCTTCTCTTCTCCTCCTCCATTAAAATTGAAATTTTCATCGTCCTCGATTAATCAGCGATTTGAAAAATTGATAATCGTTGATCGAAAACTATATTTCCAAAAGACCCAGTTAGGATTTTGTTTATTGTGTTTGATTTAAGTTAGTTTTGTATCAAAAATTAGGGTTTTGGATCAAAATTGAAATTAAAATTTCTGTGTTGCATGTGAGTTACGGTAGGTAATAACTCCAATTGGAACCGTAACTATAGATTTGGTTGATGTTACGGTTCATTTAACTCAAATACCAACCGTAAGTTCTTGATTTTGAGATAAAATATCCAGTTACGAATTTTTTTTCCAACCGTAAATTACTTACGGTTGGTCTCGTTACTTAAGTTACGAACCGTAAGTTGTCCTGAATGTTTCATTTTCTTTTTACGTACGGTTTGTAATTGCATCACTGTTACCAACCGTATTTGAGTTACGACTTGTAACTCAAATAACCTTACCAACCGTAGGTTAATTACGGTTGATCTTGATTCATTAGTTACCAACCGTAGTTTGTTACGGTTGCTATATGTTGTCATTTTACCAATCGTAACTGGTATTACGATTGGGTTTTCCCCAAACTGAACCAGTTACAGTTGGTATTCGATACTTTTGGAACCGTAACTGAGAGTTACGGTTGGTAACGAGCTAAATTCCAACCGTAAGTTCTTCTGAAATTTTAAAAGTTTCAATTTTTTTACGTACTTTAGATATTTTTGAGCGACAAAAAGCTAATGGGAACTAATTTAGAGATTCATCCATCTCAAATTTGTCACTGGAATCACTCATTTTGGTTGAGTGAATCAAAATCTAGAGTTTCACAAAAATATCTTTTTTCTTCTCCTCACAACTTTTTTTTTTCAACTCTAAAAATCTGATTTTATAGTTATTATAAGTGAAAATTAATTATCAACACTAATCTTGATTATTAATAATAAGGGTTAATTGGTCATTTCTATATATTTTTTTGATAAGGGGTGGCATGAATTACCATGTAATGATCCTTTTTGTCTTATTAGGTTGCCGCACCTCTAATGGATCATGCCGCCACTTTAACAGGATTGATTCTTAAAAGGAAAATTTGTTGGTTGGTCCTAGGCCCAATAAGTTAGTTATACTAGGGTCCAACCGGATTTTAGACTTATCACTAGGTCCATAATTATTTGAAACAAGCAAAATGACCACATTACCCTAGAGCTAAACACGTGTGAAGAATGCAACACATTCTTACGGTTTTGTTTCCCGTACTAAAACCGCTGAAACGGTCAGAAGAACATATCTGCAACACTGTTTATACCAAATCGGGATTTTATTTTATCTGGAGGTCCAAATTTGATTAAAACATGGAAATGACCACAAATTTGAGTACATATCTGCTACACTGTTTACAAATCTGAGTGCATATCTATTACACTGTTTACAAATTTGAGTATATATCTGCTACACTGATTACAAATTTGAGCACATATGTGCGACACTTCTTACAAAATTTTGAATACATATTTGCTACACCACTTACAAATCTGAGTATATATCTGCAGCACTGGTTACATATAGAGTACTTATCCATTTGACATATGAACCTGTAAATGTGAGCAGAATATAACAATATTAAAACACAGCAACAAAGCTACCATCTGTTTCAGTATTTCGCATACGTACTCATGGATGAAACAAAAAAAAAAGTGGCAAAACTATGAATAAAACAGAATCAAAAGAAGTTTCTATCACTACGTCATATATATACATATTGCAGATTCATAAACTAAAAACTCAATTGCATGTCAAGAAATGATGAATCCATGAATATAACCGAATCAAAAATCAAAGCACATATTTCAGTATTTCACATACGTACTCATGGATCAAACCAAAAAAAATGATAAAACTATGAATAAAACAGAATCAGAAGAAGTTTATATCAGTTTGACATATATGTACTGCGGATTCATCAACTAAAAGTTGAACTGCATGTCAAAAAAGTGGCAAAAACTCAATTGCATACAAGAATAGGTGACGGATATATAAAAAATAAGAGGATCGAAACAGATACTACAGTATTTCGTATATGTACTGACGGATGAGACTAAAAAAGGAGCAAAAACACAACCAAATAGCACTTCCTATCAGTATGCGATATATGTACTGAAGATTCGTGAACTACAAATCAACTGGATGACAAGAATAGGTAACGGATCTATGAAAAATAAGAGGATCGAAACAGATATTACAGTATTTCGTATATGTACTGACGGATAAGACAAAAAAAAGGTGACAAAACTTCAGTATTATACATACATACTCATGGATCGAACCAAAAAAATTGGCAAAACTTTGAATAAAACAAAATCAGAAGAGTTTTGTATCAGTACGCCATATATGTACTGTCAATTCATACACGAAAAACAACTGTAACAAACCTAAAAACCATAAAAGCGTCAATCAAATCGATTTGATTATCATAATACAATAAAAAAAAAACAAATCAAAAGAAGAAAAACCGAACAAAATAATCAAACAAGATGATTAGAAAGCATACCTGGAAACATAAAACAAGTATTCTCCTCGTAATTCATAACGATGCACCATCTTGTTCTTCTTCTTCTTCTTCTTAAAAGTAGACTAGGTTTCTGTCAGTACGGGATATACGTATTGCTGGTTCATACACAACAACAAACTGAAATAAATCTAAAACCAACAAAAATGGAACTGATATAATCAGATCTAATAACGAAATGAACAAACAATCTGATTATTCATCTAGATCTGGTAGAATAATCAACAAATTAGACACGGAGATAAAAGACAAAATCAAATACAACCACGATTAGATCGTGAAAACCCTAACATAAACATTGCAACAAAGAAATTTTCATCTGATTTGGTAGAAGCGAGAGATATTGAAAAAGACCATAAATCTGATCGCATAACAGTGAGAGGAAAGAGAAATATGAAACGTGAAATGTTCATCTCGTGTTTATAGGTCTTTAAATAAGAAAGGTTATTTTTGGTATTTTCATATTTCAGATGCCTAAAGCCACACGTGTATAGGACCAGGAATAAAAAAATTTGGTCCACTTTTATATTTTCTTTAAATTATGGACCTCTGATTACTGGGCTTTAATGGATGGACCTGCCACTAACTAGTATCACCAAACTAGTACCTATAGGTAATTCCTACTTCTTAAAAAGTCGCACCCTATAATATATATATCCTCCTCCTAGCTAGGTAAATTTTGCTCACACATGTTTGACTCCTCTCCAATGGAGAATCCATCAAAGCCTTGTTATCATCATATTGCAATACTCACTAGTCCTGGTATCGGTCATACTATACCAATCATCGCACTCGGAAAGTAGATACTTTCTCTTCATGGGTTTCAAGTTACTATATTCATCACAAATAGTCATTCTTCTACAGCTCAGGCTGAACTTCTTCAATCACGAACTATGAATGAAGGTTTTCAAATAATTCAACTTCCACCAACTGATATATCCGAATTACTTCCCAAAGATTCATCAGGAATTGAAACCACGATATCACTAACCGTTAGTGAATCAATTCGAGTGCTAAAATCAGCAATTTTGGCACTGGAACATAGACCCACTGTTTTAATTGTCGATATCTTTGGAACCGACGCTTTTGAACTCGCTGATGAACTAGGAATGCTCAAATATGTTCACTTCTCTGACGCTGTACTTACCGACACTCGATTAGGAGATCAAGGGAGAGTATGTCCATCAGGAAGAGCCAGTTCAAGTTCCTGGTTGTAAGCCCATTCAGATCGAATACTTGATCGATCCTATGATGGACAGGCAAAATGACCAGTATTCGTCGATGCTATATCAAACGTCAAGGTACCCAATGGCAGATGGAATTCTGATCAATACTTGTGAAGAACTAGAACAGATTCCAATCAAAGCTTTACAAGAGAATTCTGTACTGAAGCGAATTCCGACACCACCAATTTATCCAGTTGGGCCTTTAAAGGAGAAGGTTCAGCAATCTCAGGGGATAAGAATACGTGCTTGGATTGGTTAAATGAGCAACCGAGTAGATCTGTCATCTTTGTATCGTTCGGAAGTGGAGGAACTCTTACAGCTGAGCAGATAACTGAGCTTGCCTGGGGACTGGAGAAAAGTCAACAACGGTTCCTCTGGGTTGTCCGCGCACCAGCGGTAAAAGAGACATTTGGGACTTACTTTACTTCCGGCAGTGGAGGAGGTAAGCCATCTGATTACTTACCAGAAGGTTTCTTGAATAGAACTGTGGAGGTAGGATTAGTTGTTCCTTCATGGTGTCCGCAGCTAGAGATACTAAGACATGAATATGTGGGTGCATGTTTATCACACTGCGGATGGAATACAACGCTGGAATGTATTGTCAATGGCGTCCCCTTGATAGCGTGGCCTTTGTTTGCTGAACAAAGGTTAAACGCATCACTGCTGGTAGAGGATATTGGAGTGGCAGTTCGACCAAATATCTGGTCAACTAAGGAACTGATTGGTAGGACAGAGATAGAGAAGATGATCAGAACGTTGATGGAGAAGAAAGACGTGGAGAATCCATGGAGGGTTAGGGGAATGGAAATGAAGGACAGTGTATTGAGAGCTTTGGATCAAGGTGGATCTTCCCACAAAGCCCTCTTAGAAGTCTCCAAACAATGGAAAGCTACTAACTAGTCTTCCTCTCAAATGATATTTGTAAACCAAGTTCCCTGGTTGTTGTCAATAAAACCCGCAAATATTATTATTATCATTTGTAATCAGAGACATCATGCTTTAGCAAGTCCTCTTTGCCATCGTACCAGGTGTTTTGACATCAAATATTTCTACTCCCTCCGTTTTTTGAAAAGAGATACTTTCACTTTTTCATTTTAGCCTACACTTGTTTATACCACGTGAACCAACAACACTCGTTAAGATGGTCGAGAATGAAATGGATTAAGCAGAAACCATAACAGGTTAAAAATTGAGATGTTTCTTATAAAAATGACAAAGTTAACAACCAGATACGCTCAGTTATCTCGAGTATAAATCAACAAATCCAACTTGCACCAAGACAAGACTAAGAAATCTTCAAAACTAACATTCAGCTCAAGGCAGAGAATCCCAGGAAGGATTGGATTTGTACCTCTCCTTTAGTTTAAAAATGCCTTCGGGTGGCTGGATGTTCCTTAAGCATCACTTGAGGGGTTGCTAAAGATTAGATGCTTAAACACTTATAGGTTCAGTAGCATTCTTCAACCATGTCATCTCTGATTCGTCCAAAAATGGTGCTAGAATTTCTCTACATTTGGAATGGTACGTGTTGACCCATTCTATCTCATCTGGTACTAACATGCTCGTGTCCATCATTTTTATCTGATATGGTGCCTGCAAACGAGATTAACATTTAAACGACCTAAACAGATTTCTTTATAAGTTTGTTTTTCATAGAGAATCAAAAATCAAGTTTTTTGCAGTGCCTAGTAAAACTCACCCATGTTATGTGCTCAAATGATAAGTAACCCTTGTCGCCAAAATTGAATTTTGTGTCAGCATCATTCACTATAAGCACATTCTCCAATCTTATACCAAAGTTCCCATCCTCGTAATAACCAGGTTCTGGGTGAAATCAATGCATCATAAAGATTTAGATATTACTCGAAAAGAATTCCAGCGCAACTGTTAGTCAACGGATAAGGTCTGTAGTAATGAAACAGACAACCTAGCACAAAAAGAATGACACTCACCATCTGTTACAGTCATAGAAGCCTGTAATGGCACATTTCGAGCTTGCGGTCTGAAACTAATCAAGTGAGGTCCTGTATTTAAAAAAATTATAATGAATCTTCCACCTCTCAGATAATCAAATAATGTGTTTTGTTATCTTGTGAACCCATGCACAAGATAAGAGCCAATTATTATTAGCATTGGAGAAAGCAAAAAACAATCAACAATAGGAGAGATAGTGTTTACTTTCTCTAATGCTAATAATTGGCTCTTATCTTGTGCATGGGAAGACCAATAAATAATAGAGGAAGAAGCAAGGTTATGTCAAATTGAACACACCTTCATGAACATTCAAGTATGACCCAATCCCGTGACCAGTTCCATGTCGGTAGTCAAGACCATTCTTCCACAAAGGAACTCGAGCAAGAATGTCAAGAGCATGCCCTACAAGCATATTTTAGAGCTAGTGGTTTCAGTTGCCACACACATAATAGTTGGTAGTATTAATGAAGACGACGCGGATGGTGTCTAACGGCACTGTAAAATTAGCGGTGACATATGATGCTGATGATGAATGCGAAAGATGGTCAAAATACCGTTTGTCCCGTTTGGAAATCTGGCAGTGTCCAAAGCAATATGACCTTTGAGAACCTACATTTACATCAACCAGAACGAGTAAAATTGTAAATCTCTACCACAAAGGTTACAAGGGTACACAAAATTAACATAACTGCAGAACACTGTAATAGATTTAGGCGAAGAAAGTCAACCTACCGCAGTATAGCATGCTTTCTCATGTGCCGAAGGCTTGCCAAAATGAACAGTCCGAGTAATATCAGTTGTTCCATCTTGATACTACAACCCCCACCATGACCAAATCCGGCAAAAAAACAGAAAGAACAAAGCAGTAAAAATGAGCTAGATTCCGCGTGGATTGGCAAAGTTAAAAGGTGACAATATATTAGCATTGATTATCGTTATAAGCACACACAAACCTGTGCTCCAGAATCAAATAGATAAATCTTATCAGCATCAAGCTCAGCACATGTATCAGCCTGTGGTTGATAATGAATAATTGCCGCATTCGGACCAACAGACGAAATAGTAGGAAAGCTTAGGCCTTTGAAATGCTGCAGAAAGGTATGCAGAAAATTGATTAGACTAGCTAGAATATATATATAGGCACAAAACACGGCTAAACTAGAAATCAAACACAACGTGTGTTATGCACCTCTTTCGATGCACGAAAGCTCTCTAGCTTGTCACTCGCTGACACTTCTGTTAGTTTTATGGACTCCCTGTTGTATCAGTAAAACAAATATGGGAATTAGGGTATAAATTATAAGTTATGTCAGTGCAATTTAGCCAACCTAGGCAATACTTCAGATATTTATACAAAAAATCAAGGGGATACAGTTCTTACGGATGCTTTCTTTTGTTAGTTTTTTCTGATTCTATGAAATAACCAGAAGCTCCGTAATTAGATTGCATCTGCAAGTTGGCAGTGGTTCATGCATCATAACTTCTATGAATATAGTTCAAAAAGTGCACAAGCAAAAAGGTACAGCTGTAGAGGAAGTCTGACAAGCATGCTTGATAATTGCATTCAGTAAAAAGATGACGTGAAAAAAGAACAATAACGTGTTACTGCTTTTCAAATTATAGAACACTTAGCTATGAAGAACGATAGCCTACCTGCTTATCCAGCCAGACAAGGTATTGCACGACAGCTGCACCATCTCGAATATGTGCCTTGCGTAAGCCATCCAACTCCACAGGGTTCTAATCAATATGTGGTAAAAGAATAATAAGCAAGCATCTCTAGGTGAAATCAACTAACTCAAAATGTTTGCCACGTCATTGATTAATCAAAGGAAAAATAATAATGTGAAATCTAAAGTTCAATTGTCGACCTAGCATAATGTGGATACATTTTCTGAAATGTGTATTCCGGATGCAGTTTCACATATTTACCTTGACGGCTTTCGGAAGGGCTAAAGGTGACTGTTGGAGAAGAACCTGGCGAGAGTTCAGTTTTGAGTACAAGGCATAGCAGCATGAACCAGAGTCAAGCCATATGAGGTCGGGATTAGTTTCTTTGGCTCCATTCTCACCATTACGAGAAGAACTGATTTCCTGATCGTTTAAGGCCTCAGTCTGAGATCCCTTGATTGCAGAATTGAGCTGACCAGATGCAAGCAAGGCCACATCTGAGCTTACTGAATCATAATCACAGACTTGTATTCCATTCTTTTCCATATGGGAGTGCACCTGTGTATCGAAAAAGAAGCACCATAAATCAATCGTCTGAATTCCACAAAAATAAGGATGGGGTCGTTTAGGGAACAGATCCACAAAGAGAACCTAAACCTAACGATAGAGACCTTTGAGATCGTGGGCAATGTACCCCGTGCTAAGACAACAATGTATATTGTAAATGAAGATCAAATTGCACAAGTCGTCCCTCCACAATAACAAAGTATAAACACATTACCAACTACTGACCTCAGTAGAAATCTTCTTTTTGTCCACGTAAAAGAAAGCTGAAACTGTTGTTACTATCGCAAATGCATGAACAACGGGACAGTAGGAAACATCACTTCCTCGAACATTATACAGCCAAGCTACCTGAAGAGATGCAAAAGTTCCAAATGAAATATAATCAAGCTAATAAACTGAAATCGACACGGCCAATGGGAAAGCCATTCACCCAAGCACCAAATTGTGCATTACCTCATCCAATGTTGTGAAAATGATACCACGAGCTTTTTCCTTCAGGAGCTTTTCTCGCAGGTCTTTCAATTTTTCAGCAACAGAACGACCTGCAAATTCTAGAGGTTGTACGATAACAGGATTAACTTCTGGAGGTGGGCGGTTTTCCCATACTTCGTCTACCAAGTTTGTTCCCAGCTGAACTAGTTTTAGTTGTTTTTTAGCAAAAGCATTCTCCCATCTTTGTGCAGTATCTACTGACACACACCATGGGTCTACCCCAACAGTGGCATAGTTTGGCAGATTCTAGTGACAGGGAAAGATAAAAAATAGATATATTAGCACATATCTACACCAACATAATCATAATATTTTCAGCATACTCGTAATCATAATATTTTCAGCATACTCCATTATATAATGATAACACCGCAAAAGTCTTGGTACAGCAGCAATTACTCACATCAGCTAACCATGTCTCGACAGCTGGATCTTCTCCAATACGCATGAGCTTCCATCGATCACTCAGCTGTTGTGTTGCTTGCAAGAAGTACCGTCCATCAGTCCATAATCGTGCATCATCCTTTGTCACAAGGGCCAAACCTAGACAAATTCAAATATTCAATAAAAATCAGACTTCAAAACATGAACTTTTCAAGATTTCTAGATACCCAAAGCTATAAAGATTAACATCAGTTGATTGGGATTGAAGTAAAATCAATATATTATGCTAACCGGCACTTCCAGAGAACCCAGAAACAAATTCGCGCCTTTTATCCCTGGCAGAAACATATTCACTCTGCAAGAAATCAACAATAATTTCCTTTACACTAGTATGGCATCATTAGAAAAAACATCAAAAAGACTGAAACTTTGAGTAAAACATAGTAAGCACTCATTTCAGTTTTAGTCGGTAATCATCAATAATGACTTGACCAATCGGAGATCGATACACAAACGGGGATCTATGTATAATAGGTGAAATCGAATAAAACTATTAAAAGGTGATAGAAAGTTGACCTGATGATAATCTTCAGAAGGTACTATCATAGCATGAAGAGGAGGGTTATGTGAAGCCATTAAAGACCTTAATCCATCTAAAGGATCTCCCATTATTCCTCAGAACTCTTTGTTTCTACCAAATTCGTAGGAAAAAGACTGATAATATACTAAAAGTATTGAAGACCAAAATAAAAGAGAATGGATAATGAGGTTATAGTACTAAGAAGATGGATTAGTTAAGTAATTTAAAAATATTTTTTCGTCGTTTTATTCGGAGTACAGTTCTATCGGAATCCTGAAAAGTTGTTGGTTTATGACTCGTTGTATAATTCTGTGACACGTTAGTGGAGATTTGAGATCATGCGTTTCTCTCAGTCCAATCCTGCTCCCTGATTTTAACGCCACGTTTTGAAGTTCTGCACATCATCTTTTCAGAGACCTTGGTTTAGCCTACTTACCATAAGTAACGGTACAATTCCCAATGGGCATCATCTCATTTCTTGGTATGCTTGTGCAGATTAGGGGTGCACGTACCCTACCCATACCCGCCAACCCTATTTTACCCGCCAGTTTTTTAACTGTATCCTACCTTATCCACTATTTGGCGGGGGTGAAGATTTTCTTAACCGCCAATAAACGGGTAGGGTGGCGGGTAAAGCTCGAAATTATCCTACTCTACTGGTCTTCGAGCAATTCCTAGTAGGGGTGCACATACCCTACCTATACCCGCCAACCCTACCCTACCCGCCAGTTTTTTAACCGTATCTTATCCTATCCACTATTTGGCGGGTAGGGTGACGGGTAAAGATTTTCTTAACCGCCAATAAACGGGTAGGGTGGCGGGTATAGGCCATATCCTACCCACCCTACCCGTTGTGCATCCCTAGTGCAGATAGATGGACAAACTGAATTTTTGGAAGTAGTGAAACTTTTATCGAAGCAAAATAAGCCGGCCGAAGCAGTTGATTTTGATTGATTAATGGTTATTGAAACTCTGATTGCACCTAGTTTATTTGTTCTTGAGAATCTTCTCTTCTAATATAAGATTCACCCAGATTAGATCAAAGTATCGACGGGATCTTTAGAACTGTTTTTAGATCTAAAGACATCTTGTGATAATCCATTATTAACAGACTCCGTTTTGTGTGTGATTGATGACAAGAGGATTCAAGTGTTGTTGTGCAGGTATTTGAAGGCAATAGAAGATTTAAAGACGAAGAAGAATTCTTATTAGTTTTCGTATCTTGTGGAATTAGTGCGCAAACCTTGATCGGTTGGGATCCAACTAGAATCAGTTTTATTTGATAGATTTGATTGATTAGTTGCATGAGATCGGCATTCTCTATATTTCTCTTTGAGATCAATATCGATTGAGTTCAAATCTAGACTTGACTATTTCGGTAGTTATTGGATAGATTGATCTAACCAGACAAAGGAGTTAGTGTTAGAGCACTGCTCGGTCGAACTCGCAAGCGTTGCTATCTCAGGCTTGTTTGTCAAGTTTAGGTGAACAAAACTATTAGTCTTGATTTCTAGTCTACTTATATCTATGTCTCGGACTAGGATAGAATGTGTAGTTGAGCTTTAGACTTCACGACGTTCATCGATTGAAGACGGAGATCTACTAAGGAGAGCTTGGAGGAACTTCATCAACAAAAGGTATGTGGAGACTAAAACTTATCTATCACTCAGAAGTCTATTCTATTCTATCTCCTATTGAGACTAAGTCGTATTGCTATATAGACTTTTACATTATACACATGCGATATTTCGAGCTGAGTTTAACTCGCTTATATCTTTCTCGAAATATGTGTTGGAAGCTTTTTGCTTTAGCTACGTTCATCATTATTCTTGACGAGTTTAGTTGGAAACAATTTATTTGTTAGAAACTAAATAATGAGTCAAAAGATAATCATGTGAAAATTGCCTTGAAACATCTTACATGATTTGTGTGAGACAGTTATTTGATGTAGACTCAGAATGTTTAGTATTGATCATTCGATCACTTGAAAATTACTTATAAGCTAATAGTTTGTGTGAGACAGCTACTGTCGTATTCTAAGGATGTTTCAATGATTGAAATGGGAATTTAGAACAATTAACCATTGTCTGTATTGGAGCACTGCTCGGTCGAACTCGCATGCGTTGCTATCTCAAGCATGTTTTTCAATGTTAGTGATCAAAACTATAAGTCTTGATTTCTAGCCTATTTATAGATGTCTCGAACTAGGACATAGTTTGTGTAGTTGAGCTTAGACTTCACGGCGTTTATCACTTGAAGACGAAGAACTATTAAGGAGAGCTTGTGGAACTTCATCGACAAAAGGTATGTGGAAACTTAAACTCATCTATCACTTGGAAAGTCTATTTCTACTCTATCTCCTATATTGAGACATAAGTCGTATTACGATATAGTTTTCTATATACACATTTGAGATTTCGAGCTGAGTATATCCCACTTACATGTTTCTCGAAATATGTACTGGTAAGCTTTCGCTTAGACCAAGTTCATCTTATATCATGAGAAAATTGTCGTGTAACATCTTATATGGTTTGTGTGATACAATCATTTGGTGTAAGACTTGGAATGTTTCGATAATGATTATTTCAATATCTTGAAAATTGCTTTGATGCTAATAGTGTGTGAAAACGGCTATTATCATTATAGAAGAATGTTTCAATGATTGAAATAAAGAATTTAGAATATTGTAACCATCTTTGGATATAAGCATAGTGTGTTCGCACATTAGTGTATAAGTCCAAAACCGGGAACCTAAAGTATGCATACTTGTGTGTATACAAAAAGGTTGTAGGAGATTGGGTAAGTATGCGTACCCGTACGCATACTGGCGGAAGTTCACGTACGTGAATTTCTGCAGAGTTTAAAAACCAAAACCAAACTCATACGGTTACCTAAAGTACGCGTACCCGTACGCATACTGGCGGAAAGTTCATGTCCATAAATTTCTGTTGAGTTTGAAAACTAAAACAAACTCAAATCCGGTTATTTAAGTATGCATACTTAAGTAGGTTACTTTCTAAAATCGGTTGTACATGAACCTAAACATTTATTTATAAGGAATGCAATCTTTGCAAATAGTGGTTATAATGTTCTTGTATTGATTCGAGTGAATCAAACCGATTTTGCTTCAATTGTGTTCTTTTATAAATCTATGAGAATATAGCAATTGAACAACTCTTTAACTAGTTTCATTTGAATTATTTGAACTAGTTATGGTTAAGATGAATAAGGTTGATATGAGAGTAATCATATGGCTAACCTCGGTTAACTATTTGTGAACCAACGTGGTGTGTACACGTTTGGGTACGGCTACATAAACTTAAATGAAGGTACATTTCATTTGTGTGTAACAAGTTAAGTTCGATCTAACGGTTGAAAGATATTATCTTGGTTGAATCAGGTTTTTCATCTAATGGTGAATATTGAATGGTTTGTTACCAAGTGAAAAAACGGGGGTCTAACAACCACACACAATATTTTGATTAGCAATCTGTATGGACTAACTCCAATATACTTTTAAGAGAATCAACTAGACAGTCAGACTCAATTTTAATGAAAGTATATCAAAGAGTTATATCTCTCTTTCTCGATTCAATACTTACTCAAGCAAATAGAAATTTGCGAGTCTAATTGAATACGAGAGAAATCACTTGAACGGTACTAAAGGCCAATGTTCAAGTATCAATCAATTTCAATCAACAACCAAAGGTTGGATTTCCCAATTGATTGATTCAAACGCACAACCTGTGATATTTCAATTATATAACAAAATATATTGCGGAAAAGAAATAACACAGACACCAGAAGTTTTGTTAACAAGAAAACTGCAAATACAGAAAAACCCCGGGACCTAGTCCTGATTGAACACACACTGTATTAAGCCGCTACAGACACTAGCCTACTACAAACTAACTTAGGTCTGGACTGTAGTTGAACCCCAATCAATCTCCCAATGATCCAAGGTACAGTTGCGCTCCTACGTCTATGATTCCAGCAGGATACTACGCACTTGATTCCCTTAGCTGATCTCACCCACAACTAAGAGTTGCTACGACCCAAAGTATAAGACTTTAATAAACAAATATGTATCACACAGAAAAGTCTACGGTAATAGATAAATCTGTATCCCACAGAAATACCTACAAGTTTTTGTTCCGTCTTTTGATAAATCAAGGTGAACAGGAACCAATTGATAAACCAGACTTATATTCCCGAATAACAACTTAGTATTATCAATCACCTCACAATAATCTAAATCGTATGATGGCGAAACTAGATATTGTGGAATCACAAACGATGAGACGAAGATGTTTATGACTACTTTTATATCTTGCCTATCGGAGAAATCAATCTCAAGTCAATCCTTACGATTGTACTTAGTACGATAGAAACAACAAGATCAGATCACACAACTACGAGAAAGTAGTATCGGTCTAGCTTCACAATCCCAATGAAGACTTCAAGTCGTTAACCTACAGGGTCTCGGTGGAAACCTAAGATTAAAGGAGAATCGACTCTAGCTAATACAACTAGTATCACACAAGAGGTGTGAGGATTAGGTTTCCCAGTTGCTAGAGCTCTCCCTTATATAGTCTTTCAAATCAGGGTTTGCAATCAAATGTTAGCTTAGTAACAAAGTATTCAATATTCACCGTTAGATGAAAACCTGATTAGATTCAAGCTAATATCTTTCAAACATTAGATCGAAACTTAGCTTGTTACACATAAATGAGATACACATTTATCTAGGTTTGTGTAACCGTACCCAAACATGTATATCTAGTAGGTTCAACAGTAGTTAACCAAATGGTTATCCATATGAGCACTTTCATATCAATCATATTCTTCTTTACCACAACTAGTTCAAATGACTCAAATGAACTAGTTAGAGAGTTGTTCAATTGATTAGATCTTTATAATAGACACAATTGAAACAAAAAAGATTTGATTCACTCGAATCGATTCATCAACTTTATATCCACGGTTTGAAAACTTGCATTCCTTAGTTTATATAAGTTGAAGTTCACGAATAATCGTTTTTTGAATATAACCAACTTAAGTACGCGGACTGGTACGCGGACTGGGTTCGCGGACTGGGTTCGCGGACTCTGTTCCGGTTTTCCTGATCAACAAAGTACGCATACTTTTGTTCAAGGAATAAGGACTTATACATCTATGAGTTATCACACAATGCTTATATCCAACAATGGTTATAGAATCTAAACTCTCATTTCAATCATTAAAACATTCTTAGAGGACGTTATATAGTTGTTGTTCACAAACCATTTTTCGTCAAAGCCATTTTCAAATGATTAAAACTTAACATGACTTTCGTCACTATTAAAGATGAACTTGGCCAAAGCGAAAGCTTACCAACACATATCTCGAGAAATAAATAAGCGAGATAAACTCGGCTCGAAATAGCAAATGTGTATAATCAAAGTCTTTATAGCTATACGACTTTTGTCTCAAGATAGGAGATAGAGTAGGTAGACTTTTGAGTGATAGATAAGTTCAAGTATCCACATACCTTTTAGTCGATGAAGTTCCACCAGTTCCTTGTGTAGTTATTCGTCTTTGTATGATGATCGCGATGGAGTCTTGAGCTCAACTACACTTTCTATCCTAGTCCGAGACTTAGCTAATAGTAGACTAGAGATCAAGACTTATAGTTTTGATCACTAACATTGAAAAACATGATTGAGATAGCAACGCATGCGAGTTCGACCGAGCAGTGCTCTAACAATCTCCCCCTTTGTCAATTTTAATGACAAAACTATCAGTACATATGGAATAAAAAAATAGATAAACAAACTTTTGTAGCTTCTCTTCCACATGCCTGATCTTCTTGGTTCTTCAACATTACTCGAAATCTTCGTCACTTCCAAGTACTCCAATGATCCCAAAGGTTGTAAGTTTAGTATCATCGTTGTTGAAAATCCGTAGTCATAACAATGAGAAAACAAGAATTCTCAATCATTGTTATACAGTGTCATAGTATTATTATACAACATCAAAGTTCAATTGTATCACAACTTTGACAACAATACTATGGTGATATGTATCACTCCCCCTTAGTCAATACTTCATCTCACATGGAAACCACTCCCCCTTACATAATGATCTGAAAACCATATGTATTTGTAGTGTGAACTACACATTAATTCTCCCCCTTTTTGTCAATAAAATTGGCAAAGGTACGAAAACTAGTGGGATCCTAATGAAATTTCCATAAAGACATTTCATGACCAAAAGCAAGCACATATCAATTTGTTAGATGCCATCATATAGCCGAAGCTAAATGCATTCATCAAGGAGTTTATAAAGATACAAGATAACCCCTATAATATTCCACAACCGCACTCCCCACAAAGATTTGGCAATTAAGCACAAGTTCAATTAAGAACTCTCCCCCATAAAATGTCATTCCCGAAAGAACAACAAGAGAGACCTTACTTTCACAAGAAAAGAAGGATTTCTTTGGACATAACAAATCACATACGAATATGAATTTGAATCCAAAAATACTCAATTAAATTAACCACAAGAAAACCCATGATTAAATCAATCGGAATACACAACTAAATTACCACAAAAGTGTGATCAATTCAATTGGTCATGCTCGACATAAGAGAACTTACGGAGCCGCACAATATATACATAAAATATGGATCAGGGAAGATCAATACTGCGGAATAGACAAGGATTCATTCTATTTCCCATCACTATTTGCACAATGACATACAATAGACATAATCCTTGTAAACAAAAGTTAATCCTATCTTCCATCAATATTTGCATAATTACATAATAGGCTTAAAACTTTTATAATGTCAAAAACTCATTCATTCTTTTGTCAATGCATGCATATCGACATATGAAAGACTTAACTTTGGACAAAGTATGGGACAATCATAGTTCACGGACGCAAACACACATATCCCATAACAAGTTTGCAATATATAAAACCATAAAGATTAATACTGCAAAAATCGTCTTCCAAACAATTTTTTAGAATTTAAACAACTAAATATAAAAACAATAAAGATGAAAACGTTGGACATAGCTATGTGTAGTCACAATAATGGCTATTCCAAACGCTAGTTATTCTTCCTAAAAACACAAGAATAAAATTCTCTTAAGAAGATTTACTAGACGTTGTAGAGCTTTCTCAGAGCATCTACCGAGAATTCCTTCTCATTATTAAAAATCCCATTGATAATGGGATCGTTCAATTCCTCTAAATCTTCAGTATTATCAGTCAACTCACTAAGTTCTCTTTTTAGCTCACGCAAGGTGTTCTTTGTTAGAGACGACATTTGCTCATAGTGAGTTATCTTCTCTAAAGACGAAACAATTTGAGATTTTAAATCATTTCTTTTGTTGATGAAATCATTCACCAAACCTCTAAAGTTATTATCAAGATGACAAACAGATAAGAGACAGTCAAAGGAAGAACCTTCTCCGTTATTTGTAGCTTTCACTTTCTTCACCTTTGAGAAAGAGATTCCTTTGCACAGATACACATTAACTTCTTCAACTGCATCCTTGATTGTGGTGCTTCTAGTTACAGGAGCCATCAAACTGTATTTTCTAGGGAGAAAAAGAAACTACAAGCAGTTATAAATAGACTTATGAACGCTCAAACCCTAGAAGAATGTAAAAAAAGTCTTCCGTGATTTAATGATCCAATATCTATAAAACTAGGAGAATATTTTCTTAACAAATAATACACCACTTGAGACACAAAGACGCATACCTCATTTTCTCAAGTTAATGATGAGGATGCGAACGTCACTGATATTAGACAGTGATGATGTGAGCCAAACGCTCCCCTCTTTTATCAAGGTTTGTTGTAAAAACAGATTTCCTACCTCTTCTGACTCTGGAAGCACTGGTTTTAGGAAAACCACGTTGATTATCCAGATTCATCTCTTGCATGTTCTTTTGAAGTTTGGAAATTCTTTTGTTGTTCTTTTTGAATCTCCAACACGTGCTTTGAACATGATTTGCATTTCCACAAAACGAAAAAATCAATAGAGATTCTTTGTCTTGTTGAATTGACTTATGTTTATCACAACCATCAACCTTCATTCTTCCATGATTAATAGGAACAATAGGGTTGATTATGCCTGCAATTTTACCTTTAAATCCTAAACCATTTGTGTTCCCAAAGGATTTCTGACCGAATAGCATTGCTGAAATTTTGTCAGAACTTCCAGATAATCTCTGTAGATCATCCTTAAGAGTATTAATCTCTTTTTCATTTAGGGCAATGGTTCTGGTGAGCTCATCATTAAAACAATTTATCTCAAGATTTTTCACCTGGATTGATGATTCAAGTTTCTTCAACGAAGCTTTTAATTGAAGATTTTCTTGAAGAACCTCTCTATTCAAGAATTTAAAAATCTTTGTGTCAGACTCAAGTTCTGAATCATAAATTGAGTAGGTGGATGTTTCTGCTGCAAGAGCTAAGGGTTCATTACATCCATCAGACGTATCCAAGACGTTGACACTTTGAAGAGATTTTTCTTCTATCGAATCATCTGAAGAAAAAGCTGACAACATATGTTTATCACATCTATCGTTTCTTTTTACAAATTCTTTGATTCTTTCTGTTATCAATGATTTATTAAAACCAACACCATTGGAACAACATTCATCGGCCCAAGACAAGTTAGAGGCTTCACTTGTGCTGGAAACAACATTGAATGCAGATGTTCGAACAGAATCTTGATCAAGAATTTTTAACTTTCTAACAAGAGTATTTTTGGAAATAATATCAAGGTTATTTCCCTCAACAATGGCATGCTTCTTAGAGTCGTATCTAGATGGCAACGATCTGATAATTTTCATCACAATGTCCTTTTCAGGAATGGTCTTACCCAATGCAAAAGATGCATTAACAATTTCAGACACTTTGTGATTAAACTCATCAAATGTTTCTTCATCTGCCATACGAAGGTTTTCCCAATCGGAATTTAGATTTTGAAGTCCATCTTATTTCTCACTTGTATTTCCTTCAAATACGGTTTCTAAGATATCCTAGGCTTCTTTAGACTTAGTGCACGTAGTCACATGGTGCTGAAGATCTGGGGTAATGACATGTATGATAGCATTTAAGCCGTCAGAATTATTCTTTGCAGCAAGGATTTCTTCTGGACTATATCTACCAATATCCTTAGGTGTAGATACATCGCCTTCTGTATTAACCGGAGGATCATAGCCATTCACAACACGTACCCATGTTTGAAAATCACGAGCTTGAAGAAAAGCACGCATAAAAATTTCCACCATAGGTAGTTTGAGCCATCGAAGACTGGTGGTACGTTTATGGAGGTAGAATTATTGTCCATAGAGTCAGATCGCTACAAACACAGACTTATAAGGTCTTTAAACGTGTTTGCCTGCTCTGAAACCAATTGAAAAAGCAAGGGTCTAACAACCACACCCAATATTTTGATTAGAAATCTGTATGGACTAACTCCAATATACTTTTAAGAGAATCAACTAGACAGTCAGACTCAATCTTAATGAAAGTATATCAAAGAGTTATATCTCTCTTTCTCGATTCGATACTTACTCAAGCAAATAGAAATCTGCGAGTCTAATTGAATACGAGAGAAATCACTTGAAAGGTACCAAAGACCAATGTTCAAGTATTAATCAATTTCAATCAACAACCAAAGGTTGGATTTCCCAATTTATTGATTCAAACGCACAACCTGTGATATTTCAATTATATAACAAAATATAATGCGGAAAAGAAATAACACAGACACCAGAAGTTTCGTTAACGAGAAAACTACAAATGCAGAAAAACCACGGGACCTAATCCTGATTGAACACACACTGTATATTAAGCCTCTACAGACACAAGCCTACTATGAACTAACTTCGGTCTGGACTGTAGTTGAACCCCAATCAATCTCACACTGATCCAAGGTACATTTGCGCTCCTACGTCTCTGAAGCAGGATACTACACACTTGATTCCCTTAGCTGATCTCACCCACAACTAAGAGTTGCTACGACCCAAAGTCGAAGACTTTAATAAACAAATCTTTATCACACAGAAAAGTCTACGGTAATAGATAAATCTGTCTCCCACAGAAATACCTACGAGTTTTGTTCCGTCTTTTGATAAATCAAGGTGAACATGAACCAATTGATAAACCAGACTTATATTCCCAAAGAACAACTTAGTATTATCAATCACTTAACAAAAATAATCGAAAGCGTATGATGGCGAAACTAGATATTGTGGAATTACAAACGATGAGACGAAGATGTTTGCGACTACTTTTATATCTTTCCTACCGGAGAAATCAATCTCAAGTCAATCCTTACAATGTACTTAGTACGGTAAAAACAACAAGATCAGATCACACAACTCCGAGAAATTAGTATCGGTCTGGCTTCACAATCCCAAAGAAGTTTTCAAGTCGTTAACCTACAGGGTCTCGGTAGAAACCTAAGGTTAAAGGATAACCGACTCTAGCTAATACAACTAGTATCACAAAGGAGGTGGGATTAGGTTTCCCAGTTGCTAGAGTTCTTCCTTATATAGTCTTTCAAATCAGGATTTGCAATCAAATGTTAGCTTAGTAACAAAGCATTCAATATTCACCGTTAGATAAAAACCTGATTATATTCAAGCTAATATCTTTCAATCGTTAGATCGAAACTTAGCTTGTTACACACAAATGAGATACACGTTTATCTAGGTTTGTGTAACCGTACCCAAACATGTACATCTAGTTGGTTCAACAGTAGTTAACCAAATGGTTATCCATATGAGCACTTCCATATCAACCATATTCTTCTTTACCACAACTAGTTCAAATGACTCAAATGAACTAGTTAGAGAGTTTTTCAATTGCTTAGATCTTTATAATAGACACAATTGAAACAAAAGCGATTTGATTCACTTGAATCGATTCATGAACTTTATAGCCACGGTTTGCAAACTTGCATTCCTTAGTTTATATAAGTTTAAGTTCACGAATAGTCGTTTTTAGAAAATAACCAACTTAAGTACGCGGACTTAAGTACCCGGAATAAGTTTGTAAATAGTTCACAAAATCCAGCAGATTTTTTTGGGAAGAGAACCTCCGACATTATGCGGACTGGGTTCGCGGACTCTGTTCCGGTTTACCTGATCAATAAAGTACGCATACTCTGGTTCATGGAATAAGGACTTATACATGTATGAGTTATCACACAATGCTTATATCCAACAATGGTTATATAATCTAAACTCTCACTTCAATCATTGAAACATTCTTAGAGGACGTTATATAGTTTTTGTTCACAAACCATTTTTCGTCAAAGCCATTTTCAAGTGATTGAAACTTAACATGACTCTCGTCACTAGTAAAGATGAACTTGGCCAAAGCGAAAGCTTACCAACACATATTTCGAGAAATAGATAAGCGAGATAAACTCGGATCGAAATAGCAAATGTGTATAATCAAAGTCTATATAGCAAAACGACTTTTGTCTCAAGATAGGAGATAGAGTAGATACACTTTTGAGTGATAGATAAGTTCAAGTCTCCACATACCTTTTAGTCGATGAAGTTCCATTAGTTCCTTGAGTAGTTCTTCGTCTTTGTATGATAATCGCCATGGAGTCTTGAGCTCAACTACAGTTTTTATCCTAGTTCGAGACGTAGCTAATAGTATACTAGAAATCAAGACTTATAGTTTTGATCACTAACATTGACAAACATGCTTGAGATAGCAACGCATGCGAGTTCGACCGAGCAGTGCTCTAACACCAAGGTAACTTGGATAGCAAACCTTGATTTGAAAACTATATGAAGGAGAACTCTAAAAACTGGAAACCTAATACTTACACCTCATGTGTGTTACTAGTTGCATAACTAGAGTCGTTTCTCCTTTAACCTTAGGTTTCTTCTCGAGACCTTGTAGGTTAACGACTTGAAGACTTCATTGGGACTGTGAAGCCAGACCCAACTATTCTCTTTGTAGTTGCGTGATCTGATCTTGCTGTTTCTATCGTAATTGAGTGCAATTGTAAAATTGACTTGAGATTTATATCTCTGATAGGCAAGATAGAAAAGTAGTCACAAACACCTTCGTCTCATTGTTTGTGATTCCACAATAACTTGTTTCGCTAGTCGATTAAGTTTATTGTGAGGTGATTGATAATACTAGGTTGTTCTTCTGGAATATAAATCCAATTTATCAATTGGTTCCTGTTCACCTTGATTTATCAAAAGAAGGAACAAACACTCTTGCCTATTTCTGTGGGAGACAGATTTATTCAATCCTATAGACTTTTCTGTATGAGACAGATTTGTTTATCAAGTCTTCGACTTTGGGTCGTAGCAACTCTTAGTTATGCGTGAGATAAGCTAAGGGAATCAAGTGCGTAGTATCCTGCTGGGATCAGAGACTTAAGGAGCGCAACTGTACCTTGAGTCAGTGTGAGATTGATTATGGTTCAACTACTATCCAGTCCGAAGTTAATTGGTAGTAGGCTAGTGTCTGTAGCGGCTTAATACAGTATGGTGTTCAAACTGGACTAGGTCCTGGGATTTTTCTGCATTTGCGGTTTCCTCGTTAACAAAATTATGGTGTCTGTGTTATTTCTTTTCCGCATTATATTTGTTATATAATTGAAATATCACAGGTTGTGCGTTAAGATCAATCAATTAGAATATCCAACCTTTGGTTGTTGATTTACATTGATTGACACTTGAACATTGGACTTTGGTACCGTTCAAGTAATTCCTCTTATATTCAATCGGGCTCGCAGATTTCTATTTGCTGATTGCGGATTGAATTAAGAGTTAGAGATATTAAACTCTTTGATATACTTTATTCTAGATTGAGTTTGACTGTCTATTTGATTCTCTATAAAGTGTATTGGAGTAAGTCCTCTCATATTGCCACACGAATTGTTGGGTGTGGTTGTTCGTCCCCCGCATTTTCAATTGGTATCAGAGCAGGCAAACACGTTAAAGACCTTACAAGTATGTGTTTGTAGCGATCTGATATGGACAGAGGTGCTATCTCTATAAACGTACCACCAGTCTTCGATGGCTCAAATTACTTGTGGTAGAAAATTGCTATGCGTGCCTTTCTTCAAGCGCGTGATTTTCAATCATGGGTTTATGTAGTTAATTGCTATGATACTCCCGTTATTGCAGTAGGGAATGCGACTGTTCCAAAGAACATTGGTGCATACGATGCTGCAGAGATACTTGCTGCAAAGCAAAACTCCGAAGGTTTGAATGCCATCATACATGCCATTACCCCAGATCTTCAGCACCATGTAACTATGTGCACTCGGTCTAAAGATGCTTGGGATATCTTAGAAACCGTATTCTAAGGAAATACCAGTGAAAAGGAAGCTAGGCTTCAAAACCTTAACTCCGATTCGGAAAACCTTTGTATGACAAATGAAGATTCATTTGATGAGTTTAATCACAAAGTGTCTGAAATTGTTAATGCATCTTTTGCATTGGGTAAGACTACTCCTGAAAAGGATATTGTGATGAAAATTCTTAGATTGCTGCCATCTAGATATGATTCTAAGAAGCATGCCATCTAGATACGATTCTAAGAAGAGTTTCAACTGGAAAAGAAAATTTTGATTAACAGGATTGAAGATCTGGAATGTCAACTGTTTAACTTAAGACAGGAAGTTGCTATCACTCATGGTTGTGATACTAATAAGAAACATCGAACTTCTTCGATTAATTCTGTTAAGCATTATCAACAAATTTCTCCTGATTTTATACCATTCTCAACTCACTCTAAAAAATATGATGTGGAGAACTACAAGGACTTACCAAATAATTTGGTCTCCTTGTGTGAAAATCAGGGTCATCCAGAAATTGTATGCACTAAAGATCAAGAATATTTCTCCTCTATTAAACCTTGTTTTCAAAAGATGAAAAGGAAATTGTCCAGGAAATCTTCATCCACTTCAAAAAGGATTTCCAAAGCTATTCATAGTTTGCGAAAATCAACAAACAAGGTATTCAAAACTGTGCTAAAAAGGGAAAAGAATGATGTGAGTAACTCTTTTTTCCTGAAGGCAAAACAGAAACAAGGAAAAACAAATTTGTCGCCCCATCGTAAGAAGTCACCCAATCCTTTTTGGTATTGGAAGGATTACAATATGTAATTCTGTTTTAAGATGGTTCTTGTCTTTCTCTCTTAGTCAAGAATCATAAACTTCAAGAGGGTTGTGATATTTCTGTTAAATACCTTGTTTGACTCTGTTTCTTTTGTTGCTCTTCAATTTTTAGTCAAGAACCGTTTGCGTATGTACACGGTTTTTCCTGTAAAGACTTTTTCTTAGGGATAAGCAAACTCTGTTAGGGTTTGGTCAAAGGTCTTTTTGGAAATTTTATCCCCTGTCTTCACTATTTTTAAGATGAAGACTCCTCCTTGATATGAGCATTTCATTTTCTCTTCTTCCATCATGTCCTCATCAAGTCTTTCAAGCAAAGAAAGTGATGTTTGGATTGTTTTATTTCCTTCCAAGAAGGTTCGTTTTGATTCCTCCGATAGTGAGATGTGCTCTAACAAGCATGATTCCTCTTCTGATGGGAATCCCTCTGCCTCTCATTATGACAAGCTATTTTTAACCATGAATCTCATCTTAGAACAAATTCATGCTCTGAAAAATGACTTTGAATCCTCTTCCAAAAGACTAGAAGAAAAGATGGATAATCTTGAATCCAGGATTGATCTGATTGAAGACGAGCTTGATGATTATAGAGAATATGAGAAGAGTATCTAAAGTAATTGAAATGCTTCATAGGAGTTGTTTGTGATTTTGTCTAGTAAATCTTCTTTTAGAGAATTTATTTCTTGTGTTTTAGAAGAATAACAAGGGTTTGGAATAGCCATTATTATGAGTACACATAGCTATGTCCAACGATTTTCATCTTCAATGTTTTTAGATTTATTTATTTAAATTCTAACGTATTTGGAAGATGATTTTTGCAATTTTAATCTTTATGATTTTATATACTGCAAAGTGTTATGGGATATGTTGTTTACGTCCGTGAACCTGTGAATGTCCCATACTTGGTCAAAAGTTATCTCTATTATGTCGGTATGAAAGTATTGATAGAAGATAAAATGAACTTTTGACATTACAAAAGTTAAAGCCTTTTATGTCATTGTTCTGATGGAAGAAAGGATAAAGCTTTTGTTTACAAGGATTAAGTCTATTACATGTCATTATGCAAATAGTGATGAAAAATAGAATGAATCCTTGTTTATTCCGCAGTTTGATCAATCTCCGATCCACATTTTTGTACATATACTGTGTTGCTCCATAAGTTTTCTTATGCTTGAGCATGACCAATTGAATTGATCATTCTCTTGTGGTCAGTTTAGTTGTTGCTCCGTAAGTTCTCTTATGACGAGCATGACCAATTGAATTTATCACTTTCTTATGGTTAATTTAGTTGTGTAAATCCGATTGAATTAATCATGGGTTTTCTTGTGGTTAATTTAGTTGTGCATTTCTATTGGATTAATTATGGGTTCTCTTGTGGTTAATTCAATTGAATACTTTGGATACAAATTCATGTTTTCATGTTATTTGGTTTTATCCAAAAGAAATCCTTCTTTTCTTGTAAAAGCAAGGTCGCCTTTGTTGTTCTTTCGGGAATGACATTTTATGGGGGAGAGTTCTTTTTGAACTTGTGCTTAATTACCAAATCTTTGTGGGGAGTGCAGCTGTGGAATATTATAGGGGGTTATCTTGTATCTTTATAAACTCTTTGATGAATGCATTTAGCTTCGACTTTATGATGGCATTTAAATAAGTTGATATGGTATTCTCTTTTTGTCATGAAGTATCTCTATGAAAATTTCATGAGGATCCCACTAGTTTTCGTACCTTTGCCAATTTATATTGACAAAAGGGGGAGAATTAATGTGTAGTGTGATACTACAAATACATATGGTTTACAGATCATTATGTAGGGGGTGGTGGTTTGAAAAAGCGGGGGTTTAACAACCACACCCAATATTTCACTTAACAATCTGTATGGACAAACTCCAATATACTTTTAAGTGAATCAACTAGACAGTCAGACTCAATCTTAATAAAAGTATATCAAAGAGTTATATCTCACTTTCTCGATTCAATACTTACTCAAGCAAATAGAAATCTGCGAGTCTAATTGACTACAAGAGAAACTACTTGAACGGTACGAAAGACCAATTTTCAAGGATCAATCAATTTCAATCAACAACCAAAGGTTGGATTTCCCAATTGATCGATTCAACACACAATCTGTGATATTTCAATTATATAACAAAATATAATGCGGAAAAGAAATAACGCAGACACCAGAAGTTTTGTTAATGAGGAAACCGCAAATGCAGAAAACCCCCGGGACCTAGTCCAGATTGAACACAATGTATTAATCCGCTACAGACACTAGCCTACTACAAACTCACTTCGATCTTGACTGTAGTTGAACCCCAATCAATCTCACACTCATCCAAGGTAAAGTTGCGCTCCTTACGTCTCTGATCCCAGCAGGATACTGCGCACTTGATTCCCTTAGTTGATCTCACCCACAACTAAGAGTTGCTACGACCCAAAGTCGAAGACTTTAATAAACAAATTTGTATCACACAGAAAAGTCTACGGTAATAGATAAATCTCTCTCCCACAGAAATATCTACGAGTTTTTGTTCCGTCTTTTGATAAATCAAGGTGAACATGAACCAATTGATAACCCAAACTTATATTACCGAAGAACAGCCTAGAATTATCAATCAACTCACAATAATCTTAATCGACTAGCGAAAGAAGATATTGCGGAATCAGAAACGATGAGACGAAGGTGTTTGTGACTTCTTTTATATCTTGCCTATCAGAGAAATCAATCTCAAGCCAATCTTACGATTGTAATCAAATACGATAGAAACAACAAGATCAGATCACACAACTACAAAGAGAATAGTTGGGTCTTGAAAAAGTGGGGGTACAACAACCACACCCAATATTTCGCTTAGCAATCTGTATGGACAAACTCCAATATACTTTCTAGAGAATCAACTGGACAGTCAGACTCAATCTAGATAAAAAGTATATCAAAGAGTTTATATCTCAATCTCTCGATTTGATATATACTCAAGCAAATAGAAATCTGCGAGTCTTTATCAAATACTAGAGAGATAACTTGGATGGTACCAAAGACCAATATCCAAGTGTCAACCAATTTAAATCAACAACCAAAAGGTCGGATATTCTAATTAATTGAACAACGCACAACCTGTGATATTTCAATTATATAACAAAATATAATGCGGAAAAGAAATAACACAGACGGCAGAATTTTGTTAACGAGGAAACCGAAAATGCAGAAAAGAAATAACACAGACGCCAGAATTTTATTAAGCCGCTACAGACACTAGCCTACTCCAAACTAACTTCGTTCTGGACTGTAGTTGAATCCCAATTAATCTCACACTGATCCAAGGTACAGTTATGCTCCTACGCCTCAGATCCCAGCAGGATGCTACGTACTTCATTTCCTTAGCTGATCTCACCCACAAATAAGAGTTGCTACGACCCAAAGTCGAAGACTTTAATAAATAAATCTGTATCACACAGAAAATTTTACGGTGATAGATAAATCCATCTCCCACGAATATACCTATGAGTTTTGTTCCGTCTTTTGATAAATCAAGGTGAACATGAACCAATTGATAAACCGGACTTATATTCTCGAAGAACAACCTAGTATTATCAATCACCTCACAATAATCCTAATCGACGCAGCGAAAAAAGATATTGTGGAATCACAAACGATGAGACGAAGTGTTTGTGATTACTTTTCTATCTTGCCTATCGGAGATATAAATCTCGAGCCAATTATTACAATCGTACTCGTAACGATAGAAGATGCAAGATCAGATCACACAACTACAAGAAAAGTAGTATCGGTCTAGCTTCACAATCCCAATGAAGTCTTTAAGTCGTTAACCTGGTTTTAGAAGAAGAAACCAAAGGTTAAAGGAGAATCGACTCTAGCTATGCAACTAGTATCACACGTAAGGTGTGGGGATTGGGTTTCCTAGTTGCTAGAGTTCTCCTTTATATAGTCTTTCAAATCAGGGTTTGCAATCAATGTTAGCTTGGTAACAAAGCATTCAATATTCATCGTTAGATGAAAACCTGATTAGATTCAAGCTAATATTTCTCAACCGTTGGATCGAAAACTTAGCTTGTTACACACAAATGAAATGTCCAATTTTGGGTTTACGAAACGTTCCCAAACATTAACATTTGTTGGTTCAACAATAGTTAACCAAATGGTTAGCCATATGATCACTTTCATATCCATCATATTCTTCTTCACCATAACTAGTTCAAATGACTCAAATGAACTAGTTAGTGAGTTGTTCAATTTCTTAGATCTTATGTAACTACACAAGACACAATCGAAGCAAAAACGGTTTGATTCACTCGAATCGGTTCATGAACTTTATAGCCACGGTTTGCAAAAGCATTCCTTAGTTTATATAAACATGAGTTCAAGAACAACCGATTTTAGATATAACCTGCTAAAGTTCGCGGACTGGGTTCGCGGACTTAAGCTCACGGAAGGAGTTCACAAACTCTAGCAGAAATTCTCGGGTCGAGATCTTCCGCCAGTTCGCGGACTTGGCTCACGCCACATTATGTTTCTCTTGATCAACAAAGTTCGCAAACTTTTGTTCAAGGAATAAGGACTTATACATATATGTGTTTCCACAACAATGCTTATATCCTACCAATGGTTATGTAATCTAAACTCTCATTTCAATCATTGAAACATTCTCAGAGGACGTTATATAGCCGTTATTAACAGACCATTTTTCGTCAGAGCAATTTTCAAAGTGATTGAAACATAACATGACATTCGTCACTAGGTAAAGATGAATTTGGCTAAAGCGAAAGCTTACCAACACATATTTCGAGAAATAGATAGGCGAGTTAAACTTGGATCGAAATAACAAATGTGTATAATGAAAGTCTATACATCAGCACGACTTTTGTCTCAAGAGTAGGAGATAGAATAGATAGACTTTTGAGTGACAGATAAGTTCAAGTCTCCACATACCTTTTAGTCGATGAAGATCCACCAGTTCCTTGAGTAGTCCTTCGTCTTTTTTGATGATTTCCATGGAGTCTTGATCTCAACTGCACTTTCTATCCTAGTTCGAGACCTTTAGCTATGTAGGCTAGAAATCAAGACTTATAGTTTTGATCATTAGCATTGACAAACATGCTTGAGATAGCAATGCATGCGAGTTCGACCGAGCAATGCTCTAACAATCTCCCTCTTTGTCAATTTTAGTGACAAAACTATTAATACATATGGAATACAAAAAATAAATAAATTAACTTTTGTAGCTCCTATTCCACATGCCTAATCTTCAACATTACTCGAAATCTTCGTCACTTCCAAGTACTCCAATAATCCCAAAGGTTGTAAGTTTAGTATCATCGTTGTTGAAAATCCTTAGCTATAACAACAAGAAAACAATATTTCTCAATCATTGTTATACAGTGTCATAGTATCATTACACATCGTCAAAGTCCAATTGTATCACAACTTCAACAACAATACTATGGTGATATGTATCACTCCCCCTTAGTCAATACTTCATCTCACATGGAAACCACTTCCCCTTACATAATGATTCGAAAACCATATGTATTTGTAGTGTAAACTACATATTAATTCCCCCCCTTTTTGTCAATAAAATTGGCAAAGGTACAAGAACGGGATCCTAATGAAATTTCTGAAAGAGACATTTCTTGACCAAAAGAAATCAAAAGTATATCATCTTATTTAGATGCAATCATAAAGCCGAAGCTTAATGCATTCATCAAGGAGTTTGTAAAGATACAAGATAACCCCTACAATATTCCACAGCCGCACTCCCCACAAAGATTTGGCAATTAAGCACAAGTTCAAAAGAACTCTCCCCCATAAAATGTCATTCCCGAAAGAACAACAAGAGCGACCTTAATTCGAAGGAAAAGAAGGATTTCTTTGGACATAACAAATCACATACAAGTATGAATTTGAATCCAAAATATTCAATTAAACTAACCACAAGAGAACCCATGATTAATTTGATCGACAAATGCTCAACATAAGTATATGGAGACTCAAAATATACAATTAGATTAATCACAAGAGAACCCATAATTAATCTAATCGAAATACACAATCAAACTAATCACAAAAGTAATCAATTTAATTGGTCGTGCTCGACATAAGAAAACTTACGGAGCAACAACTAAATAACCAAACAAGATGATTAATTTAGTTGAATATGCTCGACATAAAGTACCTTACCGAACAACAACATAGCTAATCATGAAAATAATCAACTTGGTTGTTCAACGCTCAACATAAGACACTTCACGGAGCTTCACAGTAATACATAAAATATGGATTAGGGTAGATCAATTACTGCGGAATACACAAGGATTCATTCTATTTTCCATCACTATTCGCATAGCGACATTCAATAGACATAATCCTTGCAAACAAAAGATTTTAACTTATCTTCCATCAATAATTGACATAATAGGCTTGACTTTTGTATTTGTCAAAAGTCTATTCATTCTTCTATCAATACATGAATATCGACATTCGAAAGACTTTACTTTTGACAAGATATGGGACGGTCAAGTTCACGGATGTAAACACACACATCCCATAACAATATTGCAATATATAAAATCATAAAGATTAATACTGCAAAAATCATCTTCCAAACAAATTTAGAGTTTAAACCAATAAATCTAAAAATATGAAGATGAAAACGTTGGACATAGATATGTGAAATCACAATAATGGTTATTCCAAACTCTAGTTATTCTTTTAATAAAAACAAGAAAATAGAAGATTTACTAGGCAATAAGACCTTTGAAGAATTCTTTATTATGCCCGAAATCCTTGTCGTCAACAACCATTGTGACATAAGGTTCATTAAGGTAGGAGTTTATATCAATAAACCTTGTCGGCTGATGTTGTCGGCCTTCTGAATCTCATGAGTCTTATACACAAAAGCCTTTATTTGTTGAATCTCCTTTCGCATCTCTTTCAACTCTTCAAGAACACCGGAAAACTTCTGAGAGTTTGAGGGAACGACTCTTGGATTCCTCACATTCCTTCTTTTTCTTTTCAAGGTAGGAGATAACATAGATTTTTCTTTTTCCTTCATGATTGATGGCTTAACAATCATATTAACATCTTTTCCATCAGAAGACATCATGCTTGGAGTATCCATAACGTATGGGTTTGTGAGAGGAAATCACAAATTGAACTCAACAAATAGTCTTGTGATAAAAAGAGGTTTTGAGGAAAGAAAAAGGAATGTAGGGTTTCGAAACCTTTAAACAGGTTCGCACACGTCCAACTCACAACCCTATAAAGATTGGAATTGTCGATAATAACCCTCCTTTGTTGATAGACAGGAAGAACAAAAACTAAGAAAAGAAGAAAGAAAACTTTTCCTAAAGCCTGAGAGGTACAAAATCATTGTCTCTTTTGATCAGGCACATGAGACAAGATTTCAAAATCAACACAATCAAGTTGCGTTGCAGTGAACAACAATTTGTCCACCATTTTCCTCTTGAGAGGAATCCTCAGATTTCTGTCTATCAAACCGACTCTACCATACTTTATTCTCTAATGGTCTTGGTTTATCCTTGGAAAATAACTTCTTAGACGAAGATAAGATCCTACAAACCTCAACGGTCTTTTGAGCAAGTTTAATCTTCCTTTCTAAATGATTTGCTCTTCGTTGAAGTTTGTTGACGTGCCTCAATTAGTGTTTGTACTTGTAACACCTTGAAAGTTCATGACCCTTTTGAGAACAATACGAACACGTCAAACTAGGATGAAAATCAGGCTTTTAAGATGTGCACGCAACTAGACACGTGGTGGAACCTGAAACATTACAAACAGAGTTTCCAAGAAATGGGTCAATTTTTTCTTCCAGATTAGTTGGATTATCTTCTGAAAGAATATTGAGATTGATGTATGTATTGATACAGTTATCAAAATCAATATTTTCACCAAGAAGTGCAACACTTGATTTCTCGTCTTCATTAGAATCATAGCTGTCAGACATTTCATCAAGAGTTGCAGCAAGACCTGTGTTCCCAGTGTATTTTCTACGATTTGGGCACTCGTTCCCAGCTGCATCATCAGTTTCATTTGTTTCCCTGTTTTTAGGAGGAATACGATTATGAGGTTTAACTGATGCTTTAGGATTATCTCTGGAGATCCGTTTACTTCTCTTCAACAGAAGATCCCTAAACTGTGTTGTGATCATCGAGACTGACTTGTCAAGATCTTCATCTGATGAATCTGTCTCAGAATGATCATCTTCAAAAATATACACTTTTTTACTCTTATCAAGTAATTTAGTGTCCTTTTGTGCTTTGAACGCAATATCCTTAGTTTTGGATGAATGTTCGTGATCAAAGATCTTAAGCTTCCCAACCAGCGTATTTCTGTAGAGATTATCAAGGTTATTTCCCTCAACGATGGCATGCTTCTTAGAATCGTATCTGGATGGCAGCGATCTGAGAATTTTCATCACAATGTCCTTTTCAGGAATAGTCTTACTCAATGCAAAAGATGCATTAACAATTTCAGACACTTTGTGATTAAACTCATCAAATGTTTCTTCATCTGCCATACGAAGGTTTTCCCAATCGGAATTAAGGTTTTGAACCCTAGCTTCCTTTTCACTGGAGTTACCTTCGAATACGGTTTCCAAGATATTCCAAGCTTCTTGCATCTTAGTGCAATTAGTCACATGGTGCTGAATATTTGGGGTAATGGCATGTATGATCTCATTTAAACCGTCGGAGTTTTGGTTTGCAACAAGTATCTCAGCAGGGCTGTATTCACCAATAGGTTTGGGAACATTTACATCTCCAACTGCCACAACGGGAGGATCATAGCCATTAACAACATATACCCATGATTGAAAATCACGCGCTTGAAGAAAAGCTCACATAACAATTTTCCACCATAAGTAATTAGAGCCATCGAAGACTGATGGTACGTTAATAGAGATAACACCTCTGTCCATAGAGTCAGATCGCTACAAACATAGACTTGTAAGGTCTTAAACGTGTTTGCCTGCTCTGATACCAATTGAAAAAGTGGGGGTACAACAACCACACCCAATATTTTGCTTAGAAATCTGTATGGACAAACTCCAATGTACTTTCTAGAGAATCAACTAGACAGCCAGACTCAATCTAGATAAAAAGTATATCAAAGAGTTTATATCTCAATCTCTCGATTTGATATATACTCAAGCAAATAGAAATCTGCGAGTCTTTATCAAACACTAGAGAGATAACTTGGATGGTACCAAAGACCAATATCCAAGTCTCAATCAATTTAAATCAACAACCAAAAGGTCAGATATTCTAATTGATTGAATAACGCACAACCTGTGATATTTTCGATTATATAAAAAAATATAATGCAGAAAAGAAATAACACACACACCAGAATTTTGTTAACGAGGAAACCGCAAATGCAGAAAAACCCCGAGACCTAGTCCAGATTGAACATACACTGTATTAAGCCGCTACAGACACTAGCCTACTCCAAACTAACTTCGGTCTGGACTGTAGTTGAACCCCAATCAATCTCACACTTATCCAAGGTATAGTTATGCTCCTACGCCTCTGATCCCAGCAGGATGCTACGTACTTGATTCCCTTAGTTGATCTCACCCACAACTAAGAGTTGCTACGACCCAAAATCGAAGACTTTAATAAACAAATTTGAATCACACAGAAAAGTCTACGGTGATAGATAAATCCGTCTCCCACAAATATACCTATGAGTTTTGTTCCGTCTTTTGATAAATCAAGGTGAACAGGAACCAATTGATAAGCCAGACTTATATTCCCTAAGAACAACCTAGTATTAACAATTACCTCACAATAATCCTAATCGACGCAGCGAAAAAGATATTGTGGAATCACAAACGATGAGACGAAATGTTTGTGATTACTTTTCTATCTTGCCTATCGGAGATATAAATCTCGAGCCAATTATTACAATCGTACTCGTAACGATAGAAAATGCAAGATAAGATCACACAACTACAAGAAAAGTAGTATCGGTCTGGCTTCACAATCCCAATGAAGTCTTTAAGTCGTTAATCTGGTTCTAGAAGAAGAAACCAAAGGTTAAAGGAAAATCGACTCTAGTTATGCAACTAGTATCACACGTAAGGTGTGGGGATTGGGTTTCCCAGTTGCTAGAGTTCTCCTTTATATAGTCTTTCAAATCAGGGTTTGCCATCAATGTTAGCTTGGTAACAAAGCATTCAATATTCACCGTTAGATGAAAACCTGCTTAGATTCAAGCTAATATTTCTCAACCGTTGGATCGAAAACTTAGCTTGTTACACACAAATGAAATGTCCAATTTTGGGTTTACGAACCGTTCCCAAACATTAACATTTGTTGGTTCAACAATAATTAACCAAATGGTTAGCCATATGATCACTTTCATATCCACCATATTCTTCTTCACCATAACTAGTTCAAATGACTCAAATGAAGTAGTTAGAGAGTTGTTCAATTGCTTAGATCTTATCTAACTACACAAGACACAATCGAAGCAAAAACGGTTTGATTCACTCGAATCGGTTCATGAACTTTATAGCCACGGTTTGCAAAAGCATTCCTTAGTTTATACAAACATGAGTTCAAGAATAACCGATTTTAGATATAAACTGCTCAAGTTCGCGGACTGGGTTCATGGACTTAAGCTCACGGAAGGAGTTCACAAACTCCAGCAGAAATTCTCGGGTCGAGAACTTTCGCCAGTTCGCGGACTGAATTCAGAGACTTGGCTCACGCCACATTCAGTTTCTCTTGATCAACAAAGTTCGCAAACTTTGGTTCAAGGAATAAGGACTTATACATATATGTGTTTCCACAACAATTCTTATATCCTACCAATGGTTATGTAATCTAAACTCTCATTTCAATCATTGAAACATTCTCAGAGGACGTTATATAGCCGTTATTCACTGACCATTTTTTGTCAGAGCAATTTTCAAAGTGATTGAAACATAACATGACATTCGTCACTAGGTAAATATGAATTTGGCTAAAGCGAAAGCTTACCAACACATATTTCGAGAAATGGATAGGCGAGTTAAACTCGGCTCGAAATAGCGAATGTGTATAATGAAAGTATATACATCAGCACGACTTTTGTCTCAAGAGTAGGAGATAGAATAGATAGACTTTTGAGTGACAGATAAGTCAAGTCTCCACATACCTTTTAGTCGATGAAGATCCACCAGTTCCTTGAGTAGTCCTCGTCTTGTATGATGATTTCCATGGAGTCTTGAGCTCAACTACACTTTCTATCCTAGTCCAAGACCTTTAGCTATACAGGCTAAAAATCAAGACTTATAGTTTTGATCACTAACATTGACAAACATGCTTGAGATAGCAACGCATGCGAGTTCGACCGAGCAATGCTCTAACATGTCTGGCTTCAAAATCCTAATGAAGTCTTCAAGTCGTTAACCCGCAGAGTCTCGGAAAAAAACCTAAGGTTAAAGGAGAATCGACTCTAGCTAATACAACTAGTATCATACAGAAGGTGCGGGGATTAGGTTTCCCAGTTGCTAGAGTTCTCCTTTATATAGATTTTCAAATCAGGGTTTGCAATCAATGTTAGCTTAGTAACAAAACATTCAATATACACAGTTATATGAAAACCTGATTAGATTCAAGCTAATATCTTTCAACCGTTAGATCGAACTTAGCTTGTTACACACAAATAAAATGCACGTTTATTTAGGTTTGTGTAACCGTACCAAAGCATGTACACTTTGTTGGTTCAACAGTAGTTACCAAATGGTTAGACATATGAGCACTTCCATATCAACCATATTCTTCTTTACCGCAACTAGTTCAAATGACTCAAATGAACTAGTTAGAGAGTTGTTCAATTGCTTAGATCTTATAGAAGTATACAAGACATAATCGAAGCAAAAACGATTTGATTCACTCGAATCAATTCATGAACTTTATAGCCACGGTTTGCAAGTATGCATTCCTTAGTTTATATAAGCTTAAGTTCACGAATAACCGTTTTTAGAAAATAACCAACTTAAGTACGCAATTTGGTACGCGTAATTAAGTACCCTGAATAAGTTTGTTTTCAGTTCACAAACTCCAGCAGAAATTCTCGGGACGTGAACTTCCGACAGTGCGCGTACTGGTATGCGGACTTTAGTTCCGGTTTTCCTGAGCAGCAAAGTACGCATACTTTGATTCAAGGAATAAGGACTTACACACGTATGTGTTACCACACAATGTTTATATCCTTCTAAGGTTATATATTTTAAACTCTCATTTCAACCATTGAAACATTCATAGAGGACGTTATATAGTTGTTGTTCACAAGCTATTTCGTCAAAGCGATTTTCAAATAATTGAAACTAACATGAATTTCGTCACTAGTAAAGATGAACTTGGCCAAAGCGAAAGCTTACCAACACATATTTCGAGAAATAGATAAGCGAGATAAACTCGGCTCGAAATAGCAAATGTGTATAATCAAAGTCTATATAGCAATACGACTTTTGTCTCAAGATAGGAGATAGAGTAGATAGATTTTTGAATGATAGATAAGTTCAAGTCTCCACATACGTTTTAGTCAATGAAGTTCCACCATTTCTTTGAGTAGTTCTTCGTCTTTGTATGATGATCTGATAGACGCATTTATGTGTCTATTTTGTTCTCAATGTTCTGTATTGTTAGACTCGATTAAATACTTATTATGTTATTTTATGTTTTTGTAGATGTTTTTGGAATAATAAGCTCTTGCGGCGAAATTGGCTCGAAAAGTGGTGTTTTACACCCCAGGATAGAGACTAAAAACACCCCAGAAATGCGCCGGAGGAACCAAGAAAAAATGCTGGAAACACCCCAGAAAAATTACTTAAGGCACCCAAAGGACATGTGTTATTCGGACTCCAACAACGGATAAGGGGCGACCACTGGATAAGGGGTGTCCTTCTTCTAAAATTCAAATTTCATTTTTGGCGGGAAAATTTCCCTCTTCACTGGCAGATTTTTGATCGAAGTTTTGAACATGTTCTAGGGAGATTCAATGGCTGATTTTTGGTAGGAAGTTGTGATATGGCCTAGCAAACACGTTGTGGGCTTTTGGTTCGATCAGAATTAGCTAGAATCGGCTAGGCAATCCACGAGTTGCAAACCGGGAAAACACGTACAGGGAGAAGATATCCACGGGTTCTGGAAGAATTTGTACGTGTTATGATGATGTGTAATGACTTGAACGACTTGTTGGAGCGTGACAAAGATAAACAGGGATAATTTTCACGTAATTGACAGCTGCAGATACGTGATCGATATAAAAAAAGGAAAGAAAAATATATCGTTTACTGCCGAGTAATGGGAGAATATTTGGAGTGATTGAGCAAGATTTTATGAGGCTGTTGGATATAAAAAGGATTCTCGAGAGTCAGAGAAGGGTGTCGAGAGTTTGGGGTCGATAGGAGAGCTCAGGAGCGAGAAATCAAGAGTTGATGAAACTCTGTTTCTGCTCCTGCTGATGATGAAGAACACCAAGAACACGAAGAACAAACTCGCAGGGACAGTCGTTTATCAACAGTGAAACAGACTCACAGGCGTGGGTCGTAGGTGTGGGTCTTAGAACCACAGCGACAATAGCACTTCTCTTTTATCGTTCTTTTGTGACGCTTCCTGTGGGTCGCACATTAGCTGTTTACACCATTTTCTCTTCTTCCCTTCGTTGTAAACACCATTTGAGCAATAAATAAATATTTTGAGCGTGTTTTTATCATGATGATCTAAACCCAACACTGGGACGACGGCGGAGGGTGAATTTCATACACGGGTAAATTTATTTTATTCTTTTTTATGACTTTTGCATTAATTTAAAATTGAAATATGATTTGAATTAATTGGTTGTTATTTAATTTGATGATGTATGCTTAGCTTAGGTGTTTTGATACATCATGCTTAGGACTTACAATCGATGTTTTGAGAATTTATCTTGGCAAAATCAGAGTCCATGTTAATTTTATTGAGTTTTAAATTGTCAAAGAATATATGAATGAACCCTGTGTAGTGAATTCGGCCAAATCCTTAGTCCCAGTACCTCTCGCCCATTGTTAATATTTTTTGTATATATATATATATATTTTTTTTTAAAATCTAAAAATTCCATTTCCTTCACAAGTCTGAAACGAATCTTTTTACCACTATCACTACAACAACTTTTGGAAAACCATTAATTTTTGGCGCCACCGACGCAGATTTGTGCTTAGGTAGAATTTTTAGGTTTTTATTATTTTTTATTATTCCATTTGTTCTTTTTACGTCTCTTTGGTTGTGTCTTTGTATTACAGGTTTGAAGTTGGATACCAAAGACCTTGGAATCAAAGCTTAAAGCTAAAACAGAAGGAAAAAAGACAAATCAAAAAAATAAAGAAAAAAGAGAGAGAAAAAAAGAGAGAGAGATTTATTATTTTTTTTATTTTTCCAAGAGACTTTCCATTTTATTTATTTTTTTGTAATTATTATTATTATTTTTTGTATTTCTTTTCATTGGACTGGACTTTGGACAATTTATTTTAATTTTAAACCCTACGGAAGGGTTATATAAAAAAAAAATTAAACATAAACTGTTTGCAGGGAAGGACGACGGCCCCTCGGGTTCGTACACTGACACCGGAGTCAGTGGCCCTAGTCGACTACAACGGTTCTTCGCCGGTCTGGTACGGGAGGTAAACTTTTAAGCACCTGCGAATCTCCTGTCAGCGGGTTTACTGTCTGCCTTAAGGTGATTATATGTTGAGGACTGAACCGGCTGCTTTAATTTCCTAGTAAAGGGCAAGAACTGGCCATATAAGATAAGGGTTCAGATTTCATCACCGTTCCCTTCTTTCCCGCCTTAGGTATACGAAACCTAACGCGAACCCAAGCTTAAAATTTGATTAGAACGAGACCGATAGGGTAATGAGCTTAGTAGGAAAATCTTTCGAAAAATATTAGTTACTCTTTTAAGCATACGTCAAAGTTCTTGATGGTTTCTGTAAGTTGAATGCGTGACTGCGCCGCCTTGTAATACCGGTGAGGCTTTGGGTATCAAAGCTCCACTGAGCTTCCCTCGCCTGATTCAACTTACATTAGCTCGGATTGATTCCAGAGGGGTGTGCTCAAATTGTAACGAATTCCTTTTCGAAGGAATAGAAGCTGGTCTAGAAAACAATCTAAGTGGAGCCATCATGCTTTTTGTTTGCTAGATAAAATAGGCTTGTTGTGGTCGAGTCAGCCTTCTTTGTGCTTGTTTAGATTTCCCCTGCAGTTAGGATGTCGAACTGGTATTATAATATCCAATACAATGAGTATCCGACTGAGCAGATTGGACATTATCCTTTTTATGACCATAGTGTGAATAGTGATTGGGAACGCGAAACTTTTGAAGGTTACGAGTCATACCATGGTGATCCCAATTACGATCCACATGCGCACCGGTCATACGAGCAAGAAGACTATAGCACTAGTTCCTCGTCTTTGGAGGATGCAATGAAACTATTGAAAAGTAGTCCTTTTTATGATCCTTATGATAATTCCTATTTACTAGAGTCAACACGTAAATTAGCTGAGTCAACACGTAAGTTAGCAGAAATTAATAACTTAGTTTTTGACGAAAGAGAACTTTCTATAGAGAAATCCCTCAAGTTGATGGCTGAGACGAACGAAAGACTTGCTCGAAATAATCTTACTTTCCAATATAGTGTTTCCAATAATACCCTTAAAAATGAGGATAATTATTTGCATAATCAAGATGACGAGGTTAGAATTGGTAACACTACTTGTTTTGATGAGGTTCGATCATTTTCATGTTATTATAATGATGATTATGTTGAGGATAGTATTAATGAAGAACATGAAATATGTAGGCATAGTGATCAGGAATTTGTTACAACGATTGATCTTTATAATGATAGTACTGTTTCTAGTACAAATCCAAATAATTTTACTAATTATTAACCTATTCAAAAGGACGAGGATTTGACTAGAGATACCCCCGTTTTAGATGATGTAGTATTTCCTGTCTACGAAGCCGATGATAGTTTTGAGGAACGAGTTTATTCAGAGAATATTGTTTTAGAGTCTAGAAATTTAGAAACATTAGACTTAGAAAAAGAAAATGAACTCGTAGAAATGAGTGAGGATGAACCCGACTTAGAAGAATCAATTGACAATTTTCAGGAATCCGATGACCTAGAAATTAGGAAAGTTGTGACTAGTCTTTCTAGAGACACAGAAAACTCTAAGTTTGGGGGTGATTATCAGTCTCCGTGTGCTTTAACTCTTAGAAAGTTCCCCCGTGAAGGACTTGACATTTGTGCCTCAACCATCTTACAAGATTATCTTCGTACACTTTTTCCTGAACCTAATGATGTCCAGAGAGAAGCTCAGTTGTTAGAAACCCATCCTCTGGTTGATGTGGTTAACCCAGGCTATGATACCAAGATTGACTTTGTTTTCCCACCAAATACTTTTCTTCCAATTGTGGGAACATTTGATTTTAAGATGTGTCGGTTATTAAGTTTTGAGACTAAGCCTAATTACTTTAGGAGAATAGGGTCGACACATTTGCTTAAGGAAGACCAACTCTTTCATTGTGGTCAGTTTTGTGAGTCAAGTCTAATTGACTTTAAGGATCTGCAGTTGTTCAGGTTATTGTTATGTGCTTCTAAGTTCCTACTTGAGTATTTCCTGACTCTACAACCTGATCTTAAGAATCCTTCTTTCGAGGAAGTCCTGCCTATGAAAACATTTTATTTAGACCCTTTTATAGAGCCTGAACTTGAGCCACAACTAGAGATAGTTGTCTTAAACAAAAAGTTAAATAAGGGTATGTTCGGTATCTTCTTGGTCTGTTGCAGTTTCCTTTTCTTGTGGTTAGCACTTTTTGATCCAGATGACCCACAATTATTCCGGCCACTTCTATATGATTCTATGAGGTGACTAATTCCTTCCGATGTCTGGCTGAAGACTTTAAACTTAGCACTTCTTGGGAGGTAACCCAATCTCATGCAACACAGTAATATCTTTCCTTAACTCTTTTGCTTCAAATGGTAACAGTTTCTCCTTGTTCATATGTTTTTAATTTTATCTTTAGAACATTGAGGACAATGTTAGATTTAAGTTTGGGGGTATGGGAGAAACTTTTTAGTTGCACTTTTGAAACTTCTAGCGTCACATGGTATCCGGTTAGCTAAGTTTACATACTGTTTCTCACCGAAAAGATAGAAATTGGAATGCTAGGGATAACAACTTATTGAGACATTAGAGAAAAAGACATTGAGATCTTTGAAATTCAGCAGAGAACTTGTTCCTTTTAGAGGGTAAACGTGATGGACCTAACCATCCATGATGGAAAGGCAAGTAGGTCAGGAAATGCCAGAAAGACAAATCAACCTCACAATGTAATCATAGTTACTGGATCACGACTCTCTCTCAGTAGAAACTTATCATCATCAACAGACAGAGCGACATCAAAATCTATGAAGAAAGTTGAAGACGTTTAAGGTTTAGAAGCAACAATAGAAAAGAATAATTCAAAAATCAAAGTTGAAGACTTAGTTACAAGAAGTTATAAGAGCAAATGATATAAGTTGTTGGAATTCATGATACCAAGACATCACAAGTTGCGAAGATCCAAGTTCTAAAGTCCTTCTCTCATGGCCATGTAAATTTTTGTCTTGTAATTTTTTGTTTTTAAAAAAAAAATAAAATGAAACATCATTACGTTCTTTTTGTTCAATAAGGCCATAGGGAAGAAGAAATTTATAAGTCAAGCAAGAAATCGAAGAGAAGAGTTAATTGTCAAGGTTCTATGAGGTTCGAGAGTTTATCATCAACAGTTGAAGACCGAAGAAGGCGTTGTTTCTACTGAGCACTGTGAGAGAGTCGAAGAAAGATGCATTTTGGTTGCTTTGTTAGTCTTCTTTCAATCTGGCACAAGATCTTTCTAGCACTGGTTTAACTCATCACACGTAATTAGTCCAACTGTGTAGTAGATGTCCCTCTCATTTTTATCTCTCTCCTAATCTTATCCAGCTGTAAAGCAGCGGACGCATCTTACAATGTTTATCTAGCTGTGTAGCGGATATCTCTTTATCTAGCAGTGGTGTGGATGTGTCTCCCCTTTTCTTCAGTTAGCTTTAGAGCTGACACCTTTAATTTCTCTGGCATTCTAGTTACTTGGAGATAGGTTGAGAATATGTATGTCCTCATAGCTCTTTAGATACTTGTTACCAATCAGAAGTCATGGTTTTTGTGGGTACACCTCTAGTAAACCCTCCCGAGATTAACTCGGTTTTATTTTTTAGTTTTGCTCGAGGACTAGCAAATAATAAGTTTGGGGGTATTTGATAGACGCATTTATGTGTCTATTTTGTTCTCAATGTTCTGTATTGTTAGACTCGATTAAATACTTATTGAGTTATTTTATGTTTTTGTAGATGTTTTTGGAAAAATAAGCTCTTGCGGCGAAATTGGCTCGAAAAGTGGTGTTTTACACCCCAGGATAGAGACTAAAAACACCCCAGAAATGCGCCGGAGGAACCCAGAAAAAATGCTGGAAACACCCCAGAAAAATTACTTAAGGCACCCAAAGGACATGTGTTATTCGGACTCCAGCAACGGATAAGGATCGACCACTGGATAAGGGGTGTCCTTCTTCTAAAATTCAAATTTCATTTTTGGCGGGAAAATTTCCCTCTTCACTGGCAGATTTTTGATTGAAGTTTTGAACATGTTCTAGGGAGATTCAATGGCTGATTTTTGGTAGGAAGTTGTGATATGGCCTAGCAAACACGTTTCGGGCTTTTGGTTCGATCAGAATTAGCTAGAATCGGCTAGGCAATCCACGAATTGCAAACAGGGAAAACACGTACATGAAGAAGATATCCACGGGTTCTGGAAGAATTTGTACGTGTTCTGATGATGTGTAATGACTTGAACGACTTGTTGGAGCGTGACAAAGATAAACAGGGATAGTGTTCACGTAATTGACAGCTGCAGATACGTGATCGAGATAAAAAAAGGAAAGAAAAATATATCGTTTACTGCCGAGTAATGGGAGAATATTTGGAGTGATTGAGCAAGATTTTATGAGGCTGTTGGGTATAAAAAGGATTATCGAGAGTCAGAGAAGGGTGTCGAGAGTTTGGGGTCGATAGGAGAGCTCAGGAGCGAGAAATCAAGAGTTGATGAAACTCTGTTTCTGCTCCTGCTGATGATGAAGAACACCAAGAACACGAAGAACAGACTCGCAGGGACAGTCGTTTATCAACAGTGAAACAGACTCACAGGCGTGGGTCGTAGGTGTGGGTCTTAGAACCACAACGACAATAGCACTTCTCTTTTATCGTTCTTTTGTGACGCTTCCCGTGGGTCGCACATTAGCTGTTTACACCATTTTCTCTTCTTCTCTTCATTGTAAACACCATTTGAGCAATAAATAAATATTTTGAGCGTGTTTTTATCATGATGAGCTAAACCCAACACTGGGACGACGGAGGAGGGTGAATTTCATACACGGATAAATTTATTTTATTCTTTTTTATGACTTTTGCATTAATTTAAAATTGAAATATGATTTGAATTAATTGGTTGTTATTTAATTTGATGATGTATGCTTAGTTTAGGTGTTTTGATACATCATGCTTAGGACTTACAATCGATGTTTTGAGAATCTATCTTGGCAAAATCAGAGTCCATGTTAATTTTATTGAGTTTTAAATTGTCAAAGAATATATGAATGAACTCTGTGTAGTGAATTCGGCCAAATCCTTAGTCCCAGTACCTCTCGCCCATTGTTAATATTTTTTGTATATATATATTTTTTTTTAAATCTAAAAATTCCATTTCCTTCACAAGTTTGAAACGAATTTTTTTACCATTATCACTACAACAACTTTTGGAAAACCATCATGATCTCCATGGAGTCTTGAGCTCAACTACACTTTCTATCCTAATCCGAGACTTAGCTATAAGTAGACTAGAAATCAAGACTTATAGTTTTGATCACTAACATTGACAAACATGCTTGAGATAGAAACGCATGCGAGTTCGACCGAGTAGTGCTCTAACAATCTCCCCCTTTGTCGATTTTAGTGACAAAACTATCAATACATATGGAATACAAAATAGATAAATAAACTTTTGTATCTTCTCTTCCACATGACTGATCTCCTTGGTTCTTCAACATTACTCGAAATCTTCGTCACTTCCAAGTACTTCAATGATCCCAAAGGTTGTAAGTTCAGCATCGTTGTTGAAAATCCATAGCTATAACAATGAGAAAACAAGAATTCTCAATCATTGTTACACAGTGTCATAGTATTATTACACAACATCAAAGTCTAATTGTATCATAACTTCGACAACAATACTATGGTGATATGTATCACTCCCCCTTAGTCAATACTCCAACTCACATGGAAACCACTCCCCCTTGCATAATGATCCGAAAACCATATGTATATGTAGTGTGAACTACACATTAATTCTCCCCCCTTTTTGTTAATAAAATTGGCAAAGGTACGAAAACTAGTGGGATCCTAATGAAATTTCCATAGAGATATTTCATGATCAAAAGAAAGCACATATCAACTTTTTAGATGCAATCATATAGCCGAAGCTAGATGCTTTCATCAATGAGTTTATAAAGATACGAGATAACCCCTATAATATTCCACAGCCGCACTCCCCACAAAGGTTTGGCAATTAAGCACAAGTTCAATTAAGAACTCTCCCACATAAAATGTCATTCCAGAAAGAACAACAAGAGCGACCTTATTTCCACAAGAAAAGAAGGATTTCTTTGGACATAACAAATTACATACGAATATGAACTTGAATCCAAAAATACACAATTAAATTAACCACAAGAAACCCATGATTAATTTAATCGGAAATGCTCAACATAAGAGAACTTACGGAGCCGCACAATATATACATAAAAAAATATGGATCAGGGAAGATCAATACTACGGAATAGACAAGGATTCATTCTATTTTCCATCACTATTTGCACAATGACATACAATAGACATAATCCTCGTAAACAAAAGTTTTATCCTTTCTTCCATCAAAATATGACATAAAAGGCTTTAACTTTTGCAATGTCAAAAGTTCATTCATTCTTTTATCAATACATGCCTATCGACATATGAACGTCTTAACTTTTGACAAGGTATGGGACAATCATAGTTCACGGATGGAAACACACGTGTCCCATAACAAATTGCAATATATAAAACCATAAAGATTAATACTACAAAAATCATTCCAAACAATTTTTAGAATTTAAACAAATAAACCTAAAAACAATGAAGATGAAAACGTTGGACATAGCTATGTGAATCACAATAATGGCTATTCCAAACTCTAGTTATTCTTCCTAAAAACACAAGAATAAAATTCTCATAAGAAGATATTCTAAACAAAATATCTCCTATAAAGTATTTCACTTAGTTTGAATACTCTTCTCATATTCTCTGTATTCATCATGCTCATCTTCGATCAGATCAATTCTAGATTCCAGATTATCCATATTTTCTTCAAGTCTCTTGGAAGAGACTTTAAGTTCACTTTTCAGGGCACGAACTTGTTCTAAGACGAGATTCATGGTTAAGGAGAGCTTGTCAAAATGATAAACAGAGAAGTTACCATCTAGAGAGGAACCATGATTGTCAGGGCTCATCATATTCTTAGAAGAATCAAACCGAATCTTCTTGGAAGGAAACAAAACAGTCTATACACCACTTTCTTTACTAGAGTGACTTGAAGAGGACATGATAGAAGAGATAGATGAAATGTTTATGCTTAGGAGAAAAAACTTCCTCTTAAAAAGAACTAGGGATAGAGGATAAATATCCAAACTGACCTTTGACCAAAAACTCTAACTGAATTTGGTTATCCACAGAAAAATTCTTAAGGAGAAAACGTTTGTAAACATAAACAATTCTTGGCTAAAACAAACATAGATAGAAATATTTCATCACAACCCTCTTGAAGATTATGATTTTTGTCTAAGAGGGATAGACAAAAATCACCAACACAGAATTACAGGATGTAATTGTTCCAATCCACTACAGGACTGAGTGACTTCTTACGAGGGGATGAAGTATTTATTATTTCTTGTTTCTGTCTTGTTTTCAAGATAGAAGAGTTGTGTACATCATTCTTTCTTTCTCTTAGCACAGTTTTGAATACCTTGATTGTTGATTTTCGCAAACTATGTAGTCGTTTGGAAATCTCTTTTACAAAAAATGAGGGTTTTGTATAAGATTTCTTTTTATTCTTCTGCAAACAACATTTGACAGAGAAGAGCTTCTCATGTTTCTTAGTGCTAAATGTTTTAAGATGATCCTGATATTCATATGAGGAAATCACAAGATTAGGTATATTCTTGGGGTTTTCTATACTATCCTTTTTGTCGGGGTAACTTAAGAATGATATAGAAACATGAGGAATTTGTTGACAATTTTTAAGAGGCATAATCGAAGAGGTTCGACATGTCTTGTAAGAATCACGGTTGCAACTAATCAACTCCAATTTTAAATTATACATTTGGCATTCCAGATCTTCAATTTTTTTTATTTAAGACTTCCATATCCAATTGGAGTACTTTTGGAGAAGTAAGATTGTTTATCATGGAATAATCAGTACTGTTAGGAGGGCAGACGCGATTATCAGCAAAAAGATTAATAGAACCAACACAAATATCATCCTCAGGACAGTAGTCAAGAGTATCCATCCATGCTTTAGTTATCTCACTCAACTCTGTATCAGGATTTTTAGAAGTATCATGGACACTTCTATAACACTTAAAACTAGTTTCGCTAACATAATTTTTTTGAACTTTTTTATTGATTGACTGAGCCTTATTTTGAGACTTTCTTTTACTCTGTCTAAGAGTTTTCTTAAGCTGTTGTATAAACAGTGACAGAGTCGAATTAAATCAATTCCCATTCCTTTTATCAATCAATTTAGGACGTCGAGACTTACAATCAGATGCAGCAACATGGTTGTTGAACAGGTGATGCTTCTCTCTTTGTTTAAGTTCAAGATCGGAAATTTTCAGCTTTGCAGCTAGGCAATTTCTGGGAAGTGTATCAAGGTTATTTCCTTCAATGATGGCATGCTTCTTAGAATCGTATCTAGATGACAGAGATCTGAGAATTTTCATCACTATGTCCTTTTTAGGAATAGTCCTACCCAATGCAAAAGATGCATTAACAATTTCAGACACTTTGTGATTAAACTCATCAAATGATTCTTCATCTTCCATACGAAGGTTTTCCCAATCAGAATTTAGGTTTTGAAGCCTAGCTTCTTTCTCACTGGTATTTCCTTCAAATACGGTTTCTAAGATATCCCAGGCTTCTTTAGACTTTGTGCAAGTAGTCACATGATGCTGAAGATCTGGGGTAATGGCATGTATGATAGCATTTAAGCCGTCAGAATTTTGCTTTGTAGCAAGAATTTCTTCTGTACTATATCTACCAATATCCTTAGGTATAGATACATCGCCTTCTGTATTTACCGGAGGATCATAGCCATTAACAACACGTAACCATGTTTGAAAATCACGAGCTTGAAGAAAAGCACGCATAACAATTTTCCACCATAAGTATTTTGAGCCATCGAAGACTGGTGGTACGTTTATGGAGATAGAATTCTTGTCCATAGAGTCAGATCGCTACAAACACAGACTTGTAAGGTCTTTAAACGTGTTTGCCTACTCTGATAACAATTGAAAATGCGGGGGTCTAACAACCACACCCAATATTTTGCTTAGCAATATGTATGTACAAACGCCAATATACTTTTAAGAGAATCAACTAGACAGTCAGACTCAATCTTAATAAAAGTATATCAAAGAGTTATATATCACTTTCTCGATTCAATACTTACTCAAGCAAATAGAAATCTTCGAGTCTAATTGAATACAAGAGAAACTACTTGAGTGGTACCAAAGACCAATGTTCAAGGATCAATCAATTTCAATCAACAACCAAAGGTTGGATTTCCCAATTGATCGATTCAACGCACAACCTGTGATATTTAAATTATATAACAAAATATAATGCGGAAAAGAAGTAACACAGACACCAGAAGTTTTGTTAACGACGAAACCGCAAATGCAGAAAACCCCGGGACCTAGTCCAGATTGAACATACACTGTATTAAGCCGCTACAGACACTAGCCTATTACAAACTAACTTCGGTCTAGACTGTAGTTGAACCCCAATCAATCTCACACTGATCCAAGGTACAGTTGCGCTCTTTATGTCTCTGAACCCAGCAGGATACTATGCACTTGATTCCCTTAGCTGATCTCACCCACAACTAAAAGTTGCTACGACCCAAAGTCGAAGACTTTAATAAACAAATTTGTATCACACAGAAAAGTCTACGGTAATAGATAAATTTGTCTCCCACAGAAATACCTACGAGTTTTTGTTCTGTCTTTTGATAAATCAAGGTGAACAGGAACCAATTGATAACCCGGACTTATATTCCCGAAGAACAGCCTAGAATTATCAATCACCTCACAATAATCTTAATCGAATAGCGAAAGAAGCTATTGCGGGATCACAAACGATGAGACAAAGGTGTTTGTGACTTCTTTTATATTTTGCCTACCAGAGAAATCAATATCAAGCCAATCTTACGATTGTACTCAAATACGATAGAAACAGCAAGATCAGATCACGCAACTACAAAGAGAATAGTTGGGTCTGGCTTCACAATCCCAATGAAGTCTTCAAGTCGTTAACCTACAGGGTCTCGAGAAGAAACCTAAGGTTAAAGGAGAATCGACTCTAGTTATGCAACTAGTAACACACAGTAGGTGTGGGGATTAGGTTTCCAGTTGCTAGAGTTCTCCTTTACATAGACTTTCAAATCAGGGTTTGCAATCAATGTTAACTTAGTAACAAAGCATTCAATATTCACCGTTAGAAGAAAACCTAATTAGATTCAAGCTAATATCTTTCAACCGTTAGATCGAACTTAGCTTGTTACACATAAATGAAATGCACGTTTATTTAAGTTTGTGTAACCGTACCTAAACATGTACACTTTGTTGGTTCAACAATAGTTAACCAAATGGTTAGCCATATGAGCACATCCATATCAACCATATTCTTCTTTACCACAACTAGTTCAAATGGCTCAAATGAACTAGTTAGAGAGTTGTTCAATTGCTTAGATCTTATAGGAGTATACAAGACACAATCGAAGCAAAAATGATTTGACTCACTCGAATCAATTCATGAACTTTATAGCCACGGTTTGCAAGTATGCATTCGTTAGTTTATATAAGTTTAAGTTCACGAATAACCGTTTTTAGAAAATAACCAACTTAAGAACGCATACTGGTACGCGGACTTAAGTACCCGGAATAAGTTTGTTTTTAGTTCACAAACTCCAGCAGAAATTCTCGGGATGCGAACTTCCAACAGTGCGTGTACTGGTTCGCGGACTTTACTTCCGGTTTTCCTGAGCAGTAAAGTACGCATACTTTGGTTCAAGGAATAAGGACTTACACACGTATGTGTTACCACAAAATGTTTATATCCTTCCAAAGTTATATATTCTAGACTCTCATTTCAACCATTGAAACATTCTTAGAGGACATTATGTAGTTGTTGTTCACAAGCTATTTTTCGTCAAAGCGATTTTCAAATGATTGAAACTAATATGACTTTCTTCACTAGTAAAGATGAACTTGGCCAAAGCGAAATCTTACCAACACATATTTCGAGAAATAGATAAGCGAGATAAACTCGGATCGAAATAGCAAATGTGTATAATCAAAGTCTATATAGCAATACGACTTTTGTCTCAAGATAGGAGATGGAGTAGATAGACTTTTGAGTGATAGATAAGTTCAAGTCTGCACATACCTGTTAGTCGATGAAGTTCCACCAGTTCTTTGAGTAGTTCTTCGTCTTTGTATGATGATCGACATGGAGTCTTGAGCTCAACTACACTTTCTATCCTAGTCCGAGACTTAGCTATAAGTAGACTAGAAATCAAGACTTATAGTTTTCATCACTAACATTGATAAACATGCTTGAGATAGCAACGCATGCGAGTTCGACCGAACAGTGCTCTAGCATGGTTTTCATGTTGAGATGAAGTATTGACTATGGGGGAGTGATACATATCACCATAGTGTTATTATCAAAGTTGTGATACAATTGAACTTTGATGCTGTGTAATAATACTATGACACCGTATAACAATGATTGAGAGCATTTGTTTTCCCATTGTTATCGCTACGGATCTGCAACTAACAATGGTGCTAAACTCACAACCTTTGGAATCATTGGAGTACTTGGAAGTGACGAAGATTTCGAGTCATGTTGAAGATGCCAAGGAGATCAAGCATTTGGATGAGAAGCTACAAGTTTTATTTATTTTGTAATCCATATGTATTGATAGTTTTGTCACTAAAATTGACAAAAGGGAAGATTGTAGCACTGCTCGGTCGAACTCGCATGCGTTGCTATCTCAAGCATGTTTGTCAATGTTAGTGATCAAAACTATAAGTCTTAATTTCTAGCCTATTTATAAATGTCTCGGACTAGGACATAGTTTGTGTAGTTGAGCTTAGACTTCACGACGTTTATCACTTGAAGACGAAGAACTACTAAGGAGAGCTTGTGGGACTTCATCGATAAAAGGTATGTGGAGTGTTAAACTCATCTATCACTAGGAAAGTCTATTTCTACTCTATCTCCTATAATTGAGACATAAGTCTTATTACGATATAGTTTTCTATATACACATTTGAGATTTCGAGTTGGGTATATCTCACTTAAATATTTCTCGAAATATGTGTTGGTAAGCTTTTGCTTCGACCAAGTTTATCTTATTGTTGATGGTGGTTTTTTGAATAGGGCTAAAATTGTAAAACCCTGTATTTAATGCGTTGACGCCCTGCAAGGGTATAAAGCCATTTAAGAAGTGACGAGTGCAAAAAACCTCTTCACTCATTGAGCAATTCAATATGTATGGAATTCATTCAGAATGGTGCAACAATCCCGAATATTCTATGAATTTTCCTAGTAGCATTATCCACTTAATGCATTGTGTGCCTTGTATTTTCCTACGCTATGTTCAGCAAGAGAACCCTTAATGTTGGCATGACATGACGATTAATGTTCACTCTCAACAGAGTAGCATGAGTCTCCCGAAGTGTCAGTATTGAAGTCTGCATGAAAGTACTCACACAGGCTGCATCGTTCTCTGGCAAAGAGATCTTCGTATCGACGCGCTTTTAAGAAGCTAGCTCAATCGAACTCGTTTAAATTCCTCAAAGGAAAATCCAGGATGTCTATATCAGTCTCAAAAAACGATCACCGCCACACAATTTGGACGCATGATCCAACAATTATAGCCTACTCCTAACAGAGCTAGGCAATCACCGTGGTGACCACCAGCGGGCCCACTAGTACCTTAGTCGATCGAGTCCCACTGGGTGAATTCTTAAGCACTACGAACGTCAACCCTTATGGGTGTTCGCGCTGTTAAGAAACTAGCTCAAACGAGCTAAGACTGTTAAAAAAGGTCTTTAATGCATCATGACCGTCCAACTTAGCCATCCTAGTTGGACGGCTAAGATCTTCCCTGGAATGATCAAAGAGGCGCCTACATGCACCTTGGCGGCCCGACTTTGCCCTGATCAATCAATCTACCCACGGCAAGTTCATAGAGCAGCAAATCGTTTGCCCAAATTAAGGCAAGCGCGCTTGTTTCCAAAACCCTAATTAGGGTGCGGCGGTAAGAAACTGTCGCAAATCGATCGTGTCCGTCCAACTTGGCCAGCCTAATTGGACGGCTTAGATCGTGTTTCGGACGGTCAACGAGGTGCACATAAGATCACCGTCGGCCCAACATTGTCCCCATTCGATCGACTTACTTGTGGGAAGTCAATGAGGCAGCAAATCGCTTGATCGAACTAGGGTGGATGCGGCTTTCTTGAAACCGTAATTTTTATTTGCGGCAGTATGCTACTGTCGCAAATCGATCGTGACCACTCGTTTTCGCCAGCCAAATCGAGTGGCTTAGATCTGATTTTAGATGACCCAGGAGATGTCAACACGCTCACTGGAAGCTCTTCTTCACATATGGCCAATCGGCCTACACGAATCAGCGCACGACGCTTGGGTTCGATCAGTTAAAACAGGGTGGCTGCGCGAACACCAAACCCTAAATCAGCGATTGCTGATAGCTATCTCAAAGCCATCTCGTCCGTCCGTCTTCGCCGACTTGGTCGGACGGTTTAGATTGAGTATTAAGCGATCTATGGGGCGTAGCAATGATCACCGGCCACCCCCCTTCCGCAAGCAATAATCGACCAAGCTATGCCTTGCCCGTGCGGCTCCGGACGATCACCCAAAAACGGCCCCTCGCGCTGCTTCATCATCAGCCATTAACTGCCGCAAATCGTCTTGTCCACTCAACTTGGCCGGCCGATTTGAGCGATCCAGATCTAATTTAGATCGACCGGTAGGATTTTAGAATGGCTACCATCTGCCACTCGCCTACAGGGAGCGATTTACTAAGCAATATCTCATCCCTGGAGCTACCAAACGATCGCCCAAACGTGTCCGGTCACGCTCTTCTTTTAAGACGATCGACTCGCAACTAACTTAGACGAGCTTTAAAACAACGATGCTTTATCGACTATTTTGAGCTGCTTAAAAGCGATGCTTTACGTGCATCGAGTACATACAATATCTTATGTCGGCTTCACAAACAACTTAGTTGTTTAACCAAATAGCGTCACGTGCTATTCTTAGCGGCAAGTCCCACGACTTGACCCACTTACTCGAGACATCAAACATGTTACAAGCCAGCGGATGCTCACTGGGGTATTGGTCTGGAGGTTTACAGCGTGCGGCGTGCAACGCGCCCATTACGAGAAAGTGTTAGGAAAATATGGACAGTCAGCAGTAATGAGAGTAGTGGGTGAAAGAGTGACCGATTTTCCCTCATAGTGGAAACGTGACGACCACCACCTACACAACCTCACTACTCCATTACTCAATCTCCTCCACTTCCTACGAGATCAGAGGTTTGCGCTCAATGACTTGTATAAATAGGCTTTCAGCCTATTTCAACAACAACACGAACAACACAAGTGTTAACACAAGTATCCAGAAACCTTCAAGAGCTGATAGCTTCCATTCTGCAAGCCAGTTCAACATTCTGATACAAGTCATAAACAACCACACCTTCATAATTCAACATTCTGATCTCAAACACCTTCTTCGCTTCCCTCCTAAGATCAACCCTTCTCCTTCACTTTGTGACCGAATTGAATCTGGAACGACCATTTCTTGGTTTAGGCCAGAGTCTTACAGATTGATCTCTCGAATCTAAAGTACTCCCATGCAGTGCATTGTTTAGGGTTTTAATTTGTTTCTTATCAACACATCCAAAATTACCAAAAACAGCAGAACCAGTTTTTACCTTCAAACAACTGGCGACCACAGTGGGAGGTTGATCTCTCGGTTATAAAAAAACGATTTCAGTCTTCATTTCAATCTTCCTAAATTGAGAACGGGTAGATCTTAGTTCTAAAAATCAGTCATTAACCTGATTTCATTCCAATCACCAATCTCAATTTAAAACTCAGTTCTTAACTGATTTTATTCCAATCACCAATCTCGATTTCCGCCCCGTGATGTATCCATACCAGTTGAATTCTCTGAAAATCACAAGTGATCAGAATCCAATCACTATGGAAGACATGGCTAGGATGTTAGAAGATGTTCTCGCGAATCAAGCTAATATCTCCGAGCAGCAAGACGAGATGCTTCATATTCTAAGGAATGTAAACCGATTGTGGGAGGAATCGGCAAGCGTCAACCCAGCGAATGCTATCAACGATGCATACATCAGAGATGAGCAGAAAGGAAACAATCCACAAGATTCAGCCAACAACAAGGAGCCGAAACAGTTTCAGAGGGAAACGCCAAGAGAGTCATGGTAAGATAAAAGATAAGCACCCAGCTTACGAAGATTTGTTAAAAAATCTGTATCAAGAGACCCTCGCAGAAGTCTGGAGGGTTATTCAACAATACGCAGCCTCAACTGCTCATACTCTGCTAGAAGCACCTGAAAAAAGAGAAATTAACCAAGGTCTTCAAGAAAACAAAGATTGCACTAATGAACGGTGCTTAGTTCCACCACCTCATAGTGTTACCGTTACCGATGCAGAGTCCTTGAGAAAAGTTATGCGTCTACAAGATCGCCGAGATAAACGGTCTGCATTTGCGTCAACATATGCTCGCGTCTCTACTCCGCCCTCGAAACGAGCTTCGTATCAAAGTCTGCGGGAGTTCTCACAACGACAGCCTTTAACGCAAGAGAAACCAGATATGGAATACCCGCACTTCCCATTTCCAACAAGGAAGATTCTGGAATTACTAGAAGTTTGGGTGCGAGACGGGGAAGTTCAATTACCTACCGTATGGAGTTCTCCAAATGATCAAGAGATGACAGACCCGAGGTACTGCCACTGCCACAGATTCATTCATCGCTTTACCAGTGAATGCAACGGCCTGAAGCATATTCTCCAAAGGAGGATTAATTCAGGAGAGTTACCCCCTTTATCCGATGATTAACGTGCGCAGTTTCATCGAAGTGATCGAACCAACTACGGGTTTCTCGAGGCGCTCCATAACAACTTGGATTCGAAGCGATCACCCTTGGAGAATTCAAGTCTCGTTCAACCGAGATCTTGTGAACAAGTAAGTTTTGTTAAACAATTTTACATTTTAAAAGCCTGCTGGGGACTTGACGCATGCGTCCCACATCGAGGAAGGAAGTCAATGATGCAGTTGTTCTTAGACACCACATTATCTTCCTTTTACATGTTTCCCTTTTTATGCAACATATGCAATTTTTACGAGATACTTAGAATGATCGAATTCAAAGCCAGAATCCCGGCTTTCAGCCAATTCAAACATAATTCCTTTCAGAAACTCATTCATAAAATCATCTCAAAAATAAACCAATTCAAAAATTCAATCACCTATTAGTTCAAAAACCAGAAAATCAAATTGTGAAAGGAATTCCTTACATCACTCAAAACACCTAAAAGGGAAATATAAAAGAAAATGCGCAAGTATTCAAGGGAAGTCTTTCAGCAACAACTCGTTCTTTTTGGAAAGAGCGCCTTTCATTTTGCAGAGAACAGCTTGCTTCAGCTTCAATTCCAAGGATAGCCTCTCGATCTCCTCCTCATGCCGAGCAATGAAGTCCACGGGCGGAACTTCATTTGTTTCATCTTGCAGCTTCTGGATTTTAGAAAACCCTTCATAGAACCAGGAAGCATTGAATTCAAAATTCATAAACACATCTCAGTGGAACTCCCAGTTTGAAACCACTTCCTCAGAAACAGTGCACCCAGTCACGCTGCTCATGACATGAATGGAGGATAAAGCTTCTTCGACACGTCGGACCAACAGGCAATACAACCTTCAACCTTCTGTAAGCGGTTTCACTGAAGCGGCAAGAGAAAAACCACCGAGATACAACATCCTACGCGTCCAAAACCGCCCACTTCAACTCCAGTACCACATGCACGACTGCCACAATGATAAAACAACGTCCAAGATATTCCATATTGATCGAATTTTGAATAGTGGTAAATAAGGTTGTCGTTCACTCGGACTTGTTGTATAAAAAAACTAAAAATAAGAAATTATATACAAAATATGTCACGGGATGAAGAATTCACTGGGACTCAGGATTTCATTGCTTTCATATTCAAGTGGTTCAAAAATTAATACCAGACATTTATCGCTCAAACAAAAGAAATATCAACTCTAATATTTTGCCAAGGATAGATTTCGTAAAACATCAATTGTAAATTACAAGCATAGTGTATCTAAAGCACCTAAGACTAAGCATACACTATCTAACAAGATGACAATTGATTAATAGAAATCATAAATCATTTAAAATCGGTGCAAAAAGTAAATAAAAGAATTAATCAAATTACCACATTGATGAAATCCAGCTTCCTCCGTCATCCCAATGTTGGGTTTAGCTCATTAGGTTGGAAACACGCTCGAAATATAATTTCATTGCTCAAAGTGTTTACAAATAATGAAAATGGGAGAAAATTATTAACGCAATGATTTTATTTTTCTCTCCCCAACTCTCCCCTCAAATGTGCTCTCTAGCTCTCTATTTATACACACAAATACACATTACTCAAATATATTCTTCCATAACTCCAAAATCTTTTTCTTTTTGATTAAAAATATCTTCATGAATTTTTCCTTCTATTTATTCTCCATATTTCTTTACTAAACTCATATCTTCTTTAATTCGCAGAATAAAATCCAAGATAAAATCTTCCAAGGATATCTCTCTTGTTTAATACAAGATAACTTCCTTTTTCTTCAAATTCTTCCTGTTTATAAGGCAAGTTGATATTCTTATCTTAAAGATAATAAATCCTTTACCGGTGGAACCAAATTTCCCGCAAATATTCTTTTTGAATGTTGAAGATGAAGGGTGCCTCTTATCCTTCTGTTGGGGTGCCGATAGTAATTTGGGTGCTAAGAACAAATTTGGGATGCACATAACCGCGGGTTCCCCTTAGCCAAATCTGAGGTCTGGTTAGCAAATGTCCTCCGGGGTGCCTTTAGCAGTTTTTCGAGCCGATTCTTCCAAAAACGTTTATTTTCAAAAAATACCTACAAACACACAAAACACCAAAATAAGTACAAAATCGAGTACCAACATAGAGAAAATTGAGGACAATTTAGACATAAAAATGTGTCTATCAAATACCCCCAAACTTTTTATTTGCTAGTCCTCGAGCAAATTGATTCTAGAAAATAAAGGCTACACTTAGCATGTGCAGTAAGCCGTTAAACCGCTAGGTGGCCCTAGCGGCGGAGTGTTGTCTCCGGGGGGTTTACCAGAGGTGTACCCACAAAACCTTTACTCCAGACCCTAGCTATCTACGCAGAACCTTGGAAGGCACTAAAGAATCTCCTTGGTTGGCATACTTATTGACTACAGGAGGAAGTACCCTGATGTGAAATTCCAATTGATGTACACGAGTTTGCACTCAAGCATACTAAAATTCATATAAAGTGACAGAGCTCTACTCGGATAGTTTCTGGACATCATAAACCAGAGTCAACCAATCACATGGATAGATTAAGAAGATGGATGTAGAGAAAAACGTAGATGATGTTGACTAAGGTGAACCTATCCTAATGGACTGAGATACTGGTCTGGACTAATATCAACACACTGGAAAATACAAGGGAACCAGTAGTCGATAATCCTAACTCTAGGTCAACTCACTGGCAAATACAAGGGTACCAGTGGTCGACTTTATTGTATTTATTCTGGTTGGTCTGGTGGTCTGGTCTCAATTTTTTTTTTGTATCTCAGTCACTCTATTTCACCCTAGTAATGGTAAAAAGAAAAAAAGAACTGGATCAGGATTATTTCGATGTTTCCATCACGAGGATATGGCGAAACTACCATGTTTTATTTTCTAACACCTGAGCTCTGTGCTTTTATGAATAGACTCTTCTAGATGTTTCCATCTAATCAGATTGGTTCCTCAACTCCTACAACCAAAATGTTCCCATCCACTTAGATTGGTTAGTGCAATCCTTAATAGGCATAAATTTCTAGGCTCTGGAGTTTATTTATTGCAACTAAAAAGTTTCTCCCACACCCCCAAACTTAAATCTAACATTGTCCTCAATGTTCTAAAGATAAAATTAAAAGCATATGAACAAGGAGAAACTGTTACCATTTGAATCAAAAGAGTTAAGGAAAGATATTATCGTGTTGCATGAGATTGGGTTACCTCCCAAGAAGTGCTAAGTTTAAAGTCTTCAGCCAGACATCAGAAGGAATTAGTTACCTCATAGAATCATATAGAAGTAGCCGGAACAACCGTGGGTCTTCTGGATCAAAAATTGCTAACCACAAGAAGAGGAAACTGCAACAGACCAAGAAGATACCAAACATACCCTTGTTTAAGACAACTATATCTAGTTCAGGTTCAGGCTCTATAAAAGGGTCTAGAAAAAATATTTTCATGGATTGCATTTCCAGCTAAGATCCGATTCAGGTATTAGAGTCTGGAAAAACTCAACTAAGAACTTAGAAGCACATAACAACAACCTGAATAATTGGGGATCCTCTAAGTCAATCAGATTTGACTTACAAAGTTGACCATAATAATGGTCATTCTTAAGAAAATGTGTCGACCCTAATATCCTAAAGTAATTAGGTTTAGTCTCAAAACTTAATAATTGACACATCTGAAACTTATACGTTCCCACAATTGGTTGAAAATTTTTTGGTGGGAAAACAAAGTCAATCTTGGTATCATAGCCTGGGTTAACCACATCAATTAGAGGATGGGTTTCTAACAACTGAACTTCTTGCTGGACGTTATTAGGTTCGAGAGAACTAGTATGACGGTAATCTGGCATAATGGTTGAGACACAAATATCAAGTCCCAAGTGAGGGACCTTTCTAAGAGTTAAAGCACATGGATAATGATAATCACCCCCAAACTTAGAGTTTTCAGTATCTCTAGAAAGACTAGTCACAACTTCCTAATTTCAAGGTCATTAGATTCCTGAAAATGGTCAATTGATTTTTCTAAGTCTGGTTCATCCTCACTCATCTCTACGAGTTCATTTTCTTTGTCTAAGACTAATGTTTCTAAATCGCTAGACTCTAAAACAATATTCTCAAAAGAAACTCGTTCCTCTAAACCATTATTAGCATCGTAATCAAAAGGAAATACTACATCGCTTAAAACGAGGGTATCTCTAGTCAAATCCTCGTCCTTTTGAATAGGTGAATAATTATTAAAATTATTTGGATTTGAACTAGAAATAATATTATCATTAAAGAGCTCATTGGGAGTAACAGATTCCTCATCACTATGCCTATATATTTCAAATTCTTCATCAATACTATCCTCATCACAGTCCTCATTATAATAACATGAAAAAGGTCGAACCTCATCAAAACAAGTAGTGTTACCAATTCTAACCTCGTCATCTTGATTATGTGAATAAAAACTTTCATTATTTTCAAGGGTGGTATTGGGAACACTATATTGGAATTTAAGACCATCTTGAACAAATCTTTCCATAATCCTATTTGTACTTTCAGTAAATTGCTTGAGGGAATCCTCTAGAGAAATCTTAGTTGTTTGCTCTACGAACTCTTCTGGAAGCGGAATATTATAAGTCCCTTTCATAAATAACTTATGTGTTGACTCATTAAAACTCTTGAGAGACTCTTCTAAAGAAATAGGAGGATTATCTTGCTCGTATGACCTGTGCGCATGTGAATAGTAATTGGGCTCACCATGGTATGACCCGTAACCTTCAAAAGTTTCGCGTTCCCAATCACTATTCACACTATGGTCATAAAAAGGATAATGTCCAAGCTGCTCAGTCGGATAATCATTGTATTGGCTATACCAGTTTGACATCCTAACTGCAAAGGAATTCTAAACAAGCACAAAGAAGGCTGACTCGACCACAACAAGCCTATTTTATCTAGCAAACAAAAAGCATGATGGCTCCATTTAGATTGTTTCTAGACCAGCTTCTATTCTTTCGAAAGGGAATTCGTTACAATTTAAGCAGACCCCTCTGGAATCAATCCGAGTAAAAGTAAGTTGAATAGAGGCGAGGGAAGCTGCGTGGAGATTTGATACTCAAGGCCTCACAGTATTACTAGGCGGCGCAGTCACACATTCAACTCACAGAAACCATCATGAACTTCGAAGTATGCTTAAAAGAGTAACCAATATTTTTCGAACGACTTTGCTATTAAGCTCGTTACCCTATCGGTCTCGTTCTAGTCCAAATTTTAAGGCTTAGGTTCGCGTAGGTTACGTGTTCCTAAGGCGGACAAGAAGGAAACGGTGATGAAATCCGAGTCCTTATCTTGATTTGGCCAGGCCTTGCCCTTTACTAGAAAATGAAATCCGATTTCAGGTCCTCAACATATATGCATACAAAATCATCCAGTAAACCCGCTGACAGGGGATTCACGGGTGTTTAGAATTCTTACCTCCCGTTCCAGACGGGGGATGAACCGTTGAAGTCGACTCGGGCCACGACTCTTATGTCATGTACGAATCCGAGGGGCCGAGGAGATATCGTAATCGTCGTCCTTCCCTGTGCAGTTTATATTTGAAACTACCCTTCCGTAGGGTTTAAAAAAAAATGTCCAATGTCCAAAAAAAAAAAACAACAAAATAAAATGTCTCTATTTTTTTTCTCTCTTTTTTTAATAAAAACAAAAAAAAATTCTTCTTTCGCTCCTTTCGCTTTGTCTTTTACTCCAAGTCTTTAAGTATTCACCAAAGCTTTGGCAAAAAATCTTTTCGCTCCAAATTCCAAAATCTGTAAGGAAAAGACAAAAACGCAAAAACGTAAAGAAGAACAAATAAAATAAAAACAAATAAAAACCTAAAAACTCTAGCCTAAAGACAAGCCCGCGTCGGCGGCAACGGCGCCAAAATAAGGTTGTCGTTCACTCGGACTTGTTGAAATTGATTCTAGGCTTAAATATAAAAATAAGAAATTATATACAAAATATGTCACGGGATGAAGAATTCACTGGGTCTCAGGATTTCACTGCTTTCATATTCAAGTGGTTCAAAAATTAATCCTAGACATTTATCGCTCAAACAAAAGAAATATCAACTCTAATATTTTGCCAAGGATAGATTTCGTAAAACATCAATTGTAAATTACAAGCATAGTGTATCTAAAGCACCTAAGACTAAGCATACACTATCTAACAAGATGACAATTGATTAATAGAAATCATAAATCATTTAAAATCGGTGCAAAAAGTAAATAAAAGAATTAATCAAATTACCACATTGATGAAATCCAGCTTCCTCCGTCATCCCAATGTTGGGTTTAGCTCATTAGGTTGGAAACACGCTCGAAATATAATTTCATTGCTCAAAGTGTTTACAAATAATGAAACTGGGAGAAAATTATTAACGCAATGATTTTATTTTTCTCTCCCCAACTCTCCCCTCAAATGTGCTCTCTAGCTCTCTATTTATACACACAAATACACATTACTCAAATATATTCTTCCATAACTCCAAAATCTTTTTCTTTTTAATTAAAAATATCTTCAGGAATTTTTCCTTCTCTTTATTCTCCATATTTCTTTACTAAACTCATATCTTCTTTAATTCGCAGAATAAAATCCAAGATAAAATTTTCCAAGGATATCTTTCTTGTTTAATACAAGATAACTTCCTTTTTCTTCAAATTCTTCCTGTTTATAAGGCAAGAAGATATTCTTATCTTAAAGATAATAAATCCTTTACCGGTGGAACCAAATTTCCCGCAAATATTCTTTTTGAATGTTGAAGATGAAGGGTGCCTCTTATCCTTCTGTTGGGGTGCCGATAGTAATTTGGGTGCTGAGAACAAATTTGGGCTGCACATAACCGCGGGTTCCCCTTAGCCAAATCTGAGGTCCGCTTAGCAAATGTCCTCAGGGGGTGCCTTTAGCAGTTTTTCGAGCCGATTCTTCCAAAAACGTTTATTTTCAAAAAAATACCCACAAACACACAAAACACCAAAATAAGTACAAAATCGAGTACCAACATAGAGAAAATTGAGGACAATTTAGACACAAAAATGTGTTTATCACATATCTGGCTCGACGGCAACAACATCTATGAGGGACGCTTTCAGAATTTCGTCTCCCGTAGAAGAAGTAGTTGCGTCATCAAAGGTGGTTGCGCATGGGACTTAAAAGGTACACACATACTCTCCATGTCAAGAGCTTCATCATATTTGCAGAACCTATTAGTTAATTCATTCGCATGAGGGAACTTCCCTACTCCTCAAAGACACGATCCAAAGATGATAAAGGCATCAGAGCGTCGCTGGAGACTTCTTAGCACTGCCCATCTCAAAGATGCTGAAGTTGGATAGACGCAAGCCCGCCGTCATTATGATTCCAAGATGCCCAAAGACGTAGACCCATTCGAGGGAGAAGATTTATTGTTTAAAGATCGACGATATGCCTGGATGTCTATTTAACACAACGTAGACACAAAGACGGCCTCATGATCAGCAACTCGTACGATCCTCATCAACATTGGGTTCAACTCCAACTCTCATCCAAATTATTTCTTCAGAAACCCAGCGGGACAACATCTATCAAGACAAGATGAAAGCTCAGTAGATACTCGTGAGCAGGGGACTGTCTCCCGCTTCTCCATTCCATGAGGAAACATCAAGGAAGCTATCGGTTCCATCATCAGCTTCTCCCTCCAATAACGAGACGATCTCTACCATTATATGAAGACTACCAAGTTCGTTCAAGTAGCTACCGCTCCTCTCCCTGCCGGTCTCTTCTGATCACAGCTGTTGCCAAGAATCGTTGTTGCTCGTTGATTGATACCAGCCAGAGCTTCACCATAGCAACAACCACTACGTACAGAGTTTAGGATCTCTTCAACACAAGAGAGACGGTCAATCAAGAAGCATGTAATTTGCAAGGGAAAATAAAACTGAAGGTTTAATGGCGCCCTCACTGGAGTTCTCCCTAGAAGCCGTTTCAATGCTCCCTCCCAGAGCCGCTTCAACGTTCGCTCCAGCAGTCGTCGCTTCAACGTTCGCTCCAGGAGATGCTTCAACGTTCCCTTCAGGAGCTGCTTCAATGTTCGCTTCAACGCCTCAGCAAGCCACACGAATCAACCATATCATGTCAGCCACAACGGCCAACAAAGTCAGATTTGGTGTTTCCGATTTCATGGGGAAAGGGTGTATGGACGGCCAAATGTCTGGACACAATACATGTTTATCAAGTGCGACTCCCGCTCATTAATCAACAAATGACGAATCCAAAAGATTTCCGCCTTCATCAATTCGTCAACCACCTTGCATTTTCAGTAGAAAATAGGCTCAGGATAGTTACACCTGGGGACTGCCAGCATGGGATGCCTTCACGTCCCTAAACCAGGTTGTTTCTGATATCAGCTTTACGAGCCGCATAAATTTCTCAACATGAAGCTGTACATGTGCATCAAAGGATCCAAAAGTACGCCAGAGATATTTTCACATATCCGGCCACGCCATCGTATCTAAAGTATAACCGGGGACTGCTCAATCGCATCTCGTTCCATACAACAATCCAAGATTCAGAGGATGGTTCAAAGGATGTCGCTTAGAACGAAGTCCTTGAAGACTTGATAGCAGCACGTCGGCAACAGAACGCCTCTCAGCTCGTTTACTTCACTCAAAGACTCCGGAAGATTTTTCCAATACAAGCATTCCAAGCATTTCACCTTCACTCAAAGACTCCGGAAGATTTTTCCGATACAAGCATTCCAAGCATTTCACCATCGCAATCAGAAGGGTAAGAATGAGCCTATGAGATGAAGGGTCAGAATGAACGCAATTCCATTCCAGTCAATGTTCAGGAGTTTAAAAAAGATTTTCGTTGCGACTCAGCAGTCCGGACTCCAAGCAACTTAAGTCAAGGCTTCTCGCAATCGAGCGAAATGAATTTTAGCAAATTTCGAAATCTACCTGGAGACAATTGACGTATGATAGGAGGACGATCACTGCAAGCCTTGATACTTCGTTAAGCGTATCTTGCTCAAAGACCTAGCCGTCCTCTATTCTGGTAACATATGTCGACCTTGCCTCATAAGTTTTATATTTAACCGTCACCATCCATTGCTTACCCCGCAACAATGTCACTGTTACGTGCTAAGCAGGGGACTTAATGTTGATGGTGGTTTTTCGAATATGGCTAAAATTGTAAAACCCTGTATTTAATGCGTTGATGCCCTGCAAGGGTATAAAGCCATTTAAGAAGTGATGAGTGCAAAAAACCTCTTCACTCATTGAGCAATTCAATATGTATGGAATTCATTCAGAATTGTGCAGCAATCCCAAATATTCTATGAATTTTTCTAGTAGCATTATCCACCTTGTATTTTCCTACGCTATTGTGACGCACCTAAGTCCACCTACTTGGAAATCTAGGTTAACATTCTACATTCAAACGCACCAAGGATCCAAAACGTCTATTTAGGCAATAAAAAGAAATTCTAAAAAAGATTAACCCAAAAACTAAACTCTCTCTGACATATATACAACATCTCTCCAATGATACTTATAAAATAGTGTATTTATTTTCACTCAGTATATACATAAAAACAAATAAAGCAGAATCATCCAATAGCTTGATCATCTTCGCGAACGCTATCAAACCTGTTATCTGAAACTGGAGTGGGAAACGAATGAGCACATCATCCCCAAAGGGGTGCTCAGAAGAAATATATAACAAACTTTCAAACATTCATCAAAAACTATAATGCATGTCGGATGAAAACAAATTCATCTCGCATGTTAAAGGTTCCTCTAGATAATAAAAGTAATAAATACTACTAGGAAAACCCGATCCTCGGCACCATTCCATACCGGCAAACATGGGGAAGTCCCCAAAGCATATAGGTCCTATATATCGGGTTGGCATACCCGTAATACGAGGAATCATCAACATACAAGCGAATGACCATGAAAAACACACGATAATGAATACAAGAGAGTTCGTTATCGATTCCCACCTCATTTGATGGCAAGCCACGCCTACCTCGAGATTCGCAATCCACTTTGATACAATCGTTGTTAACAAAAACGAACTGTTAGTCACACAAACACTATGGATATAAATGAAAATTCTATATTTTCTTCCTCTAGCGTCTAGTCTATAACATCTAAATATTTAGTCGAACTGTTTTTCCCTGCCATAATTTTTCTTTACCTAATTTAATTGCTAACTAAATAAGTAAGAGATAAAACGCACTAATTTATATATGATAATCTATAAACTAAGTCCAAGGTTAGCTATTCGTATCACCTAATCACTGAGACACAAAAATGAACTTTATCTTAATTCATTTATGATTTAAAATCTTTACAAATCTAAATCCTTTAACTAATTGAACTAATACAATCCATTTAGCAATCATTACTACAAAAGATTTACCTTTGATAGTTGAACATGATCAAAACTCCAAATCGATATCACCACGGTCAACTTCCTTTCCATTCCATATCTAATTCTCACTGTATATTGGTTTCTAGTAGTAGTATAATCTTGCTCTCTTTTCTTGTTAGCCTAAATACTGCTCTTAAAAACGGACAACACCAGTTTTTCTCATACTTCCTCTCATAAAAATTCTATCCATCTCCACTAACGTTCCCTTATTCTCCACCTAAACCAGCTAATTAAGCCACCTCCTACGTACCCTAAAACGTGTCCTAGTGCTTTTCTTACTTTTTTTCTCAAACGTCAACACCTAGATAAGTCCACATGCTAAGGTAAAAGAAATGCATTTATAATTCCTTCACTGTTTATCTACTTGTCTATTTACATTTTTTTTAATTAAATAATTGCTTTTATCATTTGGTCACCAGATTAGTTTTAGCTTATCAAGCTTAATTTCATACTTATCTAATACTAATTAATCATTAGCTACGTATATTAAAATTATTCAATTATTTACTTATAATAATTTGAAAGCAACATAACCATAGTAAAATCTGAAGTCAACGGGTCAACACTACAGTCAATAGTCAAAGTCAAGGTCAGAAAATGTGACGGTCACCAGCGACGGTCACTGGCAGGTTGACTAATTTTTACTTCATCTTCCGAGTCTCGCATCTTCTTCGTCCGATATCGGATTTACGCGCTTGAGTAGTATATTTCGCATAATTTTTCGAGATCTATTCAGTGGTACTATTCGTTCATCCAAATTATCATTAGATTATTTTATTAATTATTATTCATATTTAATTAATCGAGTTATTAGCGGCTAAATCGTCCCCAGATCATCACTAGACCGGTCAAATAGCGTTGAAGATATTGAGAGTCCTTACAACTATGTTCCGCAAGAGAACCCTCAATGTTGGCATCACATGACGATTAATGTTCCCTCTCAGCAGAGTAGCATGAATCTCCCGAAATGTCAGTATTGAAGTCTGCATGAAAGTACTCACACAGGCTGCATCGTTCTATGACAAAGAGATCTTCGTATCGACACACTTTTAAGAAGATAGCTCAATCGAACTCGTTTAAATTCCTCAAAGGAAAATCCAGACCGTCTATATCAGTCTCAAAAAACGATCACGGCCACACAATTTGGCCGCATGATCCAACAAGTGTAGCCTACTCCTAACAGAGCTAGGAAATCACCGTGGTGACCACCAGCGGGCCCACTAGTACCTTAGTCGATCGAGTCCCACTGGATGAATTCCTAAACACTACGAACGTCAACCCTTATGGGTGTTTGCGCTGTTAAGAAACTATCTCAAACGAGCTAAGACCGTTAAAAAAGGTCTTTAATGCATCATGACCGTCCAACTTAGTCAGCCTAGTTGGACGACTAAGTTCTTCCCTGGAATGATCAAAGAGGCGCCTACATGCACATTGGCGGCCCGACTTTCCCTCTGCTCAATCGACCTACCCACGACAATTTCATAGAGCAGCAAATCGTTTGCCCAAATTCAGGCAAGCTCGCTTGTTTCCAAAACCCTAATTAGGGTGCGGCGGTAAGAAACTGTCGCAAATAGATCGTGTCTGTCCAACTTGGCCAGCCTAATTGGACGGCTTAGATCGCGTTTCGGACGATCAAGGAGGTGCACATAAGATCACCATCGTCCCAACATTGTCCCCGTTCGATCGACTTACCTGTGGGAAGTCAATGAGGCAGCAAATCGCTTGATCGAACTAGGATGGACGCGACTTTCCTGAAACCCTAATTCTTATTTGCGGCAGTATGCTACTGTCGCAAATCGATCGTGAAAACTCGTTTTCTCCAGCCAAATCGAGTGGCTTAGATCTGATTTTAGATGAACCAGGAGATGTCAACACTCTCACTGGAAGCTCTTCTTCACATATGGCCAATCGGCCTACTCGAATCAGCGCATGACACTTGGGTTCGATCAGTTAAAACAGGGTGGTCGCGCGGCCACCAAACCCTAAATAAGCGACAGCTGATAGCTATCTCAAAGCCATCTCGTCCGCCCGTCTCCGCCGACTTAGCCGAACTGCTTAGATTGAGTATTAAGCGATCTATGGGGAGTGGCAGTGATCAACAACCACCATCCTTCCGCAAGGAATAATCGGCCAAGCTATGCCTTTCCCGTGCGGCTCCGGACGATCACCCAAAAAGGGCCCCTCGCGGTGCTTCAACAGCAGCCATTAACTACCGCAAATCTCCTCGACCACTCAACTTGACCGGCCGATTTGAGCGATCTTGATATAATTTAGATCGACCGGTAGGATTTTAGAATGGCTACCATCTGCCACTCACCTATAGGGAGCGATCGACTAAGCAATAACTCATCCCTAGAGCTACCAAACGATCGCCCAAACGTGTCTGGTCACCCTCTTCTTTTAAGATGATCGACTCACAACTAACTTAGACAAGCTTTAAAACAATGATGCTTCATCGACTATTTTGAGCTGCTTAAAACCGATGTTTTACGTGCATCGAGTACATACGATATATTATATCGGCTTCACAAACAACTTAGTTGTTTAACCTAATAGTGTCACGTGCTATTCTTTGCGGAAAGTCCCACGACTTGACCCACTTACTCGAGACATCAAACGTGTCACAAACTTGGGGATGCTCACTGGGGTATTGGTCTGGCGGTTTACAGCAAACGGCGTGCAACACGCCCATTACGAGAAAATGTTAGGAAAATACAGACGGTCAGCAGTAATGAAAGTAGTGGGCAAAAGAGTGACCGATTTTCCCTCATAGTGGAAAGGTGACGATCACCACCACCTACACAACCTCACTACTCCATTACTCAATCTCCTCCACTTCCTACGAGATCAGAGATTTGCGCTCAATGACTTGTATAAATAGGCTTTCAGCCTATTTCAACAACAACACGAACAACACAGTGTTAACACAAGTATCCAGAAACCTTCAAGAGCTGATAGCTTCCATTCTGCAAGCCAGTTCAACATTATGATACAAGTCATAAACAACCACACCTTCATAATTCAACATTCTGATCTCAAACACCTTCTTTGCTTCCCTCCCTAAGATCAACCCTTCACCTTCACTTTGTGACCGAATTGAATCTGGAACAGCTATTTATTGGTTTAGGCCAGAGTCTTACAGATTGATCTCTCGAATCTAAAGTACTCCCCCCAAGTGCATTGTTTAGGGTTTTAATTCGTTTCTCATCAACACACCCAAAATTACCAAAAACAACAGAACCATTTTTTACCGTCAAACACTTGTATCATGAGAAAGTTATCGTGTAACATATTACGTGGTTTGTGTGATACAATCATTTGGTGTAAGACTTGGAATGTTTCGATAATGATTATTTCAATATCTTGATTTTTTTTTTGATGCTAATAGTGTGTGAAAACGGCTATTATCATTATAGAAGAATGTTTCAGTGATTGAAATAAAGAGTTTAGAATCTTGTAACCATCTTTGGATACATGCACAGTGTGTTCGCACATTAGTGTATAAGTCCAAAACCGGGAACCTAAAGTATGCATACTTGTGTGTATACAAAAAGGTTGTAGGAGACTGGGTAAGTATGCGTACTCGTACGCATACTGGCGGAAGTCCGTGAATTTCTGCTGAGTTTGAAAATCAAAACCAAACTCATCCGGTTACCTAAAGTACATATACCCGTACGCATACTGGCGGAATGTTCACGTCCGTTAATTTCTGCTGAGTTTGAAAACTAAAACAAACTCAAATCCGGTTACTTAAGTACGCATACCCGTACGAATACTTTAGTAGGTTACTTTCTAAAATCGATTGTACATGAACCTAAACATTTATTAATAAGGAATGCAATCTTTGCAAACTGTGGCTATAATGTTCATGTATTGATTCGAGTGAATCAAACCGATTTTGCTTCAATTGTGTTCTTGTATAAATCTATGAGAATATAGCAATTGAAGAACTCTTTAACTAGTTTCATTTGAGTCATTTGAACTAGTTATGGTTAAGATGAATAAGGTTGATATGAGAGTAATCATACGGCTAACCTCGGTTAACTATTTGTGAACCAACATGGTGTACACGTTTGGGTACGGTTACATAAACCTAAAATGAGGGTACATTTCATTTGTATGTAACAAGCTAAGTTCGATCTAACGTTTGAAAGATATTAGCTTGGTTGAATCAGGTTTTTCATCTAGCGGTGAATATTGAATGCTCTATTACCAAGGTAACTTGGATTGCAAACCCTTATTTCAAAACTATATAAAGGAGAACTCTAGCAACTGGAAACCTAATCCCCACACCTCCTGTGTGTTACTAGTTGCATAACTAGAGTCGATTCTCCTTTAGCCTTAGGTTTCTTCTCGAGACCCTGTAGGTTAACGACTTGAAGACTTCATTGGGATTGTGAAGCCAGACCCAACTATTCTCTTTGTAGTTGCGTGATCTGATCTTGATGTTTCTATCGTGATTGAGTGCAACTGTAAAATTGTCTTGATATTTATATCTCTGATAGGCAAGATAGAAAAATTGTCACAAACACCTTCGTCTCATCGTTTGTGATTCCACAATAACTTGTTTCGCTAGTCGATTAAGTTTATTGTGAGGTGATTGATAATACTAGGTTGTTCTTCGGGAATATAAGTCCGGTTCATCAATTGGTTCCTATTCACCTTGATTTATCAAAAGACGGAACAAACACTCTTGCGTATTTCTGTGGGAGATAGATTTATTTAATCCTATAGACTTTTCTGTGTGACACAGATTTCTTTATCAAGTCTTCGACTTTGGGTCGTAGCAACTCTTAGTTGTGGGTGAGATCAGCTAAGGGAATCAAGTGCATAGTATCCTGCTGGGATCAGAGACGTAAGGAGAGCAACTGTACCTTGAATCGGTGTGAGATTGATTAGGGTTCAACTACAATCCAGTCCGAAGTTAACTGGTAGTAGGCTAGTGTCTATAGCGGCTTAATACAGTGTGGTGTTTGATGAGTGCCAAATATTGTATATATTTGTCCCTTTTTATTGGCAATTAACTCATCTTTTGTGCATTAATTCTACATTTTATCCCATATTCTGTATTTTCATTGTTTTCAAGAATAAATATTTTTCTTACTTAATCTTGCATTTTTAGGTAATAAATGAAGTTCGGATGAGTCGCGGAGCGAAAAGAGCAGAAAAGTAGTGAAAAGACGGGAAGAATTACGCAAGGAAGCCGCAAAGAATGGAGCGCACGTCCAAAAAGCTAGGAATGGGCTTGAAGAGGAAGAATTGTTCTTAAAGAAGATATGGGCTTGGCATACCCAAGGCCCAAAACCCTTATCCAAACCCATTTTCTATCTCCATACCCGCCTCCATTCCCGACCGTCAGATTGGATCGCATCTGCATCCTACGGTCGCTTCTTTGCCTGCGCATCAAACCTCGATACTTCCGCTTAACACCACAACACCTAACTCCATCTGGTGTCGTTAATTTTGTTGTATTGTATAATCCAACGGTCGCTGCAGGATCCACTTCATCTCACCGTCAGATTGATCTTTCATCTCCATATCCCACGGTCGAGATTCGCCAAACATCGAACTCGATGATCCCGCTACACACCATAGAGACCGAACCCTATGACCTAACCAAACATCCCCTTCTTCCCAAAACAATTGACCTTCACCTTCTTCCTCTCCACCATACCCTGTGCAGAACCACCACCATCACCCTGCAACAGCCATCTCTACCACCTAACCGCCACCAAATTATCTAACCACCACAACCCACTCTCACCACCTAACTCGTATGATGATTTTCAATCATCTTCATCAATTCCACACGCCACTGAGGTCGAGTGATTTTGATGAAAGTGATTGCATGTCTTCAAATAACGACAGCAAGGCTATGGAGAGGTAGAGGAGTACAAATGGAAGCATGGGTCGAGAAGAATTGGGAGTTATCACATCAAATTAGGTAAAATATCTAACCCTAATTTTGACTGATTTGGGGGAAAATTGTAAACCCTAAAATTTGGGTATAAATAGGATGTATGTTGTGTTGTAATAGGTATGTCTGGACTAGCCAGTGTGTCACCCAAGAGCACTGGAATAGCCAGTGTCTCAAGGGTTGTAGTTCAATGCTCTGTTTATGTTCAATATTTGAATTCATGTTTCAATTATCTTGTATGATGTATGTTTGTGTTAGCATGTTAGTCATGAGCTAAGTCTCACTAGCTGAGGCTCAGATGAAGCTTTAGTGGACTGTTAGGTAGTGGAATGTTAGGTTAGAAGCCTTAGTTCACTGAATTGATTGAGCAATGGGAGAAATCAGTGCTCACTAGTGCTTGTGATTGATTGTACTGTCAAAAGACAGTCAATACTAGGAGCACATCAGTTGAGCAAGCTGATTATCTTGCTATTCCCTTTTTGTATGCTTAGGATCTTAAGTTGGCCTTAAATGTCACTTAGTTCCATTAGGGATTCAACCTAGAACTACATTATTTGGCTCGGTCACAAGGGTGGATTCAAAGCCGTAGCTTAGCCCACAATTTGTTTTTACAGTCACTTGCAACTCTAATTCTGTTATTCTTATTGCTCAGTTGAGTTTTCCTTGCTGTTTTATTTAGCTTTTGCACTTCACATCTTGCTGTGCACTGAAATCAGTGCACTGCCTTCCCTGCCCTTGGCTCATAGACTTGGTTAGATGTTTTACCATCTCTGTTTCACTGTCACTGCAGCCTTGTGACCTTGCATTTAGTTTTGCATCAATTATCAGCATAGTGTAACTTCATTGCACACTCCCAAGTCCACGTGGAATGACCCTGTTCTTGCACACAAGCTACAACTGACCCTGTGCACTTGCAGGTATCACTGTAGGCATCCATTTATTGTCTTATTTTCACATCTTTAAATGCCTACCAAGTTTTTGGCGCCGTTGCCGGGGACTCGGTTTGTTTCTCTAGTAGTTTTATTAGCTATTTTTGCATTTCACTGCATAGCATTTGCATCTGCATCTGCTTCACTTCATTTGCTGTTGGACCTGCTGTTCTGAACCAGTTTTTCCTCTGCTGGGACGCCACCAAGGAAAAGAACCAAAGCCCAACTGGGTTTTTGCAACAATATCAGAGCAGCTGGGCTGTGCTAAAAAGGTAAACCCATTCAGAGAACCCGAATTGTGGGCTTCCAATTTTTAATTGTGGGCTTGTAATATTAAAGCCAATTTTTGGGCTTTTTATTTTCTGTTGGGTTTGTAATTAATTTTTGTGGGCTTGTTTGTTTAATTTGTGGGCTTGTATTTAATTTTTGTGAGCTTGTTTAATTTGGACTTGTATTTTGTATTCTGGGTTTTTAAACCCAGCTGAGCTTGTAACCGATCACGCTAGGTTAACTCGTTAGTGGGCCGAGTACCCAAATTCTAGGCCGAGATTTTGGACTCAGTTTCACCAAACGTTTTCAAACCAGCTGAGCCAAAGAAAACACAAAACCAACAGTGGGCTTGCTCCCATTCAAAAACCAAATTTTATTTTCTTTTAAAATAAATAAATAAATAAATATTTTCTCTCCCATTCAAAAACCAAAATTTTTACTTGCTCCCAGATTTTAAAACCAAATTTTATTTTGCTCCCACATTAACAACCAAATTTTTTTTTCTTTTATCCCACCAAAACCAAATTTTTCCCAAAAATCCAAACCCTTTAAAAACCAAATTCTGAGCTTTGTACATTCTTTACTTAGCTTTTGAGCCAATCATGAATAGATCTTTTTCTACAGTTGGGGAGTACAACAAATCCCTTAGAGAACTTGCATATGGACAAACTTCACGTTATGAACCTTCCACGGACCATGATGTCAATAGTCATAGGAATTATTATGGACATTTTCAAAGTCCCGAGCCGCAATACATGAACCCTAATGACTATTCATACATGCATCATTCATCGCAACGTGAAAATGAACATTCTGCTAGAGCCTCACTCACACAATCATCACTTATGGATCAATTAGAAGCTCGAGTCGCAGCTTTAGAAAAGCAAGCACATGAGGAATTTGTCACATCTAACTTTCCTAGGCAACCTGAAATCTATCCTTGTCCCGCATGTGATGGCTTAGACCACACTATTGCGAATTGCTATATTTTCCATGAATTTAGGCGGACTGGAGAAATTCCAAGGTTTGTAGAACCTACAGATTATTATGATGGTGGTTATTGGGACCATAATCAACCTTTTCAAGGTTGCGATCAACCATTTATAGACCCTAACGACCATGCACCCATGTATCAATCACCACAAGGGGAGGACGAACAATTTCACATGAGCCCTTGTATGCAATCTATAATGGAAAAAATCAATCTCCTCAAACAAAACACTGCTAGTTTAGAAATGCATACATTGAATGATCATAGCAGCATTGTTATCCCTAATGAAATTAATTATCAAAATAGTGTTTTTAACCCTACTCATGATAGTCATATTGAACATGAACCTAATCTAGAGGTAAATGAGTGGAATAGAAACACTATAGTTTTTAGGGAAGGACACTCTTGTTTTGTTGAGGATGATAATAATTATGATGTTATATTAGAAGAACATGTCTATACTGATGACGTTATGGAACCTTTGGGTTCAAATACATTAGGCTTCTCTGCCCAGACCTTAATGAATGATATCTCTTCTAGTATTCCATATGATGTTTCCATTGAATTGCCGACGCATGAGGACAAATCTGTTGATGATGTTGATGATTCTGATTGTGAACTTGCTAATTTGATTGATGATTGTGAGCATGATGTGACATGTGTAGATGATTTAGGAGATTTTGATTTGATTGATAATGACGTGCCTATTCTCCTACATGAGTCACAATCTGATGGCCTTCCACCCAACCTAGATTTGGTTTGTACCAATATTGTAAAACCAATTTTTCTGAGAATGCCTAATCTAGGTTTGGAACTGTGTGCTTCCCAAGTCCTCTTGGACCATTTTGCATCTAAATATAATATCTTTGAGGAACCACAGTTGGAAATGGCATGTTTGCCCGTCCATAGCAAAGTACACTTTGAGTTAGATCTTGTGCATGAGGAACCCCCAAAACTGCGAGATTTTGTTTCCAAAATTTTATCCATTGAAAAATCCAGGTTTGGGGGTAGCTCATTTTGTTTCACAGTTTCACTTGCGTTTCTTTCCTGTTATATTTGTGTGAAGCTGTTGAAACCTCTACACTTTGTCTTTTGGGTTGATCCTCAACTCTTTAGATTGTTAGTGTATGGTGAATTTTTGTATATAATCCAGTAAATAAAATTTCTTAAAACCCTTTTGTTCCTTGTGTATATATTTTGCTAATCCAATATGATCTCGGCTGACATATGTTGGATTCTTGCCTTGAATAACGGAGTTCTAATATTGCTTTCGCCGAAATCGGGTATTCTCTTTCCTTTTTCTCTACTCAACATGATCCTCTTCATATGTTGTGTTATAATTTTGTTCATATTTTGAAACATTGAGGACAATGTTTAGTTTAGGTTTGGGGGTGAAAAATAGATACTTTGATAATATGCCATAATTGAAAACAAGAACTCCTTATTTTTGAACTCTTTTTGAAAAAATTTAAAAATTCCAAAAAAAAAAAAAAAAAAAAAAAAAAAAAATCATAAAAATGGAGCTCATTTACCTTGAAATGTTGACTCTTGTGCATGTATGTAATAAGGATTCTTAGTCTAGATATTTAGGCACCCTGATTCTAGCACAATTCACATGTGATAAGAAACTTGCACACGCACGATCTACCAATACATGTATAGCCTCGATCTTCAAGGTGTTTGATAGGAAGTTAGATTGCCAATCACTTTAGAATACTGAATGAGACTTGACTAGCTTGTTCTTTGGTTGGCTGGGATAGAAGTTGGAGGATACGTTAAGAAAAGCAACCATAGAATTTGACCGGATGCATTCGATAAGGGCCACCTCTTGCTAAGAGTCATGTAATTATGTTTTTCTTTTTGTTCATGTATCAAAAGTGTCATTATGTTGTAAAGATCAAAGTTATTTCTTCAAAAAAAAAAAAAAACAAAAAATTCAAAAAAAAAAATCAAGTATTTATTTATTCCATGTTTTGTCATGTTAAAGACAATAGTTCTCTCTTGTTCCAAAAATAAAAGAGAGTAATCAATGTAAATAAGAGTCATGTAAAGAGTCATCTTTTTTGTAAATAGTCTTGTAATAAGCAAGGAGGGTGCAACCATCGATGTATAACGCGGGTAAACTGAAATATCACCAACTCATTGGGTGAACATTCACAATTCTCGTAAAGCCGGACAGCTAGCTTGGCTTAGAATTCGGTTCTTAGCCTAAAAACTATCTCTTGGTGGTTAGTAGTCATAACTTCAGGTCATTCTAGAAACATGTGTAGGTACACTTTACACTCTTATCACATGTCTTTATTTGTTATCAGTGCTAGGATTGTGCCTTTGATAACTAGATTGACATCTCCATTTTGCTGTGAGCTTAAACTGACTTGCACATGTCACATTTGATGGAATCTGAGCTTATATTTTGACCTAGAACTTTGTAGGTACGTTCTAAGAAAACCTTCACGAGACTTCACTCGTCCACTAGGGACACTTAGTGGTTTAAAAGGCTTAGTGCATATGCTAAATGCATTCGAGAGACCAGCGACAGTGGTATAGGTAGGATTTCTTTAGTTTTGTTTTACTTGAGGACAAGTAAAATTCAGGTTTGGGGGTATTTGATGAGTGCCAAATATTGTATATATTTGTCCCTTTTTATTGGCAATTAACTCATCTTTTGTGCATTAATTCTACATTTTATCACATATTCTGTATTTTCATTGTTTTCAAGAATAAATATTTTTCTTACTTAATCTTGCATTTTTAGGTAATAAATGAAGTTCGGATGAGTCGCGGAGCGAAAAGAGCAGAAAAGTAGTGAAAAGCCGGGAAGAATTACGCAAGGAAGCCGCAAAGAATGGAGCGCACGTCCAAAAAGCTAGGAATGGGCTTGAAGAGGAAGAATTGTTCTTAAAGAAGATATGGGCTTGGCATACCCAAGGCCCAAAACCCTTACCCAAACCCATTTTCTATCTCCATACCCGCCTCCATTCCCAACCGTCAGATTGGATCGCATCTGCATCCTACGGTCGCTTCTTTGCCTGCGCATCAAACCTCGATACTTCCGCTTAACACTACAACACCTAACTCCATATGGTGTCGTTAATTTTGTTGTATTGTATAATCCAACGGTCGCTGCAGGATCCACTTCATCTCACCGTCAGATTGATCTTTCATCTCCATATCCCACGGTCGAGATTCGCCAAACATCGAACTCGATGATCCCGCTACACACCATAGAGACCGAACCCTATGACCTAACCAAACATCCCCTTCTTCCCAAAACAATCGACCTTCACCTTCTTCCTCTCCACCATACCCTGTGCAGAACCACCACCATCACCCTGCAACAACCATCTCTACCACCTAACCGCCACCAAATTATCTAACCACCACAGCCCACTCTCACCACCTAACTCGTATGATGATTTTCAATCATCTTCATCAATTCCACACGCCACTGAGGTCGAGTGATTTTGATGAAAGTGATTGCATGTCTTCAAATAACGACAGCAAGGCTATGGAGAGGTAGAGGAGTACAAATGGAAGCATGGGTCGAGAAGAATTGGGAGTTATCACATCAAATTAGGTAAAATATCTAACCCTAATTTTGACTGATTTGGGGGAAAATTGTAAACCCTAAAATTTGGGTATAAATAGGATGTATGTTGTGTTGTAATAGGTATGCCTGGACTAGCCAGTGTGTCACCCAAGAGCACTGGAATAGCCAGTGTCTCAAGGGTTGTAGTTCAATGCTCTGTTTATGTTCAATATTTGAATTCATGTTTCAATTATCTTGTATGATGTATGTTTGTGTTAGCATGTTAGTCATGAGCTAAGTCTCACTAGCTGAGGCTCAGATGAAGCTTTAGTGGACTGTTAGGTAGTGGAATGTTAGGTTAGAGCCTTAGTTCACTGAATTGATTGAGCAATGGGAGAAATCAGTGCTCACTAGTGCTTGTGATTGATTGTACTGTCAAAAGACAGTCAATACTAGGAGCACATCAGTTGAGCAAGCTGATTATCTTGTTATTCCCTTTTTGTATGCTTAGGATCTTAAGTTGGCCTTAACTGTCACTTAGTTTAAATTAGGGATTCAACCTAGAACTACATTATTTGGCTCGGTCACAAGGGTGGATTCAAAGCCGTAGCTTAGCCCACAATTTGTTTTTACAGTCACTTGCAACTCTAATTCTGTTATTCTTATTGCTCAGTTGAGTTTTCCTTGCTGTTTTATTTAGCTTTTGCACTTCACATCTTGCTGTGCACTGAAATCAGTGCACTGCCTTCCCTGCCCTTGGCTCATAGCCTTGGTTAGATGTTTTACCATCTCTGTTTCACTGTCACTGCAGCCTTGTGACCTTGCATTTAGTTTTGCATCAATTATCAGCATAGTGTAACTTCATTGCACACTCCCAAGTCCCTGTGGAATGACCCTGTTCTTGCACACAAGCTACAACTGACCCTGTGCACTTGCAGGTATCACTGTAGGCATCCATTTATTGTCTTATTTTCACATCTTTAAATGCCTACCAATGTTCAAACTGTGAAAAAGTGGGGGTCTAACAACACCACCCAATATTTCGCCTAGCAATCTGTATGGACTAACTCCGAAATACTTTGCTAGAGAATCAACTAGACAGTGAGACTCAATTTAGATAAAAGTATATCAAGGAGTTAATATCTCTCTCTTGATTTGATTTTTACTCAAGCTAAAAACAATAGCGAGTCTTTATCAAATACAAGGAATAACTTGGACGGTACCAAAGACCAATGTCCAAGTGTTAATCAATGAAATCAACAACCACAAGGTCGGATCTCTAATCGATTAAACTTTAACGCACAACCTGTATTATTTCAATTATAAAGATAAACAATATAATGCGGAAAATGAAATAACACAGACACCAGAAATTTTGTTAACGAGGAAACCGCAAATGCAGAAAAACCCCGGTACCTAGTCCAGATTGAATACACATTGTATTAAGCCGCTACAGACACTAGCCTACTCCAAGCTAACTTCGGACTGGACTACAGTTAATCTCCAACTAATTCAAGGTACAGTTGTACTCCTACGCCTCTGATCCCCGCAGGATACTGCACACTTGATTCCCTTAGCTGATCTCACCCACAACCAAGAGTTGCTGCAACCCAAAATCGCAGACTTGATAATAAACAAATCTGTCTCACACAGAAAAGTCTATCAAAGGATAAATCTGTCTCCCATAGAAAAACCCTAGGTTTTTGTTCCGTCTTAAGATATGAAATCAAGGTGAACAAGAACCAATTGATAATCCGGTCTTATATTCCCGAAGAACAGCCTAGATTAATCAATCACCTCTCAACAGTCTTACTTGAATACACAAGAGGACGTCGAGGAATCACAAACAGTGAGACGAAGATGTTTGTGACTTCTTTATCTTGCCTATTGGAGAATTCTCACGATCTCAAGCCAATCAAAGATTTTACTCGTACGATAGAAGATGCAATATCAGATCACACAACTACGATAAAAGTAGTATCGGTCTGGCTTCACAATCCCAATACAGTCTTTAAGTCGTTAACCTGGTTTTAGAGAAGAAAATCAAAGGTTAGAGGAGAATCGACTCTAGCGAGCGCACTAGTATCACACAGACGTGTGGGGATTAGTTTTTCCCAATGCTAGATGTCTCCTATATATAGTCTTCAAATCGGGGTTTTGCCTTAGTTACAAAGCAATCAATATTCACCGTTAGATGAAAACCTGATTTAGATTCAAGCTAATATTTCTCAACCGTTAGATCGAAAACTTAGTTTGTCACACACACTTGAGATATACGTTTACTGGGTTTGTGAAAACCGTGCCCAAACGTGTACGTGTATGTTGGTTCAACATAGTAACCCAAAAGGTCAACCATATGAGCATTTCATATTAACCTTGTTCTTCTTCACCATAACTAGTTCAATTGACTCAAATGAACTAGTTAGAGAGTTGTTCAATTGCTATGAGATCTTATGTAACTAGACAAGACACAATTGAAACAAAGATGATTCGATTCGATTGAATCGGCTCATGAACTTTATAGCCACGGTTTGCTTACTGCATTCCTTAGTAATTTAAGTTTCATGTTCAGAGCAAATCTTTAGATCATAATCCACTCAAGTACGCAAACAAGTTCGCGGACTTAAGACAACCAGCAGAATTTTCCAAACTCAGCAGAAAATCTCGGCAAGGAGACTTCCGCCAGTTCGCGGACTAAACACGCAAACGAGTTTTTGGAAAAATCCCAGCAGAAATTCTCGGCAAGAGAACTTCCGTCAGTTCGCGGACTTGGCAAAGCCAATTCCTCCGGTTTCTCTCAATCAACAAAGTTCGCAAACTTCGGATTAAGGAATAGGACTTATGCACATATGTGTTTCCACATAATGCTTATATCCATCATTGGTTATATATACCTAAACTCTCATTTCAACCATTGAAACATTCTTAGAGGACGTTATATAGTTGTTACACTATTTCTCGTCAAAGCGATTTTCAAAGTGATTGAAACAATATGACTTTCGTCATTAGGTGAAGATAAACCCGATCAAAGCGAAACACTTTACCAACACATGATTTCGAGATATAGATAGGCGAGATATACTCAGATCGAAATATCAAATGTGTATGATCCAGTCTATATAGCATATGACTTTTGTCTCATAAGAAGTATGAGATAGAAGAGATAGATTTTTGAGTGATAGATAAGTTCAAGTCTCCACATACCTTTTTATTGATGAAGTTCCACGGTTACTTGAGTAGATCTTCGTCATTGTATGATGAATCACCATGAAGTCCTTGATCTCAACTATACTTTTCTATCCTAGTTGGAGACTTAGCTATGTAGACTAGAAATCAAGAATCATAGTTTTGATTACTAACATTGACAAACATGCTTGAGATAGCAACGCATGCGAGGTCGACCGAGCTATGCTCTAACAAACTGGACTAGGTCCCGGGATTTTTCTGCATTTGCGGTTTCCTCGTTAACAAAATTCTGGTGTCTGTGTTATTTCTTTTCCGCATTATATTTTGTTATATAATTGAAATATTACGGATTGTGCGTTAAGAACAATCAATTAGAATATCCAACCTTTAGTTGTTGATTTACATTGATTGACACTTGAACATTGGTCTTTGGTACCGTTCAAGTAATTCCTCCTATATTCAATCAGGCTCGCAGATTTCAATTTTTTATTGCGGATTGAATTAAGAGTTAGAGGTATTAAACTCTTTGATATACTTTATTCTAGATTGAGTCTGACTGTCTAGTTGATTCTAGAAAGTGTGTTGGAGTAAGTCCTCTTAGATTGCCAAACGAATTGTTAGGTGTGGTTGTTAGACCCCCGCATTTTCAGTCTGGATATAACACAACATGCATACCAGTATGAAAACTATTGTAGTATATTCAGGTACGGAAATCAAGTTTGCATACCAATATGCGAACGGTTTTAACTGTCAAAGTTCGAGAACCAAGTATGTGTACCAGTATACGAACGGTTTTACCTGAATTAGGTCCGGGACGACAGTATGCATACCCGTTTACGAACTGTCGGACAAGACCAATGTCTGGAACTTAAGTTTGCGTACCTATTTGCACACTAAGTTGGTTTATGTTCTAAAATCGGTTAAGTATGATTTCACACTCATGAAATACATATATAAACTAAGGAATGCAATCTTTGCAAACCGTGGCTTAATATTTATGAATTGATTTTCTTGAATCAATCCGATTTTGTTTCAATTGTGTCTTGTATACTTCTATGAGAATATAAACAATTGAACAACTGTATGAGTAACACAATTAGATTCATTTGACTATCATTTTATCTAGAAATGTTAGATGAATGTGGTTAATAGAAAAGTGTTCATATGGATAACTTCGGTTAACTATTGTTGAGCCAACTCAATATAAACGTTTAGGTACGGTTACCCATATCTAAATGAAGGTATATTTCATTCGTGTGTAACAAGCTAAGATCATCTGACAGTGGAGAGATATTGCTTTGGTTTTAAGCAAACTTAGCTTGAATCTTAAATCAGTTTTCATCTGACGGTGAATATTGATTACTTTGTTTCAAAGCTATCAAACCCATATTTGAAGACTATATAAGGGAGAACTCTAGCAACTGGGAAACCTAATCCCCACATCTCATGTGTGATACTAGTTGCGTACTAGATTCGATTCTCCTTAAACCTAGGTTTTTCCTAAAACCAATATAGGTTAACGACTTGGAGACTTTATTGGGATTCTGAAGCCAGACTCTACTATTTTCTCTGTAGTTGCGTGTTCTGATCTTACTTGTTCTATCTATTGAGTATTTTATTCTCCAAGATTGGCTCGAGATTTATCTCCGATAGGTAGGATATAAAAGGTAATCACAAAGCTCTTTGTCTAATTATTTGTGATCCCATAATAACTTGTTCTAATACCGTATAGTTAAGTTATTGTGAGGTGATTGATATTTCTAGGATGTTCTTCGGTAACATAAGACCGTATTATCAATTGGTTCATGTTCACCTTGATTTATTAAAAGACGACATAAAAACTTGGTAGGTATTTTTGTGGGAGTCAGATATATCTACCAGAATAGACTTTTCTGTGGGAGACAAATTTGTTTATCAAGTCTTCGACTTTTGGTCGTAGCAACTTTTAGTTGCGGGTGAAACCAGCTAAGGGAATAAAGTGTGTAGAGTCCTGCTGGGATTCAGAGGCATAAGGAACGTGATTGTACCTTAATCAGTGCGAGACTTGGTTAGGGTTCAACTACATTCCAGTCCGAAGCTAGTGAATGTAGCGTCTTAATACAGTATGGTGTTCAAATCTGGACTAGGTCCCGGGGTTTTTTTCATTTGCGGTTTCTTCGTTAACAAAACTTCTGGTGTTTGTGTTATTTCTTTTCCGCATTATATTTGTTTATATAATTGAAATATCACAGATGTGCGTAGTTCAATCAATTGGTAAATCCGACCTTTGGTTGTTGAATGAAATTGATTGACACTTGAACATTGGTTTTTGATACCATTCAAGTTATTTCTCAAATCAATCGGGCTCACAGATTTATATCTGCTCGATTGCAGATTGTATTGATAAATTAAAATATAACTCTTGGATGTTTTTCTTGATTGAGTTTGAATGTCTAGTTGATTCTCTTGGAATTATATTGGATATAGTCCATACAGATTGCCAAACAAAATATTGGGTGTGGTTGTTAGACCCCCGCTTTTTTAGTTAGAGCCTTTGGCAACGACTCATCTTATCATTAGCAAGATTGATTAAAATGGTTACCAAACAGATTCTTCCTTTGTTGTTTGGAATACGATCCAAAGGACTTGCTATTCACGTGCGTGACTCTCGAAGTCGAAGGCGTACGAATGCTGAGGGAACTAAGTATCCAAGGGTAGTCTGCTTGGTCTAACCTATACGAAGTTGGTATTTGATTTTGTATATCGACTTAATTTTGAGAGTATTCAAAACTGGACTAGGTCGTGGGGTTTTTCTGCATTTGCGATTTCCTCGTTAACAAAATCTTGGTTTGCCATATACTTTACTTTTCTGCATTATAATTGTTTTATTATAATTAAAGTAAATTGCACTTTACGTTAACTCCGTAATACTTGATATTGATCCTATCGAATTTCGGTTTTCCAAACCTATTATCAAGTACACACTTTTTTTCATATCGCCTCGATCTTGTATCCGTAGTCAATCACACAAGTTATCTTGTTGTTGTATTGTCTCAATCTTGTATCCATAGACCATCACACGAAGTGTGAACCAAATTGTCGTATTGTCTCGACTCTGTCCATAGACGATCACATTAGGTAGAGGACTTATAGGTAGAAATAAAAAGATTATGGTGTATTTGGGCACCCTCGTCTTTTCAGATGGTACATGTATAATATTTGAGACGGTAAATTTGCAATTATCATGTTGAATAACAGAAGAACCAACAAGACTAATCGCAAACCTGGGCATTTCTAACTCGAACATGATCATCCCCCTCATATTCAGAATGAAGTTCATATTGGACAAGTCATGAATAATATGATGAGTTGCTCTTGAGTTAGGTACCCAACCAGAACTAGCAGAATTTTCATTATAAACAGCAAAGGCTTTAGGTTCTGGACACCAAAATTCATCATAATCATCACCATAATACTCATAAATAGTGTTGTGAGCTTGGACCATTGAATTGTCGTTAGAAGCATATTTGTATCTGCATTTAGAAACACAATGACCTGGTTTCCTACAAATTTGAAATTCAATATAGTAGTTATACTTAACAGGATGTGATGGGAAAAAGTTATTAGAGCCACTAGATCTGTTATTTCTTCCTCCATAGTCAAATCTGCCACGATGGAAACCATATCTAAAACCTCTACAATATTTATTACCACGAAATCCATGGGATCGATCGAATGTGCCTCTTTGAGAAAACGAATTTCATTGAGGTGGTGAAGGATAATACGATGTATCTTAATATTGTTGATAAGAAGAAGAATGAGGATGTGAATAACTTGAGTATTGTGAATCAAATGAAGAAGGTGGAGCAGTAGAATGTGATTGTTGAGTGGAGATGTTTGTTGAAGCGGTGGTGAGATATAATTTGGATTCAGAAGTAACTCGTTCTTCTTAGATACTAATAGTCCTAACAACTCAGAAGAGGTGATCAAGTTATCATTCATCAATTGTTATGTTGTGATCGAAGTTTTGGAAGCATTGGATTCACTTGGTAATCCTTGTATAATGTGGAAACTAAATCCTCAACAGAAATTGCTCTATTAATTTGCGCTAATTGATGAGAGATAGATCTAGCTTTGCTAAAATATGTCAACATAGAGTTACTAGTCTTGATCAGGTGAATTAAATCAGTCTTTAGTTGCATCAAATGAGATTTTGTAGTAGTATTGTAGTTGTGCTCTAGACGAATCCAAATTTCATGGGAGAATGTACAATCAATTTCTTGTGAGTGAATTTCTTCAAGCAGAGAATATCCAAGATATAATTGCTTGATCTTGATTTACCCAGTAGTTATAGATTGAATTTCAAACAAATTCATTGTATGGATCTAAATCTATAAACCATAGATCTTCAACAATTGCTACACCAGCAGGAGATGTTTGTCTATCAAATTTGACAGGACATTGAAACGATCCATCAACAAAACAAAAGAGAGTATAACTGTACCGAAGAGGTATAATTTGTGATTTCTAGAGAGAGTAATTTGTGAGTGTTAATTTTGATGGTAGTTTGAAAGTAATAGGAATGTGTTTATTGATTTTCGCCACTGTTCATATTAAATGAAGAATTAATTTGAATTTGGTATCTGATACCATGTAAAGAGATGAATGTCCCTTGACAGTTCTGTATGATTGATTTTATTACTCTTGATTTGATAATTTCTGTTAGAGCATAGCTCGGTTGAACTCACCAAGCGTTGGTATGTCAAATTTGGTTGTCATATTTTAGCGTGTCAAAACTCATCTAAAGTCGCTTGATTGTATACTAGAGTCAATTTCGTTTAAGTTAGACTAGAAAGTCTAGGAATGTTGAGACATACAAGTATTACTCCGAAGACCTGAAGAATGTGAAGAAGAAGCGAACTACAACGACGACATCATCCTTCATCTTAAGGTTAGTAATATTGACTTGAATTGTTTCATTCCTGACGTATCTTTAAAGTCGTTCTATATTGAAAACATAACTTCGAAAATGTATATACTATACATATTATATAATACTATAGTGATGTGACATGGTCATATTTGTGTGATCATAGTATTAGGGAATTAGACTACGAAGTATAACCCTTATCTTTTGAACTTCGTAGATATGACATCGACATAATCTTGTATATATATTGTTATGATTATGTGAATGGGTTATGGTGAAGATTTCGTCCTAGGAAACATGTTTTACATTCGTTTAAAGGAAGTACATTCATGAACTTGTTTCATGAATCGAAAGGGAAATCATTAGGCTTATTGGACGGCTATTCATTGAAAATCTTTGGATTACCAATATGTGTGAGATGGTAGATATGATCGTAACTTTGTTATGTATCTTGGTATAACTAATCACAATGCCTGACTTATTATTTGGTATGACTAGTTTTTATTAATTGGTGTAACCGATCCCAAGTAATCACCATGAGATGGTATGATTGGTATTTTTAATTGGTGTGACCGATCCTAGTAATTGGTGTAACTAATCCTAGTAATTGGTATGACCGATCACAAAGTGTTGTGTAATCGATCCTTATAATTGGTAACTAGTCCTGGTAATTGGTGTAACCGATCCTGGTAACTAGGTGTGACCGATCACAAGCAATACCATGGGAATATGATAACCGGTCTTGGTAACTGATGTAACCGGTCCTGGTAACTGATGTAACCGGTCCTGGTAACTTGTGTGACCGATCACAAGTATTTCTATATTGAGGTATAACCGATCCTAATGATTGGTAGAACCGATTGTACCCATGTATGTGATTTGATATTTGATCAATCACATAGTTATCTTGAAATACAAGTCAACCAATTCTAAACTTGTTTGGAAGTGTGGTACAACCAATTCCAAGAATGTAAATCCATGTAAATCTGAATAAGGATTTACAATGAAAAGATGTCAACATACTTTGAACACGTACAAGAACTCTTATCATTTATTGTTCAATTATATTCCTTAGTACTCAAGGAGATCATGTGCCGAAATATATTGAGAATCTTTTAATTAAGGTTTTTGGTTTTATATGCTTTAATTACCAACAATTAAATGCATATATCTAGAGAATAAAAATTAGTAATGTGCATTTACTAATTGGAGATTTTATATTGAGAGATTTCGGAAATTTTGGACAAGCATTTATTGGAATTAGGAAAACTGAATTTTGTTATTCATTGCATATCTTGAGAATATTTTCGGTTTTGGAAATTCCTTGGTGTCCAAACATCCTTGGTCTGTAAATACCTAAGTTTGGATTTCTAGCAAACTATCCTAAGAGCCAGACAAAATATATTTCTTGTTGTTTCTGGTGGAGCCGTCTATTCGGAGAGGAAAGTATCATAATTAGGTGAAATCTCTTACGACCGCTCGTTTAAAGACTTATGTGGGATCAAGAAGCTCTACGAATACCGCTGGTGGGAAACTAGAAAATTGCAGTGTTATTAGTTTTCGATTGATTTGATTGATTAACGGTTGTTGAAACTTTGATTGCACCTAGTTTGTTTATTCTTGAGAATCTTCTCTTCTGATATAAGATTCACTTAAACTAGATCGAAGTATTGACGGGATCTTTAGAACTGTTTGTAGATCTAAAGACATCTTATGATAACCCATTGTTAATAGACTCCATTATGTGTGTGATTGATCATAAGAGATTCAAGTGGTGTTGTGCAGGTGTTTATTGAAGATTAAAGAAGATTTGAAGACAAAGAAGATTTCTTATTAGTTCTCATATTTTTGTGTGCGCACAAACCTTGATCAGCTGGGATCCAACTAGAATCGATTTATTCGATTGATTAGTTGCGTGAGATCGACATTCTCAATATATCTCTTTGAGATTTATTTTGATTGAGTGTGAATCTAAACTTAACTACTTTTTTAGTTATTGGATAAATTGATTTAACCAGGCAAAGGAGTTTATTAGATTAAACAGAAGAGCCTTTGCGTATGACTTGAGATATCTTTATCTTGAAAGAATCAATAGAGGTGTTACCAAACAAATTTGTTGTTCCTTTACTGCTTGGAATACGATCCAAAGGAATTGTACCAGTGCGTGACCTTCGAAGTCAGAAGAGCGGGAATACTGAGGAAACTAAGTGAACTAGGGGTAATTGCTTGGTCTCAACTATACAAAGTTGGTTTAAATTTTGTATAGCGGCTTAATTTTGAGAGTATTTAATTCTGGACTAGGTCCCGGGGTTTTCTGCACTTGCAATTTTCCTCGTTAACAAAATCTTGATGTGTGATTTACTTTTGTTTTCCACAATTATGTTTGTTTATATAATTTAAAGTAAACTGCACTTTACGTTAAATATGATATACTTGATAGTGATCCTATAGAGTTTGGTTAAGTCTGAACCTGTTATCAAGTATCACACTTTGGTAGTCTTATTGTCTCAATCTTGTATCCATAGACAATCACACAAAGTGTGGATACCGATTTGTTGTATTGTCTCGACTTTTTTCATAGACGATCACTTTCGGTAAGAGGACTTATGGGTTCAAAACTAAAAGATTGTGGTGTATTTGGGTACCTCGTTTTTTCAACTGGTATCAGAGCAGGCAAACATGAAAAGATCTAACAATCTGTGTTTGGTACGATCCAACCTATAAGAATTGAATCTAATGTCTGATTCAGTTAACGTAGTTTCAGGATTCGACTACTTCAAAGACTCCTGGTGGAAAAAATGAATGAAGTATATGATACTCTTGTTTCTAAATTTGCTAGTTATTCTGATATTTCACAACTTCAGTTCACCGGAATGAGAACCTCGGGTCAATCTCTAGTAATCTGGCTAACTGAGTTTATAAATTATGATATTTCTCAACTTCATTTCACCGAAATGAGAATTACCTCAAGTCAATATCTAGTACTCTGGCAAAATGAGTTTGTAAATTCTGATACTTCACAACTTCAGTTCACCGAAATGAGTACCTCGGGTCAATTTCTAATAATCTGGCAAACTGAGTTTGTAAATTCTGATATTTCACAACTTCAGTTCACCGGAATGAGAACCTCGGTTTAATCCCTAGTAATCTGGAAAACTGAGCTTGTAAATTTAAATATTTCACAACTTCAGTTCACCAGAATGAGAACCATGGCTCTATCTCGAGTTATCTGGCAAACTGAGTTTGTAAATTCTGATATTTCACAACTTCAGTTCACCAGAATGAGAACCTCGGGTCAATCTCTAGTAATCTGGAAAACTGAGTTTGTAAATTATGATATTTCACAACTTCAGTTCACCGGAATGAGAACCTCGGGTCAATCTCTAGTAATCTGGCAAATTGAGTTTGTAAATTATGATATTTCACAACTTCAGTTCACCGGAATGAGAACCTCGGGTCAATCTTTAGTAATCTGGCAAACTGAGTTTGAAAATCCTAATATTTTACAACTTCATTTAATAGGGTTGAACTGGTAACTTGAGTTTGTAAATTCTGATATTTCACATCTTCAGTTCACCGGAATGAGAACCTCGGGTCAATCTCTCGTAATCTGGCAAACTAAGTTTGTAAATTCTGATATTTCACAACTCCATTTCATCGGATATGAGAACCCTTGGTCTATTTTTAGTAATCTGGCAAACTGAGTTTGTAAATTCTGATATTTTACAATTTCAGTTCATAGGGTTGAACTGGCAACCGGAGTTTGTAAATTTTGATATTTCACAACTTCAGTTCACAGAATGAGAATCTCGGCTCAATCTCTAGTAATCTGGCAAACTGAGTTTGTAAATTCTGATATTTCATAACTTCAGTTCACCATAATGAGAACCTCGGGTCAATCTCTAGTAATCTGGCAAACTGAGTTCGTAAATTCTGATATTTCACAACTACAGTTCACCGGAATGAGAACCACGGCTCTATCTCGAGTAATCTGGCATGAGTTTTTAAATTCTGATATTTCATAACTTCAGTTCACCGGAATGAGAACCTCGGGTCAATCTCTAGTAATCTGGCAAACTGAGTTCGTAAATTCTGATATTTCACAACTTCAGTTCACCGGAATGAGAATCTCAGGTCAATCTCTAGTAATCTGGCAAACTGAGTTTGTAAATTCTGATATTTCACAACTTCAGTTCACCGGAATGAGAACCACGACTCTATCTCGAGTAATCTGGCAAACTAAGTTTGTAAATTCTTATATTTCATAACTTCAGTTCACCGAAATGAGAACCCCGGGTCAATCCCTAGTAATCTGGAAAACTGATTTTGTAAATTATGATATTTCACAACTTCAGTTCACCGGAATAAGAACCCCAGGTCAATCCCTAGTAATCTGGAAAACTGAGTTTGTAAAATATGATATTTCACAACTTCACCGGAATTAGAACCACGGTTCTATCTCAAGTAATCTGACAAAATAAGTTTGTAAATTCTGATATTTCACAACTTCAGTTCACCGGAATGAGAACCTTGGGTCAATCTATGATAATCTGGCTAACTGAGTTTGTAAATTATGATATTTCTCAACTTCAGTTTACCGAAATGAGAATTACCTCAAGTAAATCTCTAGTACTATGGCAAAATGAGTTTGTAGATTCTGATATTTCACAACTTCAGTTCACCGAAATGAGTACCTCGGGTCAATTTCTAATAATCTGGCAAACTGAGTTTGTAAATTCTGTTATTTCACAACTTCAGTTCACCGGAATGAGAACATCGGGTCAATCCCTAGTAATCTGGCAATCTGAGTTTGTAAATTTTGATATTTCACAACTTCAGTTCACTAGAATGAGAACCATGTCTCTATCTCAAGTTATCTGGCAAACTGAGTTTGTAAATTCTGAAATGTTACAACTTCAGTTCACCGGAATGAGAACCTTGAGTCAATCTCTAGTAATCTGGCAAGCTGAGTTTGTAAATTCTGATATTTCACAACTTCAGTTCACCAGAATGAGAACCTCGAGTCAATCTCTAGTAATATGGCAAATTGAGTTTGTAAATTATGATATTTCACAACTTCAGTTCACCGGAATGAGAACCTCGGGTCAATCTCTAGTAATCTGGCAAACTGAGTTTGAAAATTCTGATATTTTATAACTTCATTTAATAGGGTTGAACTGATAACCTGAGTTTGTAAATTCTGATATTTCACATCTTCAGTTCACCGGAATGAGAACCTCGGGTCAATCTCTCGTAATCTGGCAAACTGAGTTTGTAAATTCTGATATTTCACAACTCCATTTCATCGGATATGAGAACCCTTGGTCTATTTATAGTAACTTGGCAAACTGAGTTTGTAAATTCTGATATTTTACAACTTCAGTTCATAGGGTTGAACTGACAACCGGAGTCTGTAAATTCTGATATTTCATAACTTCAGTTCACCATAATGAGAACCTCGGGTCTATCTCTATTAATATGGCAAACTGAGTTTGTAAATTATGATATTTCACAACTTCAGTTCACCAGAATGAAAACCTCGGGTCTATATCTAGTAATCTGGCAAACTGAGTTTGTAAATTCTGATATTTCACAATTTCAGTTCACCGTAATGAGGACCACGGGTCAATCTCTAATAATTTGGCAAACTGAGTTTGTAAATTCTGATATTTCACAACTTCAGTTCACCGGAATGAGAACCTTTGGTCAACCTCTAGTAATCTGGTAAATTGAGTTTGTAAATTATGATATTTCACAACTTCAGTTCACCGAAATGAGAACCACGACTCTATCTCGAGTAATCTGGCAAACTGAGTTTGTAAATTCTGAATTTCACAACTTCAGTTCACCGGAATGAGAACCTCGGGTCAATCTCTAGTAATCTAGCAAACTGAGTTTGTAAATGCTGATATTTCACAACTTCAGTTCACTGTAATGAGGACCACAGGTCAATCTCTAGTAATTTGACAAATTGAGTTTGTAAATTCTGATATTTCACAATTTCAGTTCACCGGAATGAGAACCTTGGGTCAACCTCTAGTAATCAGGCAAACTGAGTTTGTAAATTATGATATTTCACAACTTCAGTTCACCGGAATGAGAACCACGACTCTATCTCGAGTAATCTGGCAAACTGAGTTTGTAAATTCTGATATTTCACAACTTCAGTTCATCAGAATGAGAACCTCGGGTCAATCTCTAGTAATCTGGAAAACTGAGTTTGTAAATGCTGATATTTCACAACTTCAGTTCATTGAGAGTTCGTTGAATCAAGCATTAGATGTCTTTCTTTCTCCCTCACTCATTAGATGTTTGAAGCATTATTGAATCAAGCATTTTGACTGCTTAAGATATCCTAGTTGATCTTCCATAGTATGATAAGTTCATACTTATATTAGTTTGTTGCGTTAATTATTTTTTTTAAATCGATCACATCAGTACATATAAATCAGATTCAACGGGTTAATGATGATAAATAGACGATTTCAGTGAGAGTTTATCTATGATCTGAACGTTGCATATCCTGAAGCCCGAATTTTCTTTAAGAAATTAATCCAATTATTGATAATCTTTATAAATTAGGGTTTTTCTTATGTTCTTAATGTTTAGGGGTTTATAATCTTCATTTCCAGATCGAGAAAAAAAAAATTGTTTTCATAGTCTTCGTTTCCAGATTTTTGATTACTGATTTTCCCTTTTTATTGTTTTTGTTTGGATCTAATTTTTATATGTCTAGGGTTCAAATTTTATTGATTTAAGTTTTTACTAGTACCCACAAGTGGAGATGTGGTTTTATTTTATTTTATGTTATGATTTTCATCTCTTTCTCATATTTGAATTTTACAGTTTTGCATGTCAGTGAAGCCATGAAACTGCCATTGTGCTTTGAATATGTTAATTAGAACTTACTTAGGCTCTTAAAATTTGTTCTGATGATATTATTGTTTTTTTTCTTCCCTGTGTGCTTAGCCTGTAAATTTGAATTGTTTTATTTCTGTCTGATATTTGGTCTTTTTTCGTGTTTGCAGACAATGCCGGAGTTCTTGTAAACCCATTGGGAGAAATGAAAGTTACAAGTTAACAAAAAGCATTGTGTTAGATTGGTTTTTCATGTAAAGCAAGATCTATGTTCTATTTTGTTTGTTTCCTGTGTAAGTGTATGAGAACTTACTTGGACAAGATGCAAAGAGGCGTTTATTAATGTGTGTTTATGTGGTTTTGGAAATGTTGTGTGCAGGTAAAATGGCACCCACAGTGCCCAAGAGTGGGCTCTTTGCTGGTTTAAACAAAGGTCATATTATCACTACTAGAGAACTTGCTACTCGCCCTTCCGCCAGAAAAAGGGTACGAATCATTGTTCTACCCAGTACTGTTCTGTTTTAACAATTTTTATTTGATGTCTGCTTGTTGTTTTTCAGTGTTTGTGCCCCATGTTGATTGGTTGTTTTTGGTTTTTCTGAATGGGGCTGTTGCAGAAGACCAACAAGAGAGTTCTTTTTGTTAGGAGTTTGACTAGGGAAGTTGCTGAATTTCCTCCTTATGAGAAGAGAATTACTGAGCTCCTTAAAGTTGGAAAGGACAAGCGTGCTCTTAAGGTGGCTAAGCGAAAGTTGGGTACCCACAAGATGAGGTAATTTCTTAGATCTGTATTTTTTTAATGACTGAGTGTGTTTATATAGCAACACCATGTTTGGAAAATATCATAGTTGGTTATACTGTCTGATGTTGAAAAGCATGTATGGAATCTTAGCCAAAAGCTTGTGTCCTTTATGGTTTCGAGCGACTGAAGTGTACCTTCTTTGAAAAATCATTATCATATATGGTTGAAATCTCTCGTGTTTTTTCGATATGATAACTGAAACAAAGTTCTCTTAGTGTTGAGTCTGAGTTTCTGCTCGCGAAAGAGTTAAATAAATAAGGATACTTTACAAAGTGATTTCTTTTTGTAGGCACTGCAGTTATTCAAAGAAATAATAATCAAAAGCATTGCGAGATAACTGAGACGAATTGTCCTTCTGTAGACTTGGTTGAGGCGTTTATCAAGATAATAGAGGAGAAGGCTAACAAAATGTAAGTTTTATCTGCTACTCATTGATACTTTTGCATTACAAGATTAAGTTTGTTAGTCCAGTTTTCTATTGTACTTTGGATTACAAGGTGGTGATTCTGGAGGAGGATTTGATAGGTCTGAGTATGGTTATGAACTTCCACCATTTCCTGATGAACCTGTTCCTAATTATAACCTTCACAGCGATGGTATTAGTCAGGTGTATGGCTGCATAATATAGTAACAAGGAAGAGATCGAGTATGTTAGTAATTTTCTTAGCCTAGCTATTTCGCAACCATCTTCGTAAAGAAGTTTAAAAACTAGTGTAGATTTATTTTGATTTCACCGATATAATTATTTGTTTATATAATTGATTCTGAGCATCCTGTTTATTTTATTCTTCATCATTCTGAGCAATGCCATATGCACTGTCTAATTTATTTGGAATTTCAATGGGATGAGCATTTTACAAATATACATCATGGATGATGAGTGCCTCATGGGCATGGTTATGATTTCTCACTAATGGAAAGCTTTTAAACAGTGATAAGGTAGATCATTTGGAAATATGGATGCCCTGCACCGCCAGCGAGCAACTTGTGAACTACTTGGCTCAAGTAAGAATCTTTGTATCATAACTTTGATCACTGCTTTAGATGGTACAAGATGGTCAGTTTCTGTTTTTTCGTAATGTAGGCAAAAGATTACTTCACTGACAGATTACTTCAGTGTGGTGTGATACTAATCTGATGTGAACCTTCTATTGTTGGAGTGTTTGAGAAGAGTAGTAAGCTTTCCTGAACAAAAAGACTCTGATATGCTGTAAATTGGCATTTAGATGAAAATTACGCGGAGCCTAGATTAGGTGCTAGCTAGTTAGTGACTAGCATTCCTCTTAATCTCCAGTAATGACGAGTGGCCAAACCGGTACCAAGTTATTTCAGTTGCCAAAAACTGCTTGCTCTCAAGGCTCAAGCCAACACTAGGAAAGCGTACAATTACTGCTCTTAATAAAATTTTACGGAATCTGTTTTCACTTTCTTGAATGATTGAATCGGTCATCCTGTCAGTCATTGGTTTTTGAATACCATTTTTTTCTTCAGATTGGGTTTACATACTAAAGGCTTGATGGTGAGGCACATGCTGGATAGATTACGTGTCATTAAAGGGCTGTATTGCTTTATCGCAACTAAGAGTGTTAGCTTTGAATTGTTTTGGGTTAAATTTCATAACGAGTGGAACGATTCTGTTGTACTTATGTTCGTAATGAATGTATGAATCTTCTTTTGAGAATGCATGAACTGCACTGCAGATTGAAAAATAAGAAATTGTAGGCCTGGGTTCCAGGTTTATTTTTAGTTGTATTATAGGCCTGTAAACTGGAAGTTCAAGTCCATGAAAATGATCTGGGAGACCCATTTTTTTATTGTAACTGAAAGAATTGTCACGGAGATAACTGTGACAAGAATTGTGAAGTAAAAACAACACGTGTCATCATCTTACTGTTGTTACAAATGAGAGTCACAGTTTAATCGTTACAAAATCCGTGACAAGAAGATGACAGGTGTCCTATGAGTATGTACTCTAAAATAATGGCAACGTTAATATATGTTACTTTTATCGTGACAAAAAAGACATGTGTCTGTGAAATAATCGTTGCAAGGATTCAGTAATAGTTATAGCCGTTAAAATAAATGTGACAAATATGACACGTGTCGCAATCATAAAATTAGGTCAATTGTGACTATTAATTATTGTATCGCTTGCTAAATGTGACTGTATCTGGCGATTGTCACAGATAAAAACATTACAAAACGCCATCACAATTATTAATAACTGCCTATTTACTACAGACATAGCCGTTACAAATTTAATAAGTAACAGGTATAGCCTGTGACAAAAATTCCTGATTGTCTGTTCTTATAAATTAACTCTTGGTGTGCATAAACCAAAAATTGATCACAAGAAAAGGTTGGATGAATCTATCCAACCTAAGGGTTGTAATCGGAGTACATATGGACCTTGTTTCTAATGCAGATAATGGGGACATTATCAGAAACAATTTCCTAGGAACTCACGTAGAGACAAATATTGTCAGTCTAAAATGGCAATATCTAAGTCCCAATCAAAAACTATTCCAGTAAGTCAATGAAGGGAATTGAATGAGATGATATGATTTTTGGGTATAAAGATCTTGTCTCAAATCTGAGAAAGGAACATAACAGTTCAAGGATAAAAGACTCTCAAATTTTAAGAATGTTGAAATTTCTAAGGGAAGGAAATTCAACAACCAAAAATTGATAACTTAACTACGCTATCATGGACACTAGTCCTTATTAGTTATTTTTAATAAACAGTAAGGATGTGTGTGTAAATATTTTAATACAAATATTTTTTTAATAAATTTTCGGTTAATGTAATTAAATGAAATAATATTCTCAAAGATTGTAAGAAAATTCCTATATTATTTATAGGAGAATGAAATTAACATTTCCTTTCATAGAGATCTGACAAAATGTTTACCTCTAGTTGCAACTCTCACAAAGTTGAAAAAGTCTGAACTATATTGTTTCCTAATAAGAAACTTCCTCTCGAATCTTCAGATGGTGATTCAGACTCTTCTCCAAAACTAAATCAAGATGTTCCTACTGGAGAGATTTCATCCCTTAATGATAATCATCTCAAGAATTTGTCACTAAAACTAGATCTAAATTTATGTGAGTTACGGAACATGGAAAAAGATTTGCGAAAGGAAGTAAAGGAAGTTAATAACAATATTATGAGTCTTGAATCAAGATTAGTTATCATTGAAGATGATCGGAATCCTTTGAGATCTCCTGATATGACTCCAAAGCAAATTGAGAAACTCTGAGATAATTGAAAGGTTTTATTTAGGAAATAGGCTATTCAATCTGTCGATTTATTTCGATATATTGTATAAGGTCTATTTGAATAAAACTATCTTATTATGAATGAATAAAATTATTATTTTATAATGTTTGTTTCATTATTTGATAGTTCTGATTGCATAGCATGTGTATGAATGCTTATAGTTTTGCTATGTGCTTTCGGATTTATGAGATGTTTGATTTCAGTTTTTATTGACCTAAATATTCGATCTCATATGGTGTAACCCTTATGATTTGTGTGGCTTTTTATTTTAGTGAGATTAAGTTCTATCCCATGTTGGTAGGCTTTTTTAAAGGATCATAAGGTGTTCCGATTGAAACTCATATGTGAAAAGTCGCAATATGTTGATAATCAATTTATATTTACATAAGTTGTATTCAACATGGCATATGTGTTTCGGGTTTAAACCTTTGCTATTGGCACGCATTAGTTAAAACCGATTCAACCTTTCTCTGGTAAAGGTTGCTTTTGTTATTGTTCTTTTGTTCTTGCAAGAGAATGACAACACACTGGGAGAGAGTTCTTATTTCAACTGGTGCTTAAACGATGTATCTTTCCGGGGAGAAGTGGTTGTGGAAATTGAGGTAACGATTTTTATTATTAGTTAATCGTTTTTCCTATTTAAGAAAACCTTGAGTTTATTGCATATATTTTGCTTTTGCTTAACAAAATTTCGGTACAATTGATATGTTCCATTATGTTGTGTGGATTGATTTTAGGATTCAATTGTTTCCGGTTAAGAAAAATTGTGTCAATTTATTTGGCTTATGAGTTGGTATCTTCTTTATTGTTTGGTATCAAGTGTTTTTTCTTAACGAAATTCGGTGCAATTGCGGTGCTAAAATGATTATATTTGTTTCAATTGCTTCTGGTTGAGAAAAACAATGACAAGTCAATTTCTTTTGGTTTGTATCTATTGTTTTTGGCTTAACAAAAGTTACGGGATCATTTGTTTAGTCCATATGAAACTGGATAAGAGAAACTAAGTTAATTCTGATCTTAGTTAGACTTATCAATTGAAGGATTTGATTATTTAAGTCTAATCGAATGCCTTGACAAGAAAAACTAGTTAACTAACCTACCGTTTGTCTTATCTAAAGAGAAAGGTCTAAGTTATTTATTTTCAGAAATAATTAGAGCCTGATGGGAGAAATAGAGTTAATTCTGATCTCTATTTTGGTCTTGTCGGAACAAGTGATTGTACATACGCAATCGGTTCGAAAAAAAATTAAGTATCTTAGTCGATTTATCAGACTATAGGGAAAATTGCTTCGGGCAATTGTTTCCTTGATAACATATTGAAACTAAATTACTTTTGTAGTTTTTGTTTTAATATTGGTTATCTAAAGTGGTATGTGAAACCTTCGTGCTTAACTCTTATAGGTTGTACAATTATTATAGATTTGTAAGATCCTTTCGGTTTGTCTTTGTCATTTTTGTGACAAAATGGGGGAGAAATATATGGAGTAAACAAGTGATTTTCAATCACTAGGAAAGGACAATTATTGCTTAAACGTTATATTCTAGTGAAAGAGTAAAGCATAGACTAAGGGGGAGAAACATATCATAATGACGTGTAGTATTTCTTACTATAAAAGGGGAATAATAAAGATGTTCGGATTGAATATTTACCTAGCTTTCCTTAGGGGGAGTAAAAGCTTTGGTTATTCAAATGTCAATAGCGGCATTTGTTTATTGAATATATATATGCAGGTTATTGTGTTGTTGAAACTTGGAATCAAGCGTACGAAGAATGAGTTATTTTGTAATTCGTTTAGCTCCACATGTATTAAGAGTTTTTCACTAAAATTAACCAAGGGGAGATTTTTATAGCATAGCTCAGTTGAACCCACCAAGCGTTGGTATGTCAAGTTTGGTTGTCATATTTTAGTATCAAAACTCATCTAGAGTCGCTTTATTAAATACTAGAGTCAACTTCGTTTATGTTAGACTAGAAAGTCTAGGAATGTTGAGACGTACAAGTATTACTCCGAAGACCTGAATAATGTGAAGAAGTAACGACTACAACGACGACATCACCCTTCCTCTTGAGGTTACTAATATTGATTAATGTATCTCTCAAGTCGGATTATATTGAAAACATAACATGCGAAGATGCATATATATAATGCTCTAGTGGTTAGACTTGGTCATGACATTATGATCAAAGTGTCAAGGAATCTATTGAATGACGAAGTATAACGCCTATCTTTTGAAATTCGTTAACACGACATCGACATAATGTATTGTATATAGTTGTTTGATTATGTGTGCATTATATAGGAACGATTTCACCCTAGGAAATAATGTTTTATAACATTTGTTTAAAGGAAGTACATATATGAACTTGTTTCATAATCAAAAGGAAATCATGATTGGTTAGGTTCTTTATTGAATATATTTTGAATGACCAATATAAGATGACAAGGTAAAACCTATCTTAACTTGTTGAGATTTATGGTATAACCGGTCATAGCCTATATAATATAACTAGTTGTAATTGTTCATGAGCTACATTGGAAATCAAGGTATAAAAGATCACAAGATATAGTGGAATGCAAGTTGTAACCGGTCACAAGTTACTTTAGGATCCAAGGTAACCGGTCACAAGATGAATTGGGAAGTTAGTTGTAATCGATCACAAGCTACCTTTGGGAAGCAAGGTGTAACCGAACAAGCTAACTCCGGAAGTGAGGTGTAATCGATCACAAGATACCTCTGGGAAGCAAGGTGTAACCTGTTACAACCTGGTTTTGGAAACATGGTATAACCGATCACAACTTACTTTATGAGGTTGGTACAACCGATCCCAAGAAGCAAAACCGAGTTTTAAATATTCACATATCTCTGCGTGTTTTATATGAAGCTTGGAATTAGGGTTTGCTAAGAAACTTCTAGATGTCGACATTATTTGAACATGTACATAACTCTTATCATTTATTGTTTAATGATATTCGTTGATACTCATGGTGATCCCGTGTCCAAAAAAGTGAAAATCATTTAATTATGATTTTCATCATAATGTTTTAATTACCAGCAATTAAAGCATATCCTCTGGATAATATTATTAGTTAATGTGCTAGACTAATAATAGACGTTTTCCATGAAAGTTTTCAGAAAATTTGGTTTGGCATTTAAGTTGAAATAGGAAAGCCGAAATTAGGTACTTTAATGATAATAACTTGAGAATATTTTCGGTTTTGGAATTTCCTTGTTTTCCAAACAACTTTGATGTATAAATACTTGAGTTTGTATTTCTTGCAAACTATCCTAAGAGCATGACAAACTTTATTCTTTTCGTCTATCCGGAGAGGAAAGTATCCTAATTAGGTGAAATCTCTTATGAACGCTTGTTTAAAGACTTCTGTGGGATCAAGAAGCTCTACGATTACTGTTGGTGGGAAACTAGATAATTGCATTGTTATTGTAGTTTTCGATTATTGATTTGATTGACTAACGGTTGTTGAAACTTTGATTGCACCTAGTTTGTTAATTCTTTAGAATCTTCTCTTCTGATATAAGATTCACTCAAACTAGATCAAAGTGTTAACGGGATATTTAGAACCATCTTCGGATCTAAGGATATCTTGTAATAATCCTATCATGTCGTCTATCCTAGGTAGAGGGTACGATTCTTGATAGTGATCTTGTTCAATGCTCTATAATTAATAAACATACGCCAGCCTCCATCTTTCTTTGGTACCAACAATACCGGTGATCCACAAGGTGAAGCACTTGGCACCATCATTCATAATTCTAGAAGTTCATGTACTTGTTTCTTGATCTCATCAGATTCCTTTACGGACGTGCGATAAAGACCTACATTAGGATGAGAACTCTCTCCCATCAACATAATTTCATGCTCCGCACTCCTCTTCGGCGGTAACCCCGTGACATCAGAATATAAATCCTTGTATTCCAACTTCAACCTTCCTAGGTCGCCTTCTTGTTGTGCATTGAAGGATGCTAAACAAACTCTACTCGGTTTCTCCTCAAGAGAACGGATCACAAGGAGAATGAACTTTGTGCTAGCATTCTCCAACCGCTTAGCCTGAGTGGTTGTGATCAGGCTTGCTCCCTCAAGAGGAGAATCTATATCCCGAATCACATAACTTTCCCCATCTTTGGTAAAGGTATACTTTTGTTCCCTCCTGTGTAGAGTTGCATCTCTATCCCATAGGTAAGGACTATCTAGTACTACCTGACAGACATTCAAAGGAACTATGTCGCATGTAACTTCGTTAATGTATGACTTATCTATAGCAAATTTGAACGTGCACTGTTGTATAACTTGTAAGCCCCCTTATTTTTGAAACCAAACTAATGGGTATGGTTTTGGATGTTTGAAAGTCTTCAATCCTAGCTTCTGCACCAAAGAATTTGAAAGTAAATTCTTCCGACTTCCCGGATCAATAACAACATCAACTAGTGATGTTTTGACTTGCATATTCACTATGAAGAGTCGCTCCCTAAGATCATCTTTTGAAGGTCTTTCTTTTCCCCCTGTCATAAGAGAGAGCTTTGAATTGGGTTTTGTTAGTCTTTGGACTTCTTTTGGAATTTGAGCGACTAGTGCTGCCTTCTTGGCTTCTTTCCTCTGCAACCCTTTGGGTTTTAGATGAGGGTTCTTTACCCAACACTTGTCAATAATGTGACTTTTTTGTTTGCAATGGGTACAAGTCAAACCTTCCTTGTCACTAGACTTCCCTTCTTCTTTGCCCCTTTCTCCTCCTTTCACAGTGGTACCCCCAGATTTTCTCTTAGTAGTTCCTTTTGAATCAGATTTCTTAAGCCTGCCTTCAATGGCATTATCTTTTATACTTGCTTCAACAATATTATCAACTGAAAACATCTTCAACTCATTTTGTATATACTCATGGAACCCGGAAATATACTTCATATAGATAGCATGATATTCCAAGTCTAAATTTAAAACCATAGCTTGATTCTGAAATTCCGAAATATATTCTTGCACGGTTTGGTTGTATGACTGCTTCACGTTATACCACTTGAACCATCTCTCCTCAAGGTAGCCAACCGGATAAAACTGTTCCTTACAACTGCCTTGAATCTTTTCCACGACAATACTCCCTTACCTAAGTTTTATCTTTGATAAGCTTTCCACCGGGTTAGAGCATGCTTTTGTAGCTTCAATGCCGCAAAAGCAATCTTTTCCTTTGAATCATAATCAAAAAAAGAAAAATACGTCTCTAGACGTTCAGTCCAATCATCCAACTTTTCTACATCGACACTCCCGTCGTAAAGTGGAATATCAACACAAAAATCAATTTTCAGATTCTTACCATGAAGTTTAGTTGATGTAGGACTTTTAAGAAACTCCCTTTTCTTCATCCTCATCTTAATCTTCTTCTTCTTCATCTTATTTTTCTTCCTCTTCCTCGTCCTTTTTTTCCGAAACTTCTGGTGAAGGTGTAATCTTTTTCTTCGTCTCCGGCTTGGGTGTATGAGAACGAATACATTCAGTCAATTCTTCAAGGGTGGTATGAATCGACTTCATGTATGTTTGTAGTGTAGCCACCCTTTCTTCCATAGTTTGCGGTCTCTTTGCTTAGGATCATCACATCTGACTTCGTCATCCTTGATCCCCTTGTTCTCTTAACGTCTTCTAGCTTCTCGGTTACCTCACCAAGCTTTATGTAGAGAGATCTAGTGAAAACCATAAACCACAGGAATTTACCCTAGAAACTAACCTTGCTCGTGATGCCAACTTGGTAAGTATGATCTTTGTACCTTGGTAACTATTATTATAGAGGCGGAATTCAGAATAATAATAGACAAGAACTTAGAAAACAAAAAACAAAGTAGTGATTCGAAGAAATATATCTTCTCTAGATTATGAACAAGAAAACTTACTAAAAATTCTCTCTTTGTTACGCTCACAATCTCTCTAAACAGTAGTTAACCCTAAACTGTTTTCTAAGCTTAACACAAGTATTTGTATACAAGCTTTTCTCTAGGTCTGTGTAGTAGACGACCAAACCTCCGGTCCTAATTATAGACTTTCATCGTACTCAGCCGATAAGTCTCCTACTAAGAATCTATTTCCTAAACTAAGAGTGTTGCCTAAAAAAAAACTCTTCCTAACTAGGAATTCTACCCAAATAAGGTTTCCTCCCTAATTTTGGATTATTCCCTCAACTTAGCTTGAGGTTTACTAAGTTCCTAAGAGGAGTACGGATACACATGTATCAAATTACCCTCAGAATGACCACGGATTCAGTCACGCTGAGTTACACCGAGTCTCACAATGGGTTTTCCAACATCCACAGGGATTATATACACGACAAGAGTTCACACCATCCTTTTTGAGGTACCTAAAGAAAATGATCCACCATACAAAAAGATGTAAAAACATAACACTAAAGTGTAACAGATCTCAAATTACTCAAACATGTGACCAGAAATTCCAATTTCTATTGAAATTCAATAAAATCATGACAAACTTGTTTCAAATTTGAAAACAGATGTTACAAATTTTGACCATTTCTATCATAATTTGACTTGCATCGCAGTAAATATGTATTTTTCAGAAGAACAAATATTATAGTAAAAATGGTGTGTACATGAGTGATAGGTGTTTAATAACACCTCTCTAAGTATCGATTGGTTATGCTTTCTTAGCTAGTTTTCTTGCAAAATTGTATTATTTGCTTTCTTTTATATTTTATGGGAATTTTGGAGCTTATTCCCGAAAAGAACAAAAAATCGTCCAATTTGCCAAAAGAGAAGGGTAGAATTATCATTTCATGGAAAACCACTGCTACCATTCATGTGGGCGTTAAGAAGCAACCAGTTGAAATCTATTATGAATATGAATTACTGAAGGAAACCATGGAAAGGAACTGAACTGTCAGCCTTGCAAGACTGACAATTGAAAGACAACTAAGGGCACCCGTGGAATTACCTAGAGACAGAAGTTGGATACAACCACTTCTTTGCAGCTTCAGTTCACTATCGTATCTCCTTCAAGACTGAACCAGGGGTTGCTACCGGCGTGATCCTGGCCCTGGTATGTGTGTCCGATGGGTTAGGAGCTGTTCGACATCTACAGAAAAGAGGAATAAGTACGAGTTGTCATGAGTAAGATTACAGGGAAGATGAGCTGATGTGCCATTAGCTGTTGATATTCAATGAAGTAGATTGAGACGTGGATGTCGAAACTGAGACATGGATTTGTTCTAGAATGAAGTTGACAGCCAAGGAAATGAGTTTTTCTACGAGTTTGGTTTGAACTCGTTTTGCTGCCAAGAAAGTCAGTGAAGAAGACAAGCTGCTTCCTTTGATCTATGATGATAAAGGATAAGAATGATGTGTGTTTTAGACTGTTGAATGATTACCAGTTATGGGTTTGGAGGGAAGGAGATTGAAAGAGCTTAAAATCAACAACAACTGCCATATGTGCATCACCAGTAAACTTCACGAAAAGTGTTTGTAAAAAGGCCTGAACGGCCTCTGCTGTTGTGACCAAGAATTAAAGGGTTTTGGAAGATATATTTGGTATTAGTTTTAGGATTCGATTCATAAGGTTAAACATGTAGCTCGACTGGATGGTGACTTGGATTTGTTTTGTGACCAGAATACATGGCACGATGTTTTTTAATGTTGAATACATGGAAGATAATGGTGGTAAAGGTATGGTTTTCTGAGTTCGAGTAAAGAGTTGGAGCTGAGACGTTGATAAGCTGTGATTGATGTTGGTTGTGAGAACAAGTCGAGCTATAAATGAAACAGAGAAGCTGTGGTTCATGGCAGTGAGTGTCGGAATGATGATGGTTAGTTTTCGATGGTGGAGCTGTATGGTTGAGTGTTTGCGGTCGGAGATTTGTAGATGATGATGGGGCTGGATAAGGAAGAGCTCGGCATGCAGTGATGAAGAAGATTGGTCATGAGAGTACGAGTTGAGCATGGAAAGATTATTGCTTCCATTATCTGAGATACGAAGATGGGTTTCCATTGGTGTATGGTCTGAGTCGAGCATGGGGAGATATTGACGTGATGATGAACTGGTGGTGCGGTCGCTGGTTAATGAAGGAAATGGGTTCTCAGTTTCACAAAACTGACAAGCCAAGAATGACAGTTGGGTTTGGATGATAACCTTGTGGGCAGAAATTAGCATGCATTTGCGAAAGCCCATTAGCTGTGGCTGAAATCCTTTACACGGCTAGACTTTGGACGTGGGATATTGGCAAGTTTGGCGACCTATTTTGCACGGGATGTGATGCACGGGACACAATTTTAAGGAGGTGCACTTTCCTATCTTAGCTAGGTTTCCTAGTTTTCTTCAAGAAGAGGTTGCAAAACCTTATATATAGGGAAGCTTAGATACAATTTGAGATATATTCTTTTCACCGTTTTTCTCCCCCTTAGGGGGGAGAACTATCTATTTTCTATATTCTTTTATTGTTAAGGATGAATTAAAAGTTCTAAAGTTAATCATTGTGGATTATTTTTACTATATCGAAGGTTTATGATTGATTCTTATATTGTTTTGGGTGGCCAAGTAGATTAGTCTATTAATCATTCTAATGCTAGTAGAGAGTTGAGTCGATCCGTAATTATAGCTTATCTCCTACACAAGTAGAAATCGCAAGACCTTGCGGAGGGATTCTGTGGAGAAATTGCGAGTAAGGACAACACCAGTAATTGGACCGAGCGTGCCGAGTTTAACTGCTGGGATCAAACCTAAATTCATAAATCTTAATGCGTTCGGGGAATTACATCTTGTAAGCGAACCTCAAGGTGGTTCTTTTGAATAAAATCCGGTAGTCGAGCTCTTCCGTATCCGGTGATACAAGGAGTTTTGGGGATAGCTAAGCGTACCTGCTTTCCTACGGTTGGTGACAATTGATTCTAACAAGAGATAAACGGGTACAATGTTGAGTTAACGGTTAGTAACGACGAAGGATTTCTTCATTATCTTTTTCTTTTTATCCTTTTTTTATATTCTCGCTGATTTAGATAACATATCAATTGCATTACTCCTCGTGGGAACGATCCTTACTACCGCTTTATTACTTGTTAATTAGTGGGAAACATCTTATTATTTTGTTGAGTAAATGACGTTCACCAAATTGGCGCCGCTGCCGGGGAGTAATTGCTAATTGGTTTGTTATTCTTTTTGGCTTAAAGGTTTTGTGGGTGTATCTCTCGTAAGCCCTCACGAGACTATAACTCGTCCACTAGGGACACCTAGGGGTTTAAAGGCCTGTTATTCATGCTAAGAGTAACCGTATCCTCGACGACATGGAGTTGTATTGTATTTTAGTTTTGTTTTGTTTTCTCGAGGACTAGCAAAGTCTAAGTGTGGCGGAATTTGATAGGTGTTTAATAACACCTCTCTAAGTATCGATTGGTTATGCTTTCTTAGCTAGTTTTCTTGCAACATTGTATTATTTGCTTTCTTTTATATTTTATGGGAATCTTGGAGCTTATTCCCGAAAAGAACAAAAAATCGTCCAATTTTCCAAAAGAGAAGGGTAGAATTATCATTGCATGGAAAACCACTTCTACCATTCATGTGGGCGTTTAGAAGCAACCAGTTGAATTCCATTATGAATATGAAATACTGAAGGAAACCACGGAAAGGAACTGAACTGTCATCCTTGCAAGACTGAAAATTGAAAGCCAACTAAGGGCACCCGTGGAATTACCTAGAGACAAAAGTTGGCTACGACCACTTCTTTGCAGCTTCAGTTCACTGCCGTATCTCCTTCAAGACTGAACCAAGGGTTGCTGCCCGCGTGATCCTGGACCTGGTATGTGTGTTCGATGGGTTAGGAGTTGTTCGAAATCTACAGAAAAGAGGAATAGATACGAGTTTGTCATGAGTAAGATTAGAGGGAAGATGAGCTGATGTGCCATTAGCTGTTGATATTCAATGAAGTAGATTGAAACGTGGATGTCGAAACTGAGATAGGGGTTTGTTCTAGAATGAAGTTGACAACCAAGGAAATGAGTTTTTCTGCGAGTTCGGTTTGGTTTGAACTTGTTTTGCTGCCAAGAAATTCAGTGAAGAAGACAAGCTGCTGCCTTTGATCTATGATGATAAACGATGAGAATGATGTGTGTTTTTGAGTGTTGAATGATTAACAGTTATGTGTTTACAAGGAAGGAGATTGAAAGAGCTTAAAATCAACAACAACTGCCATATGTGCATCACCAGTAAACTTCACGAAAAGTGTTTGTAAAAAGGCCTGAACGACCTCTGCTGTTGTGACCAAGAATTAAAGGGTTTTGGAAGATATATTTGGTAGCAGTTTTAGGATTCGATTCATAAGGTTAAACAGGTAGCTCGACTGGATGGTGACATGGGTTTTTTTTGTGACCAGAATACGTGGCACGATGTTGTTTAACGTTGAATACATGGGAGATAATGGCGGTAAAAGTCTGGTTGTCTAAGTTCGAGTAAAGAGTTGGAGCTGAGACGTTGATAAGCTGTGATTGATGTTGGTTGTGAGAACCAGTCGAGCTATAAACGAAACAAAGAAGCTGTGGTTCATGGCAGTGAGTGCCGGAATGATGATGGAATTAGTTGTCGATGGTGGAGCTGTAGATTTGAGTGTTTGCTGTCGGAGATTTGTAGATGATGATGGGGCTGGATAAGGAAGAGCTCGGCATGCAGTGATGAAGAAGATTGGTCATGAGAGTATGAGTTGAGCATGGAAAGATTATCGCTGCCATTATCTGAGATACGAAGAAGGGTTTCCATTGGTGTATGGTTTGAGTCGAGCATGGGGAGATATTGACGTGATGATGAACTGGTGGTGCGGTCGCTGGTTAATGAAGGAAATGGGTTGTCAGTTTCACAAAACTGACAAGCTAAGAATGACGGTTGGGCTTGGATCATAACCTTGTTGGCGGAAATTAACATGCATTTGCGAAAGCCCACTAGCTGTGGCTGAAATCCTTTACACGGCCATATTTTGGACGTGGGATATTGGCAAGTTTGACGACCTACTTTGCACGGGATGTGATGCACGGGACACAATTTTAAGGAGGTGCACTTTCCTATCTTAGCTAGGTTTACTATTTTTCTTCAAGAAGAGGTTACAAAACCTTATATATAGGGAAGCTTAGACACAATTTGAGATATCTTCTTTTCACCGTTTTTCTCCCCCTTAGGGGGGAAAACTATCTCTTTTCTATATTCTTTTATTATTAAGGATGAATTCAAAGTTCTAATTGTGAAGCTCAATTATTTACAAGTTTATTTCAAGTTTTAAAGTTAATCATTGTGGATTATTTTTACTATATCGAAGGTTTGTGATTGATTCTTAGATTGGTTTGGGTGGCCAACTAGATTAATCTATTAATCATTCTAATGCTAGTTGAGAGTTGAGTCGATTCGTAATTGTCGCTTATCTCCTACACAAGTAGAAATCGCAAGACCTTGCGGAGGGATTCTGTGTAGCAATTGCTAGTAAAGACAACACCAGTAAGTGGACCGAGCGTACCGAGTTTAACTGCTGGGATCAAGCCTAAATTCATAAATCTTAATGCTTTCGGAGAATTACATCTTGTAAGCGAACCTCAAGGTGGTTCTTTTGAATAGAATCCGGTAGTCGAGCGCTTCCGTATCCGGTGATACAAGGAGTTTTGGGGATAGCTAAGCGTACCTGCTTTCCTACGGTTGGTGAAAATTGATTCTAACAAGAGATAAACGGGTACAATGTTGAGTTAACGGTGAGTAACGGCGAAGGATTTGTTCATTATCTTTTTCTTATTATACTTTTTATCCTTATTTTATATTCTCGCTGATTTAGATAACATATCAGTTGCATTACTCCTCGTGGGAACGATCCTTACTACTGGTTTATTACTTGTTAATTAGTGGGAAACATCTTATTATTTTGTTAAGTAAACGACGCTCACCATATTGGCGCCGCTGCAGGGGAGTAATTGCTAATTGGTTTGTTATTCTTTTTGGCTTAAGCTTTTGTGGGTATATCTCTCGTAAGCCCTCACGAGACTATAACTCGTCCACTAGGGACACCTAGGGGTTCAAAGGCCTGTTATTCATGCTAAGAGTAGCCGTATCCTCGACGACATGGAGTTGTATTGTATTTTAGTTTTGTTTTGTTTGCTTGAGGACTAGCAAAGTCTAAGTGTAGGGTATTTGATAGGTGTTTAATAACACCTCTCTAAGTATCGATTGCTTATGATTTCTTAGCTAGTTTTCTTGAAAAATTGTATTATTTGCTTTCTTTTATATTTTATGGGAATTTTGGAGCTTATTCCCGAAAAGAACAAAAAATCGTCCAATTTGCCAAAATAGAAGGGTAGAATTATTCTTGCATGGAAAACCACTACTACCATTCATGTGGGCGTTAAGAAGCAACCAGTTGAAATCCATTATGAATATGAATTACTGAAGGAAACCACGGAAAGGAACTGAACTGTCAGCCTTGCAAGACTGACAATTGAAAGCCAACTAAGGGCACCCGTGGAATTACTTAGGGCTCCCGTGGAATTACCTAGAGACAGAAATTGGCTACGACCACTTCTTTGCAGCTTCAGTTCACTGTCGCATCTCCTTCAAGACTAAACCAGGGGTTGCTGTCGGCGTGATCCTGGCCCTGGTATGTGTGTTCGATGGGTTAGGAGCTGTTCGAAATCTACAGAAAAGAGGAATAGATACGAGTTTGTCATGAGTAAGATTACAGGGAATATGAGCTGATGTGCCATTAGCTGTTGATATTCAATGAAGTAGATTGAAACGTGGATGTCGAAACTGAGACAGGGGTTTGTTCTAGAATGAAGGTGACAACCAAGGAAATGAGTTTTTCTGCGAGTTTGCTTTGGTTTGAACTCGTTTTGCTTCCCAGAAAGTCAGTGAAGAAGACAAGCTGCTGCCTTTGATATATGATGATAAACGATGAGAATGATGTGTGTTTTCGAGTATTGAATGATTAGCACTTATGGGTTTGCAGGGAAGGAGATTGAAAGAGCTTAAAATCAACAACAGCTGCCATATGTGCATCACCAGCAAACTGCACGAAAAGTGTTTGTAAAAAGGCCTGAACGACCTCTACTGCTGTGACCAAGAATTAAAGGGTTTTGGAAGATATATTTGGTAGCAGTTTTAGGATTCGATTCATAAGGTTAAACATGTATCTCGACTGGATGGTGATTTGGGTTTGTTTTGTGACAAGAACACATGGCACGATGGTGGTAAAGGTATGGTTGTCTGAGTTCGAGTAAAGAGTTGGAGCTGTGATTGATGTTGGTTGTGAGAACCACTCGAGCTATAAACGAAACAGAGAACCTGTGGTTCACAGCAGTGAGTGCCGGAATGATGATGGTTAGTTGTCTATGGTGGAGTTGTAGGGTTGAGTGCTTGCTGTCGGATATTTGTAGATGATGATGGGGCTGGAAAAGGAAGAGCTCGGCATGCAGTGATGAAGAAGATTGGTCATGAGAGTACGAGTTGAGCATGAAAAGATTATTGCTGCCATTATCTGAGATACGAAGATGGGTGTCCATTGGTGTATGGTCTAAGTCGAGCATGGGGAGATATTGACGTGATGATGAACTGGTAGTGCGGTCGCTGGTTAATGAAGGAAATGGGTTGTCAGTTTCACAAAACTGACAAGACAAGAATGACGGTTGGGCTTGGATGATAACCTTGTGGGCTGAAATTAACATGCATTTGCGAAAGCCCATTAGATTTGCCTGAAATCCTTTACACAACCAGACTTTGGAAGTGGGATATTGGCAAGTTTGACGACCTAATTTGCAGGGAACACAATTTTAAGGAGGTGCACTTTCCTATTGTTTATGGTGGTTTTTAGACAAGGGGTAAAATCGTAAAACCTTATGCATAGTATGACGTCACCGATGACGCTAAACACATTTATTAGATCATTTAATGCACTTATGTAAAAAATTACCAGGGTATCTTTTTTCAAATGCTAAACTAGGGTTTCGACACACAAAACCCTAAGACGCGCAATCGCTGCGCATCATGGCAACTATGCCAAAACCAAAGCCGCACAATCGCTGCGCATCATGGCAACTATACCAAAACCAAAGCCGCACAATCGCTGCGCATCATGACAACCATGCCAAAACCAAGCCGCACAATCGCAGCGCAACATGACAACCATGCCAAAACCAAGTCGCACGATCGCTGCGCATCATGGCAACTATGCCAAAACCAAAGCCGCACAATCGCTGCGCATCATGGCAACCATGCAAAAACCAAAGCCACACAATCTCTGCGCATCATGGCAACCATGCAAAAACCAAAGCCACACAATCGCTGCGCATCATGGCAACCATGCCAAAACCAAGCCGCACGATCGCTGCGCATCATGGCAACCATGCCAAAACCAAAGCCGCACAATCGCTGCGCATCATGGCAACCATGCCAAAACCAAGCCGCACGATCGCTGCGCATCATGGCAACTATGCCAAAGCCAAAGCCGCTACGCGCGCCATTGGCACATGCCATGCAACACTTGCATTTTGGCATTACCACTTGCACCCGATGTGCAACCTACAGACAAGGTATTCCGCACAAGCCATTGGCACATGCCGTGCAACCCTTGCACTTTGGCATGCCGCGCCCATCAAAGGCCACGATTTCTCGTAAGATGCAAAATCTCGACCGTCGAAGGTCGCCACTGAGCCGACACATCTCTCAAACTCAACTTATTAAACACCAGCGACATGCTACACGTTTTCCACGAAAACGAGACATCAATACATGTCACAAACTGGGGGATGCTCTTTAGGGTTTTGGTTTGGCGGTTTACAGCGTGCGACATACACAAATGCCCATTTCAAGACAGTGTATTAAGAATAAACGGTTCGTAAATGCAGGAAGTAATGGTGAAACGCTCTTTCATTATGGAACATCAATTCCATCAAATTCCATCAATACCAGACGTTACCACCTATTCCCATTTAACTCATCCGTTTCTTTTTCTTACGAGGCCAGAGTACGTTTCACTTAGACTTGTATAAATAGGTCTTACCTATTTCCACCAAGACAACAAGTTTTTGGTCAAGGAGAAATACAACACTCAGAAAGGAAACATTGCTAGCTTTCCCAAAGCTTTCATCTTCTGATACAAGTCAAGTACTACTCTTCCAGAACTGTTTTGGTCTCAACACTCTCTTCGCTTCCCTCCCTAAACCAGCCCTTCTCATGCTCTTTGTGACCGAAGCAAATCCGGAACGACCATTTCTTGGTTTAGGTCGGAGTTTTACAGATTGATCTCTCGAATCTAAAGTACTCCCGTGCAGTACATTTGTTTAGGGTTTAGATTTGTTTCTCACTCACCTACTGAAATTACCAAAATCGGCAGAAATCATTTTCACCCATAAACAATTGGCGACCAAAGTGGGAGATTGATCTTTCGGTTACAATGTCAGTTTTCAATCCTCGATCTCATACTTCGATCTAGACATCAGGACGGCAGAAGCAGTCGATCTTTTCTGGGATCCACAACACGACTACCAGGCAACCTGGTTACCTGTCGCATACCGAAAAAGACGGATGGGGACTTCACAGAAATCGAAAGCAAACGATCCAGTCATCAAGTGACTCAAAATGACTGGGGACTCCCCACAATCGCGGCGGTGCTTCCCACAAAACTCGATCTTACACACGGAGGATCCCCTTTTCATCAGGAGATCCGGGAAACCGAGTAAGTCTTGCCTAGACAGAATATATAGTTTACAATTTCAAGTTTTCACGAGAATGACAAAACCAATATCCATGTTATGTTTCATCCCATGTCATCTACCAACACGCAACGTTCACGATTCCATATCTTCCCTGGGATGTTCGTATCACTTACAATCAGAACCAAAAAACGACATCATCCTAAAATGGTTCATCCCGAATAATTACCCAAAACCCTCATAGGTAACACTTGTCTATCAACCTAGAAATCCAGAAAATGAAAACCATAATCCAGGTGTTTCATTTGCCTTTCAAAAAAAAAAAAGAATTTCAGAAGACAGAAGTGCATCCAAAGGAAGCCATTCAACAATAGTTTGCTCTTCTCGAAGAAGACGTCCTTCGTCATTTGGAGGACCGCCTGTTTCAGCTCCAACTCTTTGGACAGCCTTCCAACCTCCTCCTCTTGTTGTTTGACCACGTCCGCAGAAGGACCTTCGGTCGCCTTGGCCTGCAACCTTGGATCTCAGAGAAACCCTAACGCCCAGTTTTCATGGAATCAGTTGCATTCCCATGTGTACCTACTTTGCATCATAACTATTACCAGCCACTATTCATGAGGTAGCTGACGCTACCACGATAATATTCGAAGAGAAGAACAATATTTCTACAGGTTTATGGGAGGCGTACCTATGGCTAGGGTTTGCACCAACACAAGAAACGCTGGAGTACATACCTGGAATATGCTGGCCCGCTTTATTGCTACAGCACCACGCCAAGACAGCGCCCACGCCGGAACCAACTCCCACGCTAAGCCAGCGCCATGCCAAGCCAGCGTCCATGTCAAGCCAGCGCTCGTTCCAACAAGATGCAACGCTAACAACTTGCATCTTTCCAGGGCCAGCAGCTTGCATCTTTTCCAGCGCGCTGACAGCTTGCGTCCTTCCAGCACTGGCAACTTGCGTCTTCCAGCGCTGAAAGCTTGCGTCCTTCCGGCACCGACAACTTGCGTATTCCAGTGCTGACAGCTTGCGTCCTTCCGACACCGGAAATTTACATCTTTCCAGCGCCGACATCTTGCATTTTTTCCAGCGCGCTGACAGATTGCTTCCTTCCAGCGTCACACTTGCACTTCCAGCTTGCATCTTTACAGCAGGTTGGATCTTTACAGCAGCTTACATCTTCCCAGCGCTAGCAGCTTACATCCTTCTAGCGTTGCACTTGAACGCCCCATAGGGAATCAGCAATCCGATTTCATCACACGTAAAGATAAGGAACGACTTCTCCAAAATCGAAGCAAGAAAATCATCAAACCCCCTGAGTTCACGAAGACTCTCTTCTTGTCAAGAGACGCATGATTTCTGGGGACTTCGACCACAAAACTGTACAGTCCGTGATGAAACATTTATATGAGATTCTATGTTTCCCCAAGGAACAACGTCAAGACATATTTGCATCCCTCGACCGTACCGCATAAGGGAAGCATCCTTTCCCAACCAGAGAAATCGTCCCCAAATCCCAACCTCCCTTGGAGAGCACGATTGATAGATGGAACTGGGGACTCCTAACCACTGTCCGCTTGAAGTACGTCCAGCCTTACAACATACTGATTGACGCAGCCTCTCCAGCGGCTCCGCTTCAATGTTCGCTTCAGCAGCCGCCCCGCTTTAACATTCGCTCCAACAGCCGCTCCACTTCATCGTTTTTTCCATAAACTGCTCCAGGATCCGAAGCCGAAACTTCAGCGTTTGGATTCCTAAGTTTTAACATCCTCCCCAAGAACCAAAGCTACTTCAACGCCGCTTCTTCCTGCAAAGTATCGTACCACCACGCTCCCCATGTCAAGGATCATGATCACATCCAGCCATTATTCGTAGTCCTGGCCGCCTTTTGATCCATCCCGCCAAAACTCGTGATCATGGACAGTTTGCTCGCTAACACATCCATCCAATCCTTTTACTTCCATGGATGCCCGTACAATTCCATCCAACCTACCTTGTTACCACGACAATGCAGTCTCCTCTGACTACATCTGCTACCAAGAACTGTTGCCGCTCATTTGTTGATATCAGCCAGAGCTTCACCACAGCAGCAATCACTACAAAGATGGAAACATGTAAACCATACTTGGGGACTGAGGATATATACAGAATCTCTTCACTGTCAAAGCTCGGAAGACATAGTCAACCAAAAAGGCCATAGCCACAACAAGGTCATCTACTCTTCAAGGGTGCAGCGCAAGAATATCATCACCTCTCTGTATATAATACGCCTTCGACACTCTACGAGGCCGCGGCGGATCCCAAGCCTTCTCAGAAGAAACAACTTCATAAACTAAAGAAGAGCGCGATTGGGCACTGATCATCGCAGTCCATCCCGACGACCATCAAAGAATATTTCATCCATGTGATATTCTGAGCATCCCGACATCACATCTAGAAGAGTACAATAAGCTTGCATCAAATCCCGTGGACGTGGATTCAAGGCGATGCAATGAAAGTAAGCTACACATGGGGACTACCAGCATGGGACGCTTTCACTCCCCTCAACCTGGTTATGTCTGATTTCAACATCATCGTTGCCGAAGTTTTACGATCCGCAAGAATTTCTCAACATGAAGCCGTACATGTGCATCGAAGACTCCAAAAGCACACCACAAGGATACATTCACATATTCGGCCACGTCATCGGATTTAACAAGAAGATAATTGGGGACTGCTCACCGCATCCTATTCCATATGACAGTCCAAGATTCAGAAGCTGGTTCAAAGGATGTCTCTTGGTACAAAGTACTTGAAGACTTGATAGCAGCACATCGGCAACAAAATGTCTCCCAACTCATATATTTCATCATGTGGCTTCGGGAGATTTCTACCATACAATCATCCACGGCATATCATCGTCCTGATCGGAAGGTCCAGACACTGAACAACCTAAAGTCAAGGATGGACCGACAACGCAACCACAACCTCCAAGGTTAGCCCTGACATGATCGTTGTCGAGCGTATGTTTCATCCATCCATCCCAAGAATGCAATGGAGTTTGGTAAATTTTGGAATCCACTGGAGAGATAACGCAAACGAAAGCACGGACCCGGACGAGCAACGGAAAACAGAAGAGGGTCCATACCTCTTTCCATGCGAACAGAGTTTTTAGAGCTTGAACAGAATGAAGATTCCTTCTTGCTCCATAAACGGGAATAAGTGACTGGCGCGACTATGCCACCCCGGGCCCGCAACATCCCTCCTGACTTCTTCCTGATTTTCACTGTCGGGCCATTTTCACCTCCTAAGCGAGCTCGAAACCTAAATATTCCCGAGTGGGAAGATATAGAATTCTGTTTTGTGTCCGATAAAGGGGCGGACCGTGAAAATCCGAGTCCGTACGCGGATTCTACAATGATTCTAGCAAAGGGTGCTAATCAGGGTTGCGGCGTGTCAAATCCTAAACCGCAAGCGCTTCCCTTGCAAGCGTTTCCTTCCAAAGAGCTTCCCTTACCAGCGCCATGCCTTTCCAAGCGCTTTACAGAGCGGCCCACACCCTTTCCATGCCCGTCAGTGCTAATGGGTCCCCTTCATGCCAAGTCCATGCTAGCAGCTCCGCCTCGCGTTCCAAAGCCTAGCCCTGAAGACACCCAATCATACCGGGATTTGTGCAAAGCTACCAGATGAAAGGATTGCGGATGCTACCTACCTCTCGAAAAATATTTTTGAATAAGGAAAGAATTCCCTGTTAAATCCGCGCATGAAGAAAGGCGATCGGGCCCACAATAGCAAGCCTTGCCACTCTCAAGACATCCGCGCTTTCCTTTCCAGTGCCAGTCTTGTCAACGCTCCACGTCAGCTTTCACAACACCTCGCGCCTTTCATGCTAATCCCATCCAATGCCAACGCTCCGTGACATCCAGGACAATCTGCTCTTTCCATGCTAACGCCTTACCAGTGGACCATGTCAAAGCCTTGCCGGCAACTTGCGTTTCCCGTTGCCTCGCTGCCCTCGCTGACGCCATGCTTTGAAGCGTCCCACGCCCATTCTTAGCCCATTGGTGCTGACAAATCCCTTTCATGCCAAGTCTATGCTAGCAGCTCCGCCTCGCGTCCCAAAGCCTGGACCCAAAGACACCTAGTCATACTGGGATTCGTGAAAAGCTACCAGATGCAAGGATTTCGGATTCTACTTACATCTCGAAAAAGGTCAGAAAAATATCCTCGGCCCTCTTTCATGACTTACTGTCTCAGTTCTATCCTCGACTGTCACCATCTTATGCTTACCTTGCAACAAGGCCCCTGTTCCAAGCTAAGCAGAGGACTTAATGTTGATGGTGGTCTTTAGACAAGGGGTAAAATCGTAAAACCTTACGCATAGCATGAAGTCATCGGTGATGTTAAACACATTTATTAGAACATTTAATGCACTTATGTAAAAAATTACCAGGGTATCTTTTTTCAAATGCTAAACTAGGGTTTTGACACACAAAACCCTAAGCCGCACAATCGCTGCGCATCATGGCAACTATGGCAAAACCAAAGCCGCACAATCGCTGCGCATCATGGCAACTATGCCAAAACCAAAGCCGCACAATCGCCGCGCATCATGGCAACTATGCCAAAACCAAAGCCGCACGATCGCCGCGCATCATGACAACTATGCCAAAACCAAAGCCGCGCAATCGCCGCGCATCATGACAACTATGCCAAAACCAAAGCCGCACAATAGCTGCGCATCATGGCAACCATGCCAAAACCAAGCCGCACGATCGCCGCGCATCATGGCAACTATGCCAAAACCAAAGCCGCACAATCGCTGCGCATCATGGAAACTATGCCAAAACCAAGCCGCACGATCGCTGCGCATCATGGCAACTATGCCAAAGCCATAGCCGCTACGCGCGCCATTGGCACATGCCATGCAACACTTGCATTTTGGCATTACCACTTGCACCCGATGTGCAACCTACAACCAAGGCATTCCGCACAAGCCATTGGCACATGCCGTGCAACCCTTGCACTTTGGCATGCCGCGCCTACATCAAAGGCCACGATTTCTCTTAAGATGCAAAATCTCGACCGTCGAAGGTCGCCACTGAGCCGGCACATCTCTCAGACTCAACTTATCAAACACCAGCGACATGCTACACGTTTTCCACGAAAACACTCGAGACATCAATACATGTCACAAACTGGGGGATGCTCTTTAGGGTTTTGGTTTGGCGGTTTACAGCATGTGGCATACACAAATGCCCGTTTCAAGACAGTGTATTAAGAATAAAACGCTTAGTAAATGCAGGAAGTAATGTTGAAACACTCTTTCATTATAAAGCATCAATTCCATCAAATTCCATCAATACCAGGCGTTACCTCCTCTTCCCATTTAACTCATCCGTTTCTTTTTCTTACGAGGCCAGAGTACGTTTCACTTAAACTTGTATAAATAGGTCTTACCTATTTCCACCAAGACAACAAGTTTTTGGTCAAGGAGAAATACAACACTCAGAAAGGCAACTTTGCTAGCTTTCCCAAAGCTTTCACCTTCTGATACAAATCAAGTACTACTCTTCCAGAACTGTTCTGGTCTAAACACTCTCTTTGCTTCCCTCCCTAAACCATCCCTTCTCCTCCTCTTTGTGAACGAAGCAAATCTGGAACGGCCATTTCTTGGTTTAGGCCGGAGTTGTACAGATTCATCTCTCGAATCTAAAGTACTCCCGTGCAGTACATTTGTTTAGGGTTTAGATTTGCTTCTCACTCACCTACCGAAATTACCACAATGGGCAGAAACGATTTTCACCCATAAACACCTATCTTAGCTAGGTTTCCTAGTTTTCTTCAAAAAGAGGTTACAAAACCTTATATATAGGGAAGCTTAGACGCAATTTGAGATATCTTCTTTTCACCGTTTTTCTCCCCCTTAGGGGTAGAACTATCTCTTTTCTATATTCTTTTATTGTTAAGGATGAATTCAAAGTTCTAATTGTGAAGCTCAATTATTTACAAGTTTATTTCAAGTTTTAAAGTTAATCATTGTGGATTGTTTTTATTATATCGAAGGTTTATGATTGATTCTTAGATTGGTTTGGGTGGCCAATTAGATTAATCTATTAATCATTCGTATGCTAGTAGAGAGTTGAGTCAATCCGTAATTGTCAATTATCTCCTACACAAGTAGAAATTACAAGACCTTGCGGAGGGATTCTGTGGAGCAATTGCGAGTAAAGACAATACCAGTAAGTGGACCGAGCGTACCGAGTTTAACTGCTGGGATCAAACCTAAATTCATAAATCTTAATGCGTTCGGGGAATTACATCTTGTAAGCGAACCTCAAGATGGTTCTTTTTAATAGAATCCGGTAGTCGAGCGCTTCCGTATCCTGTGATACAAGGAGTTTTGGGGATAGCTAAGCGCACCTGCTTTCCTACGGTTGGTGATAATTGATTCTAACAAGAGATAAACGGGTACAATGTTGAGTTAACGGTTAGTAACGGCGAAGGATTTCTTTATTATCTTTTTCTTATTATCCTTTTTATCCTTATTTTATATTCTCGCTGATTTAGATAACATATCAATTGCATTACTCCTCGTGAGAACGATCCTTACTACCGCTTTATTACTTGTTAATTAGTGGGAAACATCTTATTATTTTGTTGAATAAACGACGCTCACCAATTAGTACACATGGACGCTGAATGAACAACTGCCACACAAAGAAGCATGACTATTTACCTTTGCTTGAAGATGGAGCTAGCCTAACAACGGTATAAGCGGGAATGGTGTAAGTTTTCCTAGTTTGAATTGGGTTAGCATTAATATGTCTAAAAATTATATTTCTCAATGCAACAAACCTTAGATGTATAAATGCTAAGCAAGTTCAGTTAAGAGCAGCAGTTTTTTCATCTGCAACATGAATATTTGAGCACATGTGGATGTAAAAGTGTCAACATCGGTCAGCAATAACATGAATACCAAATAACATGGATTTTCACTTTTGGTGCAATATGTATTTTTACTTTTAGCCCTATACATTATTTTTGCTAGATTTAAAGCCCCTGCCAACACAATACCCAGTCCAAATTTCATACATGAGTCAGTGGACCACAAAAAGACTTTAGAAATTATTGCATTACTTTAGGTGTATTCATGATGCGGAATTAATTATTTCTATTTGCAGTTTACATGATCCCACGTACGTTGAGGTTTAAGGTTTAGTCTGCTTTTAGGTATGCATTATGCAGGAGACCCAAAATTACATGCGTGAAGTATGGAAATATAGTGTGTAACACTATAACCCACGACTTCTAGTAGTTTACAAAAGTTTAGAATTGAATATTGTATTTGGATTATGTGTTTCATGTTATTCGGTTGGAGAAAAGTGAATAATAATGATGATATTACAATAAGTGATCGTTTAAATTTGACTCTTGATTTAAAACCAAAGGTGCCATTTTGCCGAAACTCGTCAAGTGCAGTGAAGAGGCTTTATTTGGTTGTGAAAACCCTTTATTGTCAAAAACTCCCTTTGCGATATACTATGGTTCTCTGAATCTCTTCCATATAATGTACCTGCAAAATAGTCCTCAACTCTTAAACAAACCATCCAAATTAGTAGAAAAAATAGGTCGTTAATACTTAATTTGGATCAAGGGTATCTTACGCATTGATAAATAAGCGATCCACAAAGATGCAGAGAATGTTTGCTTACTCGATCAAGGCGATCCAATCTTATAATAACTTGACCGAATCAGAAATAACAATTTTTAGAGAGAACGGGGAGGGGAAATGAGGCAGTAGTAAAAAATGGTTATAAGAATAAGATTAGGGTTCGGAAGTAACGCCTGATATAGATGTGGGTAGGGTTTAGGCTGTAGTAGCAGAGATCGCTGATTATTGTTTGTGTGCAGTAGCATAAGGAATTGATTTGATAAATGATTGATATGCAAGTCTCGTTTTTTTTAGGTCTGATGCTCGGTGGATACCAAATATTCTACATAGTGGTGTTGTTAGACGAAATATTGGTGGTATGAAAAAAAAAGGTTCATATTGGTCTAAATATTTTCTGATGGGGCCAGAAGCTCTAGAAAGGGAGCTTGATTCATCTTTTAACCACAACAAAAAAAATTCACCTGAAATTATATTATATTATGAAAGACTGCCTCTAGGGGCTATTATTAAAAAAATCAAAGGGTACTTGTACATGAATGGATGGGAGATGAGCAACAATTTGTGCTCCTACTCCTATCTAGATATCCAAAGGCTATTATTATTATTATTGGATAAAGAGTATTATTACATTAACTAGTTGGAAGCCTAACAAACTAAGCTCCAACAACGTACTACTACATTAGTTGAACATGTTGTCGTGCTAGCCTACCGGAGAGCCTCATGAGGAACCAAGCCAAGGGAGCCGAAGCGGATAGGGGGTTGTGATTATTTCGCAAGGGAGGCAAGCTAACTCTACCTTCCATGTTAAACTCTGTAATATTGCGTCATTGGGGACTCGAACCTGGGACCTCCTGGAACGGGGATGACCAGCTGAGCTAGGTGGTCCGTTGTTATAAATATTATTATTCTTGTACTAAAATATTTTTATATTATTGGATAATGAATATTACATGAAAGTAGTTGGAAGCCTAACAAGCTAAGCTCCAACGGCGTACTACTACATTAATTGAACAGGTTTCCGTGTTAGTCTACCAGCGAGCCTCATGAACCAGCCAAGGGAGCCACAGCGGACAGGGTGGAAAATCCTTGAACAGGTATGGCCTTGAGAAAATCCATGACATGGTCAGCTTTATTGAATTTCCAGGGTGCAGCATACCTTGCAGATAATGGGTACTTGGTGGGCAAATCCTTCTTAACCACATCAAAATAACAAGCTGCCAGTGACTTCATGAAATGGGGGGCAGCAGTACTAATGTTGAAATCAGAAGAATTAAGGCCACAAAACTGAGTGTATACCTGCAATGCTTGTTGATAACTCTGGCCAGAATCGAATGTGGATGTATCCTGTAACAGGATGTGCTGCAGATGATGTGTTTGAGCACACGATGCAAGATAACAATACTTGGAAGTATCTGACATAGTATAACCTCATAAACCGTCATCTTTAATGGGCAAAGTATCCATTCGCTGTTGAATTGGCCCAAACCCAGCACCATCACCCACCACTAAATGTATCAAGTATTGACCTAGCTGATTATCAAATAAAGTCGTAGCTGACTGCAAAGCTAAAAGAGAAGTTGTGCGCAATGTAAAATATAGCTTAGACACCCCAGTGCAATTGCGTAAGAGAAGCAATTCACTTTGTGGGTCCCGTAGCTTTTTAAAAGAATTCATTAATCTCACAGATTTCTGCACTCTGTCTGTAAGTACACAAATGACCATGTCCCATTTTTTTTTTTTGAAAGACAAGAGAAAATGAGATACAAATAAAGAGAAAATAAAAAGGCAAGTACAAAGGCCATGGAGTAAGTACTTTACCGCTTAATTCTTCACAACTTGTATGTCTTGATATCATAAACTTCTCGAACTCTCATCTTGATAATCTTTGTTCTTGTACATAAGTCTTCAACTTGTAAGAAATTCTGCTCCTTGTCTTGTTGTTTTACTTGAATCTGAAATCTCCTTATTTTTGTATCGTTGCTTGTAAACCTTGAATGTCTTCAACTTTCCTTAGAATTTGTGACGCTCCTCTTGTTGATGATTATGGTATTTCTATGGACCTGTTGGGTGTAGAGAGAGATAAAGTGGATAGTGCAAACTGCGAACAAGATTACAAGTGGTATGTAAGTTAGCAATCCGATGTCACCATCATGATTGATAAAATAGCACCCAAGAGATCAAAATAGTTCTTCTATTGGTGGGAGGTTGGGTAGCTCACCATTCTACCCAGAGTTTACGTACGGTGACACGCACTCTAAAAGCACAAATTTAGACACGTACAAAGAAGTGAAGGTCGGTGCCTCTCATGATGTAACATGGGTAGTCTCCACTATAGGGGACCACAACTCTAATACCGAATTCAGTTTGCACCTCACTTTCCACTGGCATGGTTAAATCCAACTTTAACTCTCATACAAGTAAGAAACCCGATCACGTTCTCTGTCATCTGTAAGTTCAGTCACTCTTGTGAGAATCTCGATGTAATCTTAGCGACATGTATACTATGTGACTCTAAACTAACTACAAGTTGGAGTTTTTTATTCACTAATTTACACAAAAGTTGAAAAATTTAAAAATTTTACAATGCAAATGCTTAACCACTCCCCCACACTTAAACTTTACATTGTCCTCAATGTAAATTGAATCGTCCAAAGAAAGTCAAGGTGGGAAATCTTATAATGATATAAGACAAGAAATAATAAAAAAGTAAAATAAAAAACAAGACAAGAAATGATGCTTCTGAATTGTAAAAATAAATGAGAAGAGATGATGCTTCTGAATTTTAGGTTTTGGTAATATTTGCACCTATAACTCTGATAAGGGCTGCCTTTAACACTTCCATCCAACTGCTTCAACTGTCAATTATGCAGAACTGACAGTTCATTATTCATCTCCCTCTTGCACAACCTAGCCGGCTCCAAATATAACTCGCATGTGAATTGTTCTTTTTGCCATTTTTGCTCCAAATGAATGATTTCTCCCTCTTTCGTTCCAAATGACTCCATTGGACCTAATAATCTCAAAAGCAAACATAAGATACATAATTTACAAGAAAAATAGTAAAGAAAGCATAAACAATAGATAAATATCAAGGTGTTTATAACACCTATCAAATTCCCCCACACTTAGACTTTGCTAGTCCTCGAGCAAATCAAATTAAACAATTCTAAAACATAAATACAACTCCGTTTCGTCGAGGCTACGGTCACACTTAGCACGTATAACAAGCCTTTAAACCCCTAGGTGTCCCTAGTGGACGAGTTATAGTCTCGTGAGGGTTTACTAGAGATTTACCCACAAAACCTACTTTCCAACTTACAAATTCTCCGAAATGATAGCATCCAACGCGCTAAGAAGACATAAAAATTCTGCACACTAGTAATAAGAAGTTAGGCACATATATGAGCATAATCTCATCCTTAAAAGTTGAGAGAGAAATAACCATCCCTTATCGAAAGAAATTCGGGTTCGGAGTAATCGAAAGTCTCGAATCTGCCTCACGAGAAAGGGTTTTATGGAGTTGCTCTCAATAATAAACAACTTTTTATGGGTCACACATGTGTTCAGGTAGGAGTGAAGAGAGAATCCTGCAATACCTTGGATGGCATTAAGGCAAAAACCCTTCGAATTGTTTTGAAAACCCACATCTTTTATTCATTTTGAAAACCCTTTTTATGACGATCTTTAAGAAAGGAAATCAACCACGTAACAAAGGTGGGAATATGCTTACTTACCCCGTTATCCATTCGACGTGCAGTTAGCACCACTCTCACAGCATCCATATAAACGTCTTCGGTCTTCAATCCTTGGCTTCATCTTCGTCTTCGGTGTTCAACTAGTGATGATAACTTTTGAACTTCGTAAAATCTTGACAATGTGATTCTTTCCTCTAATTCCTTGTTGCTTGAAACTTCATTATTGATATTCCTTCTTTCCATTGGCTTTAATGAAAGAACGAAACTAAAATGATACAACACATTTTTCTTGTCTTTTTTTTTCTTTTTTTATGAGACAAGAAAAATAAAACAAATACAAAAATGAAAACAAAACAAAATAAAATAATAAAACTAATAATGAACCTAACAAAATTTTCTCTTGTCTTTTTTTTTTTATAACAAGGGACCTAGAATGGTGATGACCATGTCCCATTTTTTTTTTTTTGAAAGACAAGAGAAAATGAAATACAAATAAAGAGAAAATAAAAATGCAAGTACAAAGGCCATGGGGTAAGTACTTTACCGCTTGATTCTTCACAACTTGTATGTCTTGATATCATAAAATTCTCGAACTCTCATCTTGATAATCTTTGCTTTTGTACATAAGTCTTCAACTTGTAAGAAATTCTGCTCCTTGTCTTGTTGCTTTACTTGAATCTGAAATCTGCTCATTTATGTATCGTTGCTTGTAAACCTTGAACGTCTTCAACTTTACTTCGAATTTGTGATGCTCCTCTTGTTGATGATGATGGTGTTTCTGTGGACCTGTTGGTGTAGAAAGAGATAAAGTGGATGGTGCTAACTGCGAACAAGATTACAAGTGGTATGTAAGTTAGCAATCCGATGTCACCATCATGATTGATAAAATAACACTCAAGAGATCAAAATAGTGCTTATATTGGTGGGAGGTTGGGTATCTCACCATTCTACCCGGAGTTTACGTACGGTAACGCACACTCTAAAAGCACAAATTTAGACACGTACAAAGAAGTGAAGGTCGGTGCCTTTCATGATGTAACATGGGTAGTCTCCACTATAGGGGACCACAACTCTAATTTCAGTCTGCATATCATTTGCCACCGGCATGGTTAAATCCAACTTTAACTCTCATACAAGTAAGAAACCCGATCACGTTCTCTGTCATCTCTAAGTTCAATCACTCTTGTGAGAATCTCGATGTAATCTTAGCGACATGTATACTATGTGACTCTAAACTAACTACTAGTTGGAGTTTTTTATTCACTAATTTACACAAAAGTTGAAAAATTTACAATGCAAATGCTTAACCACTCCCCCACACTTAAACTTTACATTGTCCTCAATGTAAATTGAATTGTCCAAAGAAAGTCAAGGTGGGAAATCTTATAATGATATGAGACAAGAAATCAGAAAAAAGTAAAAAAAAAACAACAAGACAACAAAAAACAAAAAACAAAAAAAACAAGAGAAGAAATACTCATCATATGGGTTGCCTCCCATGTAGCGCTTGGTTTAAAGTCATCAGCCCGACTTGCACAACGAATTCCCCATACACCAATAATCTGAAAAGTTGGGGATCCTTCCATGTAACCTGTTTTGCAAATAGTAACTTCACACAAACATTAGTATAATAAAGCAAGAGTGAAGCTATAGCCCAATATAAGTTTCCCCCACACTTATTCTTTTCCACACATGGAAGTGTATAATGTAGTTGCAGGAAATCCTACAACACACCCCTCATAAGAATTCATTAATAATCAACACATTTTAAGGCTAACCATCACAATTTTATTGATTAATTCTCTTAAAACTCTTACAAGAAAAGATAAAGGAATCAAGAATAATCACTGCTCTAGATTTTCTCTCTCCTATTTACTTGCTCCTCACCGAAAAAAGATCTCTCTCTTCCTTACAGCTGATCGTCTCTTTATATAGAGTTTTCATAGTGGATGACAGCTAATCTATCCTTTATTTTCGGATTTGTCTTGCGGCACTTTCGCGAGCTTACAAATATTAATCTCGCACACTTCCTAATTTTCGCAAGTCCATCATATTTTTCTCATGATTTAGTTGATGCCGTTTATTATGTCGTTTCTGAAATTGCTTTGCGACATTGTTGTGTTATGTTGTTAATAATTTCGCTGAAGTGATGCAGCTGCGATATTCTGATCCTACATCTTGCCTCTTCTCATGTCGTCTCTGCGAAAAAGAGAATGATATGAGAAATGCCGCAGTTATCCATCTCTTCGCATCCTGCATTTATTACACGTATCTTTTCTTCCATTTGTTTCTTGACACGTCTTCTGTAACCACTGCTTCTCAACCGTTCACGTCTTTTCACCTTAATTGTGTTTATCTTCTCGAAAAAATTTCCTCTATATGTACTCTTTCTTACTCTCCTTTTCTCTCTTTTTATTCTCTCTTTATCTTCTCTGCAACTTCATCATTTTCTCCGTAAATTCCTCCATTGCAACTTTTTCTTCTTTCTTCTTCTTTAAATCTTTTTAATTTCTTCTTCATCTCCATATTGTTCCCTTTTTAGATCTTCACTGTTCGTAACTTTCTTCCTTTTTAATTTTTACGAATTCATCTTCCTGCTGGTGTTTTCCATGGATTCATCGAGGTTAGTTTTATTTTTTCTTTCTTATGGGTTTTGCTGAAATTGATCTTGCTTACTGCCTTATTTGATGTTGTTTATGTGATTCCCATACTGTTGTTATTTCAGCAAAAACGCCTCTAACACCAAATTTACGGTTCAGAACCCTAATATTCCCAAATGCAGCATAAGGTTGTTGTAAACAAAAGAAAGTCTGCGGATCATAAGGTAGTAAGAAACATTATTCTTTTCTAATAACAATATTGTTGCCTCTGTTTCTTATCTGGATTGTGATTCGCAGGGTGATAAGGATGCCAACAAACCTCTCAAGAAATCTCGCCACCTCAAAACCGTTGAAACCTCTGTTCCATTTCACTTACTTATCCCTTCAAAATCTCCTGCGACATCTTCGCAAGTTAAACCATTATCTCCAATTCGCGAAAAGGTTGCCTCAGATTTCATCCCTTCAACTGACCTTTCAATGATTGAAACCCCCCTTATTAATCCTTCTGTGAATGAAACTTCTTCTCCTCCTATTGATAATGTTTCCCAACCTTCTATCATTGCCAGTTCTCTACCTGAGCCTCTTCCTTTTTCGAAAGAAACTGTGGAAGGAATAGATATTGCTTTCAAAGTTTTGTCTGAGGTCTGGATGATGTTAAGAAGTCTCCCATTGATCCTGTCAAGTCTGGTGTTTGCGAAATTCTGAGTAAGTATTTTGGCTCTGACAGAGCTGCTTCGCAAACAGCTTTGGAAAAAGAGGTTGAAACCTTGAATAAGAATCTCCAAATGATGACTTTAGAGTGTAATGCTCTTCGTCTCGAAAATCAAAAGCTCCAGAATGTTTCGCTGGATCGCGACAATCTTCGCAAGAAGAATGATGAACTGAGAGGTATGATTTCCTTCTGTGTCTTCAATTTGCCTTTCTAATGATTTTATCCTTTCCATATTTAATTGTCCTTGAAATCCCTTTTTCGCATGTTAAGCCTTAAACCAGAAACGAATAATGGAGAGATATCAATTTGAATCTGCTGTTGAAGAAGCCCGTGTTGATAAAGATTTTGACGGATCAATATAACCAATTAGATAACCTCTATTCATACTCTGTTGATCATATAAATAATCTTACCAATGAAAATACCCAATTAGTTCAGAGGCAAAATTTATTAAGTAATGAAATATCTCGCCTCTCTTATTCTTTAACTAAAGCTAATCTAGGGATGAGAAACTTTATCAGATGAGAATAAAACTCTATCTCAAGAGAAGCGAACTTGTTTAAACAAGATGGCGATATCTTCGCAACAACTTAGCATCCTTCAGAAAGTATGTGATGACCAAGAACAATCTCTTCGCTCTTTGAGAAATGAACTTAAAGAAGTAACAGAGTCATCTATCGCTGAAAGAGATACACTCATTCAAGGTAGAATAGCTTTAAGTGTAAAGGCGAACCAACTTAAAGAACAATATTCCAAATTAGAAGAATCTTATTCTTCACTTGCGAAGAAAAATGCCTTTCTTATTTCTAAAGAGAAAAATCTTCAGTCTCGACTTAAAGGTTTAGTTGGAGATAAATTTGATGATGCGATGGACCGTTGGGAGAATAGTTGCCTGACCTTGACAACACCTTATTTCGCAAAAGGAAGGTAGTCATAATAGTTTGACTGCCTTAACTATTTTCTTTGTCATATCTTTTGAGTTCTTCATCTTACTGAAATTTTGTATTCTACTTTTCGCAGAGTCTGAGAAAAATCTTCATTCCTCCATTTCTGTTTTGGAGGCTAAATATGCCAAAATTCGCAAAGAAAATGCACTACTCGTCTCTGTCCTTACTGGTTCTCGCGACCGAGCAGAAAGAAGACTTGATTATCTTGCTTACTTTAAGGATATTCAAGATAGGAATCATCAGAGAGCACTTCTTCGTCAAGTTCATCTCCGGGCTGAAGTTCTTGTGAATGATATTTTATTGTCCAAATCTCTTCCTCCTACATCAATCGAACCTTTGGAAGTAGATGATGATGAAATTCCTCGTCCTGCTGACAGTGATTATGATTATGAAAGTGTGGTGGAGAGAATAGTCTTTTGGAAGATGAAGAAGAGATCCCTTCTAAGGAAGCAACTGCTGGTGCTAATCAAGATGGAAGCGAAAAAGAAATCCTTCTAAAGAAGTAATTGCTGGCGATAATCAAGATGGCGGCGAAAAAGAAGTCCCTCTCAAAGAAATTATTGTTGGTGAAGATCAGAATCGAAATGAAGAAAGGTTGGCGATAATGAGAACATTGGCGAAGAGCGTCCATTTCTCCTTCTACTGGAATTAATTGAAGCATGAGCTTCTTATCTAGTTCTATCTTCTTGAACTGTTTCATCTTTATTATTTCTTGCGAATAATATTCTTCAACCAACTTTGGAATTAATTTTCTCTTTTAGTATTTGCTGGCGAGAAAGATAATGCCTCTTGTTTACTGATTCCCATACTTGCCTCTCATTATCTTTCTTGCGAGAAATGATCTGTTATGAATACTTATAAAATTTTTGTTTTGTCATGTGGTCTTATTTTGCCTTCCTAATTAAAGGTCTTATTATGCCACCTCTTGTCATTGCGACAAAATCGCAGGACGTCCTTGCATTTTCATGCAAAAACCCATTGATCTTGCCTTAACTTTTTCTTTTGTATTATTGCCTCTTCAGGATTGTTGCGACAATATGACAGGCCTAAATATTCTTGCGAAAATAAAGCCCCATGACATTGCCGTCGTGCGACGAAATCGCAGGACGTCTTCGCACTTTCATGCGAAAACCCATTGATCTCGTCTTATCTTTCTCTTTAGTATTATTGCCTCTTCAGGATTGTCGCACAAATATGACAAGCCTTAATACCCTTGCGAGTAAAAAGCCTCATGACATTTGCGTCTTAAGACACTTATCAGCTCCCTAATGGAGGGTGCCGCCCTTATCTCCCCCCTGGTTGCCCCTTCAAGGAGGCGTACCTCTACCATACAAGGTTGGCTCCTCCCATCCGGTCTTAACAACAACCAGTTGTTTTCGCAGCCTCTTATCCCTTTTACCTATAGGGTTTATGGTTACGAGACTGCACCCTAAGTGGGGTTTTCTTCGGGCCGAGTGCAGTATAAGCCAAGACTTGTCAAGAATGGCAAGGTACGCTCCAGACGCCCCTGGCACTCTTGACTCAACCGTGTACCTCGGCGCCTTGTCAGATTCTGCACTCCTTGGGAGAGTCCTTATTACCTTAGTCGCCCAACCTAAGTCATATGCTTAAGCTGAGAATCCAAGGTGCCTCTCCCGGATGGGCTTTATTGACCCCAAATCTCCATGACTCAGGTTCCGGTGGCGGTGTAGCCTTTCCCTGAGCCATGCAACAGGTACCCCCTTATATGACGTACTTTAGGTCTTACATTTGCCTCTTGCGAAATTTTATTCACGAACTAGGGTGTACGCCATAAAGGTTCGCCCCTTTCTCTTTTGTCATTGTTCTATGATTATCTCTGCGAAAGTTTCGCACATCATGATCTTGTTTTGATATGAATAATCTCGCAACTATTCTTTCATTGAATGTTATTCATCTTTGTTGCGTCATATATAACTTCTCAAAGCTTCTTATGGATAATATCTTTAAGTACAATCTGTTCCATGGTCTGTCAAGTCTATGACCAACATCTCTACCTTCTGGATCCATTAATTTATAAGCTCTGTCCCAACTATCTCCTTAATGATGTAAGGTCCATCCCATTTTTTCGCTAACTTTCCACCATTTTCTCGCTGATATATTGGTGTCTCTCGCAGAACTAAATCTCCTGGTTGAAATTCGCGTACTTTGACACGTTTATTATATTCTCGGGCTAATCTTCGCTGATAATTCTCCATATGTTGTAAAGCTCTTTCTCTTTTTTCTTCTAACTCATCAAGTTTGCTTAAGATCAAACCCGCACTAAGATTTTTCTCCCAAGCTTCTCTCTTTGTTGTCGGAATAACAACTTCTGTTGGTAACACCGCTTCAACTCCGTATGTTAAACAAAAAGGTGACATTCCAGTACTTCTCTCCTAGTTGTGTTATAAGCCCATACTGCATTATGTACTTGTTCGCACCATGCTCTATGATGTCCTTCTAATTTCTTCTTTAATATATCTGCAATTTTTTTGTTTGCTCTGCCTGCCCATTAGCTTGTGGATACAAGGAGTAGACTTTCCACATTTTATCTTAAATGCATTAAGTAACATTTCTATGTTCTGTCCTTCAAACTGTTTCCCATTATCAGATACCAACTGCGCGGGAATTCCGAATCTGCAAATGATATTTTCGAATATGAATGTAAAGATATCTTTGTCGCGAATATGTTGTACTGCCTTTACTTCTGTCCATTTTGTGAAATAATCTGTTGCGACTATTAAGTATCTTCTTTGTCCAGATCCTGGTAAAAATGGCCCCACAATATCTAAGCCCCACTTTCCAAAAGGCCATACACTGGTTGAAGATGACAATGGTGCTCCAGGTGCATGTATTTTCTTTCCGTGCCGCTGACAATCTTCGCAACGTCTTGATATTTGTTTTGCATCTTCGTGCATGTATGGCCAGTAATAGCCTTGCATTTTTGCTCTATGTGCCAAAGATCTTCCCCCGCTATGATTGCCAGCATCCCCACTATGTAACATTTTTAGCACCTTTTCTCCTTCTTCTCGTGTCAAACATCTGAGTGATGGTCCATTAAAGGATTTTCGGTATAGCAGCCCATCTCTTAATTCATAATTTGTTGCGCGGATTTTTAACTTGTGTGCTTCCAATCTGTTTCTTGGTGTTTCTCCTTTCGCCAAATATGCATGAAGTTCTGTTCTCCAATCTGCGATATTGTTCGTTTGTTCTTCTTCTCCACCTTCCATCATCATTACATTCACTTCTTCTTCTTTATTGATTGATGGTGACAGAAGTGTCTGTATTTTTATGCATCTCGCAGTTGGATCTGTCATCATGCTTGAGATGAAAGCAAAAGCGTCTGCGAGTCTGTTATCCTTCCTTGAAATGTGCCTCCATTTTATCTTTGGGATTTTCGCTGACAATTCTTCAACGAGATTCTTGTATTTCTTCAAGGATGGTTCATTTGTAGTGTACCCTCCCTTTATTTGGCGAATAACTAGTGATCCTGGCATTTTCTAGTTTCATTTCTATTGCGAACTTTAAGGCATGTACCACAGCTTCATATTCCGTTTCGTTATTAGTGGATGCGAATTCCAATATGAATGAAAAAGCCATCTTCGTTCCTTCTGGCGAAATTAAAACAATTCCAACCCCATTGCCTTCCCCATTTGATGATCCATCTACCAATATCTCCCATCTATTTGGTTCTGTTAATAAGTCTTTTGGATCTCCATATTCTTCTTCTATATCCATCATCTCCTCCACCGCTTCATCATCTTCTAAAGGAAATTCTGCTAAGAAATCTGGGACAACTTGTGATTTTGGTGAAGATAATATTTCATACTTGATTTCGAAATGTCCTACTTGTGCATTCCATCTCTCCACCCTGCCTGATCTTTTTGAATTCTTCATCACTGATTCGTTTGGTACTTTTGTTAGCACCCTTATTTTGTGTGCTTGAAAATATATGCGAAGTTTAAATGTGGCGTATATTAATGCTAAAATTAGCTTCTCAATCTTTGAATAATTTCTCTCTGCAGCATTAAATGTTTTGCTGATGTAATAAATGGGCTTTTCCACTCCTGCGTCCGTTCGCAATAACACAGCGCTTAAAGCATGTGATGTTGTCGCAAGATAGATCAATAGTTATTCTCCTGGTTCTGCCTTTTGTAAAATAGATGTATTCATAAGGTGTTCTTTGATCCCTTGAAAAGCTTTTTCACATTCATCAGTCCATTTGAATTTCGCACCCTTCTTGAGTATATTGAAAAATGTTTACATTTGTATGATGATCGCGAAATGAATCTTCCTAGCGAAGCTAAAAGTCCGTTCAATTTTTGTACATCCTTTACCGTTGTTGGTGTTGGCATATCACGAACTGCTTGTACCTTTTCTGGATCAACTTGTATTCCTTCTTTTGATACAATGTAGCCTAAAAATTTCCCCGATGCAACCCCAAAAATGCATTTTTCAGGGTTCAGTTTAATGTTATAATGCCGCATCTGTTCCAAAATCTCCCTCAAATCTTGTATATGATCTTTGGCCTCTTTACTCTTCACTAACATGTCATCCACGTACACCTCTAATGTTTTGTGTATCCATTTCGCGAACACCTTCTCTACCATTCTTTGATACGTTGCTCCTGCATTTCGCAAATCAAACGGCATTTTTGTATAACAGTATAAACCTCTTAGGGCGAAAAAAGCAGTATGCACTTGATCTTCTTCAGCGAGAGGGATTTGGTTATAACCTTTGTACCCATCTAAAGAAGACACTCTATCATTTCCCGCTGCTGATTCAACCATTTGAGGAATATCCGGTAATGGAAAACTATCTTTAGGGCAAGCCTTGTTTAAATCAGTGAAATCTATGCAAATTCTTATCCCTTTATTTTTCTTTGGAACAACAACCATGTTTGCTATCCACTCTGGGTATTTAGCTTCTCTTATAATTCGCCTCAAGCATTTTCTGTAATTCTTCTTCTATTTGAGGATGGTAGGTTGTTGCGATTTTTCTTATTCTCTGTTTAAATGGTCTCACATTCTTGTTAATCTCCAACTTATGACATGCAATTGACGGATCTATTCCAGGTATCTCATCCATGCTCCCCGCGAAAATATCTTTATATTCCCGCAAAAGATTGACAGTTCTTTCTTCCTCTTCTGCATCCATCTTGGTTCCAATCCTCAATATTAGGGGTTCTTCTATAATCCCAACATTTACTTCTTTTGTTGGTTCTGCCGCAGTGTAACTGGCCTTGGATTCTCCTATTGGTGTTGGCTCTTTTATCATCTTCGCAGGTCCAACTCCTTCCTCCGAAATTTCGCTGGGTATTCCTTTACCTTCTTTTGCTCTTATCATGTACACTCTAAATTCTTCTTTTTTCTTTGCCTCCTTTGCTATTTTTCTGTGAAATTGTTGCTTTTTTGCTCGTCCTTCATAATGCTTTACTTCAATTTGATAACATAATTTCGCATTGTCAATATCTCCTCTAACCTCACCTACTCCATTTGGCTTGGGGAACCTGATGCATTGATGCAACGTTGATGCTACAGCTTTGATTGCGTGTATCCATGGCCTCCCCAACAACATGTTATATGGTGATTCCATATCCACTACGCATAATGTCACTTGTGTTTCGATCTCTCCTAGTGGAATTCACACCACTATTTCTCCTTTAGGTTTTGTTGTGGATTTTCCAAAGCCATGAACAAGATATGTTGAACAAGACATTTCTTCATCTTTGAATCTCATTCCTTTGAACGCATGATAGAATATTATATCCACTGAACTTCCTGTATCGACTAAAGTTCTGTTCAATATCCATTCTTCCGTGGATTTTGTTGTTGTCGCCTTCTTTTTTCGTGTAATAGGTACTGTAATAAACAATGGAGATGTGTGGCTCAAATTTTCTTTTGGTATTTCTGTTGCCATGAATGTGATTTTTTCTTTTCCCAATCTTTCAAGGGTGATGTATTTTCTACCGCCATAACCTTCCTTCCTTCAAAATCTCGTTTATGTATCCTTCCTTTGATGTTTTCATGGAATCCGTTAACCATTGTTTTTGTTATCATATTACACTCCAATCTTTTGTCATCTTCATTGACTCTAATAATTTTTCTTTTAACTGGTTCACTGATTTGTTTAATAATTTTCTTGATTTGAACAATCTCAACAACAATCTTCAACTTTCAACCTTCAGTTCCCTGTTTCTAGCGCCATTATGTAGTTGCAGGAAATCCTATAACACACCCCTCATAAGAATTCATTAATAATCAACACATTTTAAGGCTAACCATCACAATTTTATTGATTAATTCTCTTAAAACTCTTACAAGAAAAGATAAAGGAATCAACAATAATCACTTCTCTAGATTTTCTCTCTCCTATTTACTTGCTTCTCACCCAAAAAAGATATCTCTCTTCCTTACAGCTGATCGGCTCTTTATATAGAGTTTTTCATAGTGGATGACAGCTAATCCATCCTTTATTTTCGGATTTGTCTTGCGTCACTTTCGCGAGCTTACAAATATTAGTCTCGCACACTTCCTAATTTTCGCAAGTCCATCATATTTTTCTCATGATTTAGTTGATGTCGTTTATTATGTCGTTTCTGAAATTGCTTTCCGACATTGTTGTGTTATGTTGTTAACAATTTCGCTAAAGTGTTGCAGCTGCGAGATTCTGATCCTACATATAAAGAACATAAAATTCAGGAACTTCTATGGTTTCTTCTTTGCAAACTTGCATAGTATGAGAATCAAATGTTTCTAATGGCGGATATCGAGAAATAAAGTCATTCAACAATATTCTCGAAGCACATACATTCAAACCAATAAGAGGTAAATGAGAAGAATCAATATGCAAAGGGTTAGACAAATCTATCACAATCTCTTGGATAACAGAATCCTCTTCATCATTAAATAATTCAAGTGAATTACTTACCTCTTGCACATCGTGGTCCTCTATCAAACCTTGCAAGCACTCTTCGTCCGTTTCTGCCTTGACCAAAGTCTCGACATCAACATCATCATTACAGTCCTTTGCAAGCTCAATTGGGTCTTCCACAATATGGATCAAATCGTTTCCATTCTCAACATACTCATCTTCGACTTCATTTTCAGACTTACCGAAATCAGAACCGTCGTCGGTTTCCCAACCTTTATCACGACGTCGATTAAGTTCCATACGAATGGTCCTACTAATTTCATCGACAATCTCTTCCAAGGATCCATCATCTTCCAACTTGTATAATTTCTGTGCAAGTTTTCTAACGTTCACACGCTTACCACCATTGGCTACAATAGGTTCTCTTTCCCATGACTCTTCCCTTTGAATGGGTGAATGATCATAACTACGATCCGGAATCGGGTAAGAAAAAGTGTTGTAGAAATTGCTTTGTGCGACGTTCTTTCTATCACGGTCAATTTGGTCTAGACTTTGTTGCATGTGTTGCAATACATTCATAATCTGCATACAAGTCGAATGAAGCCAATTAGAAGTAGAATTATCCCACCTTGGTGCTTGACTTACATACCCACTACAAGGTTGTTGTTGGTATGTATGGAAATCACCGTAAGGTTGTCTACAATATGCATCATAGCCAATAAATTGGTTTTGATTGTATCCCATAGATGGTGGGTAATTGTCATAGTGTTGAGGAGGTTGAAAACTGTATCCATTGCTCCAATATGCTCCGTCCATAGTATTGGTACCTGAAATAAGATTCTCTAACCAATTTAAACCAGAAAATAAGAAATGTATAAACAAAAATAAAAACAAAACTAAAAAAAAAATAAGAAACCAAAAACAAGTGACAACCGCTGCCTCCCCGGCAGTGGCGCTAAAATTTGATCGCTTTCGTAGGCGTCAAAAATAATTACACTTTCTTAGTACTCAAAATATATAATGAAGCAAGGGTAAGAAAGGATCGTTCCCACATAGAGGTCTAGGTTGTCGTTTGTTTCGATTTCGTATATAAAAAAGGGGGGACTTTCTGATTTTATGTAAAGGAAATTAAACTAAAAGCAAACAAAGCAAAGCAAGCACACAAATATGTGAAGATATTGGTTAAGGATTTCATCTTCAATCACAAACATGTTTCTGACACAATAACTAGAATTGATATTTTAATCTCAACTTTTATCAAAGGTCCTAGGATACCTTGATCGCAAGTATATCCCGCAAATCTCCTCTTGTCAACAACAAACACATTAAAAGATGCGAATATGAATTCTATCTTAGAGAACAACGTAACGTGTAAAAGAACTAATCAAGTATAATTACCTATATGCATTAAGTTCTATGAAATCAGGCCAATCAAAGCAATCGAATGTGTAAAGCACTAATCCGATTTAACAAAGGTTATGGTTCACACATGATTACAAGGATGCATCACTACAAGCTATAAACATATTTATGCTACTTATAATCAGGAATTTATCACTTTTGCGTATAACAAATCCTAATCTAGCAATAGAGATGAAAAAAACTCAATCGATTCGCGACTCGATCAAACAATCATACAAATCATATAACGATATTAATGATGAATCATAATCGATAATATGGAGACAAAACTAATTTATCATATCAAGAAGAATATTTTGTGAAATCCAATTATTCCATAACCAATAATAATAGATCAATAAGCCTGTCAGTCTTGTGGAACTGACAAGGCATTCAACTCTAGCACCACCAGCTAACTCACTAACCTTGTAATTCTTCTTCCCTGCAATACCAGCTCATTCATCCATCGAAGCTTCAGTTCCACAACCACATTCTCATATAAACCAGGTCAACACATTCGTTGTAGCTCATTTTGCTCTTCTTGAACTGCAACTTTCTTACCACCATAACTCAGCTGCAACATAACCATTAATCCCAGTGCAGCATATGACAACAGCTCCAGTACAACCTGTGTACAACTTCAACTCCAGTTGCAACTCAACCCATATGCACCAGCAGCATACACATTAAACTGCCATCAAACTCAGCTGCAATACTATCTCAGGCCATACTTTCAGTTGCTCGAGTTCTTCCCTATAATTCAATCTTACCAACTCATCCCATAACTCCACAGGTTCAATAGCACTTGCACTCGATCAGTCTTCTGCAATCATCTACAAGACTACTTGCACTTTTAAGCTCAGTCGCACCACCTGCGTTGTAACTCATACATACAGCGGCACGACAATCAACAGCAACAACTACTTCTCTTGCTTGATACCAGCATCATAACCACCTGCTCCATATCCAGCAGCACCAGCTTTGCCTTCCATCAGCATACAACTCCCATCTGCTCATACATCCTCGGCAGCAACCACTAACACCATCTATACTCAGTTGCAGTCATTGCAACCCTGCGAATTCCATCATTTGTATCTCATTGCACTGTTCGCACCACCATTTCAGCTTCTTAGCTCCACATACCCACTGCAGAGTACCTGACATGAACTTCCAGCTCCTCCATTCAACCACCAGCACCTGCTCTTGCTTGCGCACAACCAACACCAACAACTTGATGCTCCTGCAACTCAATCAGCACCTGCAATTCCATTCCCTCGCAACCTAAGCATACACGTATCATTTCTGCAACACAACCAATGCACCTTGAGCCACACTGTCATCTCAGGACAACCAACATCACCTGAATCAACATCATCTCAGCTTCTGCCTTGCAACTGCAATAACCTCCAGCTCTACACAACCAACATCATCCCTGCAACATTCTTCCAGCCATCACTTCAGTCAAAACCTATTACAGCTGCACAAACAACTCTGCAATTCAGGTTAGTTGTATGATTACCATTACCAACCTCAACATCAGTTTAATTGCCACTGCCAACATCACATTCCCCTTCATTGCAGCTTAGCCCACAGCATCACTGCCTCAATCTCATTGCAGCACCAACAGCTCAATCTTCTCTTGTTATGTGTATTCTTCAAATCCAACACAAACCCATTGTTTACAGACCTGATTAATTTCCAATCGAACCCCCAATTTCTTCTTTGATTCTCTCTTCATTTCTGTCTTCTCTGCTTCATCAATTCGTCCTTTATCATCTGTAAGCTCATTATTCTCCAATCAATACGCAGACTCGAACCCATTTTTCGCAGCAATTTCAAATCACCAATTTCCTCTCATCTGTTTGATTTCAAAATATCACAGATCCCCTTTTGTTCTTCTCTCATTTCAACAGCAACTCTCGAATCGAGCTTAACCTTCGATGAGCAGCAGCTACATATCCTCCATCATCACTCAAATTCCTTATCTCTATTGATCTCTCATTGTCTCGGAATAATGGTGCCGCCGTAACCTCCCTTTGCTCTCCTCTCGATTTCAGGTGAAGTGTAAAAATAAATGAGAAGAGATGATGCTTCTGAATTTTAGGTTTTTGTAATGATGCAAATTCATATTGCCACCTATAACTCTGATAGGGGCTGCCTTTAACACTTCCAGGCAACTGCTTCAACTGTCAATTATGCAGAACTGGCAGTTCATTATTCATCTCCCTCTTGCATAACCTATCCGGCTCCAAATATAACTTGCATGTGAATTGGTCTTTTTTCCATTTTTGCTCCAAATGAATGATTTCTCCCTCTTTCGTTCCAAATGACTCCATTGCACCTAATAATCTCAAAAGCAAACATAAGATACATAATTTACAAGAAAAATAGTAAATAAAGCATAAACAATAGATAAATATAAAGGTGTTTATAACACCTGTCAAATTCCCCCACACTTAGCCTTTGCTAGTCCTCGAGCAAATCAAATTAAACAATTCTAAGTCATACATACAACTCCGTTTCATTGAGGCTACGGTCACACTTAGCACGTATAACAAGCCTTTAAACCCCTAGGTGTCCCTAGTGGACGAGTTATAGTCTCGTGAGGGTTTACTAGAGATTTACCCACAAAACCTACTTTCCAACTTACAAATTCTCTGAAATGATAGCATCCAACGCGCTAAGAAGTCATAAAGATTCTGTACACTAGTAATAAGAAGTTAGACACATATATGAACACAATCTCATCCTTAAAAGTTGAGAGAGAAATAACCATCCCTTATCGAAAGAAATTCGGGTTCGGAGTAATCGAAAGTCTCGACTCTGCCTCACGAGAAAGGATCTTATGAAGTTGCACTCAATAATAAGCAGCTTTTTATGGGTCACACATGTGTACAGGTAGGAGTGAAGAGAGAATCCTGCGATACCTTGAACGGTAGGAAGGCAAAAACCCACCGAATTCTTTTGAAAACCCACATCTTTTATTCATTTTGAAAACCTTTTTTCTGACGATCTTTAAGAAAGGAAATCAACCACGTAACGAAGGTGGGAATATGCTTACTTACCTTGTTATCCATTCGACGTGCAGTTAGCATCACTCTCACAACATCCATAGAAACGTCTTCGATCTTCAATCCTTGTCTTCATCTTCGTCTTCGGTCTTCAACTAATGATGATAACTCTTGAACATCGTAGAATCTTGACAATGTGATTCTTTCCTCTAATTCCTTGTTGCTTGAAACTTCATTATTGATATTCCTTCTTTCCATCGGCTTTAATGAAAGAATAAAACTAAAAACGAACTAAAATGATCCAACACATTTTTCTTGTCTCTTTTTTTTTTTTTTTTTTTTATGAGACAAGAAAAATAAAACAAATACAAAACTGAAAACAAAACAAAATAAAATAATAAAACTAATAATGAACTAACAAAATTTTCTCTTGTCTTTTTTTATTTTATTATTATTTTATTTTTTTATTTATAACAACGAACCTAGCATAGTGATGACCATGTCCCAATTTTTTTTTTTAATTTTTTTTTTTAAAGACAAGAGAAAATGAAATACAAATAAAGAGAAAATAAAAATGCAAGTACAAAGACCATGGTGTAAGTACTTTACTGCTTGATTCTTCACAACTTATATATATCTTGATATCATAAACTTCTCGAACTCTCATCTTGATAATCTTTGCTCTTGTACATAAGTCTTCAACTTGTAAGAAATTCTGCTCCTTGTCTTGTTGAATCTGAAATCTGCTCATTTATGTATCGTTGCTTGTAAACCTTGAACGTCTTCAACTTTCCTTCGAATTTATGATGCTCCTCTTGTTGATGATGATGGTGTTTCTATGGACCTGTTGGTGTAGAGAGAGATAAAGTGGATGGTGCTAACTGCGAACAAGATTACAAGTGGTATGTAAGTTAGCAATCCGATGTCACCATCATGATTGATAAAATAGCACTCAAGAGATCAAAATAGTGCTTCTATTGGTGGGATGTTGGGTAGTTCACCATTCTACACCGATTTTATGTACGGTGACACACACTCTAAAAACACAAATTTAGACACGTACAAAGAAGTGAAGGTCGACGCCTCTCATGATGTAACATGGGTAGTCTCCACTATAGGGGACCACAACTCTAATATTGAATTCAGTTTGCACCTCATTTTCCTCTGGCATGGTTAAATCCAACTTTAACTCTCATACAAGTAAGAAACCCGATCACGTTCTCTGTCATCTCTAAGTTCAGTCACTCTTGTGAGAATATCGATGTAATCTTAGCGACATGTATACTATGTGACTCTAAACCAACTATAAGATGGAGTTTTTTATTCACTAATTTACACAAAAGTTGAAAATTTTGAAAAATTTACAATGCAAATGCTTAACCACTCCCCCACACTTAAACTTTACATTGTCCTCAATGTAAATTGAATCGTCCAAAGAAAGTCAAGGTGGGAAATCTTATAATGATATGAGACAAGAAATCAGAAAAAAAAAAGTAAAAAAAAAACAAGACAAGAAAAAATAAAAATAAAAAAAAAGAGAAGAAATACTCATCCTATGGGTTGCCTCCCATGTAGCGCTTGGTTTAAAGTCATCAGCCCGACTTGCACGACGAATTCCCCATACACCAATAATCTGAAAAGTTGGGAATCCTTCCATGTAACCTGTTTTGCAAATAGTAACTTCACACAAACATTAGTATAGTAAAGCAAAAGTGAAGTTATATCCCAATAGAAGTTTCCCCCACACTTATTCTTGTCCACACTTGGAAGTGTATAAAGAACATAAAATTCATGAACTTCTATGGTTTCTTCTTAGCAAACTTGAATAGTATGAGAATCAAATGTTTCGTATGGCGGATATCGAAAAATAAAGTCATTCAACAATATTCTTGAAGCACATACACTCAAACCAATAAGAGGTAAAGGAGAAGAATCAATATGCAAAGGGTTAGACAAACCTATCACAATCTCTTGGATAACGGAATCCTCTTCATCATTAAATAATTCAAGTGAATTACTTACCTCTTGCACATTGTGGTCCTCTATCAAACCTTGCAAGCACTCTTCGTCTGTTTCTGCCTTAACCAAATTCTCGACATCAACATCATCATTACAGTCCTTTGCAAGCTCAATTGGGTCTTCCAAAATATGGATCAAATCGGTTCCATTCTCAACATACTCATCTTCGACTTCATTTTTAGACTCACCGAAATCAGACTCGTTGTCAGTTTCCAACCTTTATCACGACGTCGGTTAAGTTCCATACGAATGGTCCTACTAATTTCATCGACAAGCTCTTCCGAGGCTCCATCATCTTCCAACTTGTATAATCTATGTGCAAGTTTTCTAACGTTCACACGCTTACCACCATTGGCTACAATAGGTTCTCTTTCCCATGACTCTTCCCTTTGAATGGGTGAATGATCATAACTAAGATCCGGAGTCGGGTAAGAAAAAGTGTTGCAAAAATTGGTTTGTGCGACGTTCTTTCTATCACGGTCAAGTTGGTCTAGTCTTTGTTGCATGTCTTGCAATCCATTCATAATCTTCATACAAGTCGAATGAATCCAATTAGAAGTATAATTATCCCACCTTGGTGCTTGACTTACATACCCACTACAAGGTTGTTGTTGGTATGTATGAAAATCACCGTAAGGTTGTCTAGGATATGCATCATAGCCAATAAATTTTTTTTGATTATATCCCATAGATGGTGGGTAATTATCATAGTGTTGAGGAGGTTGAAAACCGTATCCATATCTCCAACATGCTCCGTCCATAGTATTGGTACCTGAAATAAGATTCTCAAACCAAGTTTATAAACCAAAAAATAAGAAATGTATAAACAAAAAATAAAAATAAAAAATAAGAAACCAAAAACAAGTGACAACAGTTGCCTCAAAATTTGATCGCTGTCATAGGCATCAAAAATAAATACACTTTCTTAGTACTCAAAATATATAATGAAGCCAGGGTAAGAAAGGATCGTTCCCACAAAGAGGTCTAAGTTGTCATTTGTTTCGATTTCTTATATAAACAAGGGGGGATTTCTGATTTTATGTAAAGGAAATTAAACTAAAAGCAAAGCAAAGCAAGCACGCAAATATGTGAAGATATTGGTTAAGGATTTCATCTTCAATCACAAACATGTTTCTGACACAATAACTAGAATTGATATTTAAATCTAAACTTTTATCAAAGGCCCTGGGATACCTTGATCGCAAGTATATCCCGCAAATCTCCTCTTGTCAACAACAAACACATTAAAAGATGCGAATATGAATTCTATCTTAGAGAACAACCTAACGTGTAAAAGCACTAATCAAGTTTAATTACCTAGATTCATTAAGTTCTATGAAATCAGGCCAATCAAAGCAATCGAACGTGTAAAAGCACTTATTCGATTTAACAAAGGTTATGGTTCACAAATGATTACAAGGATGCATCACTACAAGCTATAACATATTTATGCTACTTGTAATCAGGAATTTATCACTTTTGTGTATAACAAATCCTAATCTAGCAATAGAGATGAAAACTGTTAGAGCATAGCTCGGTCGACCTCGCATGCGTTTCTATCTCAAGCATGTTTGTCAATGTTAGTGATCAAAAATATGAGTCTTGATTTCTAGTCTACATAGCTAAGTCTCGGACTAGGATAGAAAAGTGTAGTTGAGCTCAAGGACTTTATGGCGATTCATCATACAATGACGAAGATCTACTCAATGAACCGTGGAACTTCATCAACAAAAAGGTATGTGGAGACTTGAACTTATCTATCACTCAAAAGTCTATCTCTTCTATCTCCTACTTCTTATGAGACAAAAGTCGTATGCTATATAGACTAGATCATACACATTTGATATTTCGAGCCGAGTATATCTCGCCTATCTATATCCCGAAATCTTGTGTTGGTAAAGCGTTTCGCTTTGATAGGGTTTATCTTCACCTAATGACGAAAGTCATAATGTTTCAATCACTTTGAAAATCGCTTTGACGAGAAATAGTGTAACAACTATATAACGTCCTCTAAGAATGTTTCAATGGTTGGAATGAGAGTTTAGGTCTATATAACCAATGATGGATATAAACATTGTGTGGAAACACATATGTGCATAAGTCCTATTCCTTAATTCGAATTTTGCGAACTTTGTTGATTGAGAGAAACCGGAGGTATTGGTTTTGCCAAGTCCGCGAACTCAGTTTGCGAACTCAGTCCACGAACTGACGGAAGTTCTCTTGCCGTGAATTTCTGCCGGATTTTCCAAAAACTCGTTTGCGTGTTTAGTCCGCGAACTGGCGGAAGTCTCTTTGCCGAGATTTTCTGTTGAGTTTGGAAAACTCTGCTGGTTGCCTTAAGTCTGCGAACTTGTTTGCGTACTTGAGTGGGTTATGATCTAAAGATGTGCTCTGAACATGAAACTTAAATTACTAAGGAATGCAGTATGCAAACCGTGGATATAGAGTTCATGAGACGATTCAATCGAATCGAATCATCTTTGTTTCAATTGTGTCTTGTGTAGTTACATAAGATCTCATAGAAATTGAACAACTCTCTAACTAGTTCATTTGAGTCAATTGAACTAGTTATGGTGAAGAAGAACAAGGTTAATATGAAATGCTCATATGGTTGACCTTTTGGGTTACTATGTTGAAGCAACATACACGTACACGTTTGGGCACGGTTTTCACAAACCCAGTAAACGTATATTTCAAGTGTGTGTGACAAGCTAAGTTTTCGATCTAACAGTTGAGAAATATTAGCTTGAATCTAAATCAGGTTTTCATATAACGGTGAATATTGATTGCTTTGTAACTAAGGAAAAAACCTGATTTGAAGACTATATATAGGAGACATCTAGCATTGGACAAAACTAATCCCCACACGTCTGTGTGATACTAGTGCGCACGATAGAGTCGATTCTCCTCTAACCTTTGGTTTTCTTCTCTAAAACCAGGTTAACGACTTAAAGACTTCATTGGGATTGTGAAGCCAGACCGATACTACTTTTATCGTAGTTGTGTGATCTGATCTTGCATCTTCTATCGTACGAGTAAAATCTTTGATTGGCTTGAGTTCGTGAGAGTTCTCCGATAGGCAAGATAAAGAAGTCACAAACATCTTCGTCTCACTGTTTGTGATTCCTCGACGTCCTCTTGTGTATTCAAGTAAGACTGTTGAGAGGTGATTGATTAATTTAGGCTGTTCTTCGGGAATATAAGACTGGATTATCAATTGGTTCCTGCTCACCTTGATTTCATATCTTAAGACGGAACAAAAACCTAGGGTTTTTCTGTGGGAGACAGATTTATCCTTTGATAGACTTTTCTGCGTGAGACAGATTTTTTTATTATCAAGTCTGCGATTTTGGGTTGCAGCAACTCTTGGTTGTGGGTGAGATCAGCTAAAAGAATCAAGCGCGCAGTATCCTGCTGGGATCAGAGGCGTAGGAGTACAACTGTACCTTGAATTAGCGGGAGACTGATTGGGGTTCAACGATAGTCCAGTCCGAAGTTAGCTTGGAGTAGGCTAGTGTCTGTAGCGGCTTAATACAACGTGTATTCAATCTGGACTAGGTCCCGGGGTTTTCCTGCATTTGCGGTTTCCTCGTTAACAAAATTTCTGGTGTCTGTGTTATTTCATTTTCCGCATTATATTGTTTATCTTTATAATTGAAATAATACAGGTTGTGCGTTAAAGGTTAATCGATTGGAGATCCGACCTTGTGGTTGTCGATTTCATTGATTAACACTTGGACATTGGTCTTTGGTACCGTCCAAGTTATACCTTGTATTTGATAAAGACTCGTTATTGTTTTTAGCTTGAGTAAAAATCAAATCAAGAGAGAGATATTAACTCCTTGAGATACTTTTATCTAGATTGAGTCTGACTGTCTAGTTGATTCTCTAGCAAAGTATTTCGGAGTTAGTCCATACAGAGTGCTAAGCGAAATATTGGGTGGTGTTGCTAGACCCCCGCTTTTTCAATTGGTATCAGAGCAGGCAAACACGTTAAAGACCTTGTAAGTCTGTGTTTGTAGCGATCTGATTATTGACGAGTCTATCTCTAATAACGTACCGGTTCAGAAATTACCAGATGATTCTAAAAGCTTGGATTCACCTGAGAGAACTGCCACATCTAAGTCAATATCTAAACATTCTCTTGATGTAAAAACTGTTGATTGGGAAACTCTCCTAGAAGAACAGTTGGATGAACTTTCTGATGAAGGTGATTCAGATATTGATAGAGATGTTCATGAGGAAGTCTCAGAGTATATTAAGTTTTTGGATTCGAGGAATATGAAGAAGATTACAACTTCTCATGTCACACCTCTTCTGACTCCTCTCTGTCGAGAAAACAAGAAATTGAGAAGATGTTACGGTGTTTATTTTTCGAATCGTTCTACGGAATCGATCCTCAAGGATTCTGAGGAAAACCTACGTATGAAGTCACTTGAATGTGATAATCTTTATCAAAAGTACTTTTTGTTGGAAGAGAAACTTGCAGAATCTGAAGCAAGGTTTAACTCTCAACAAATTAGTTTTGATGACAGAGAAAGTGCTTGTCTCGTTCGAGAAAAACGCCTTGAGGCTGATTTAGCTGATGCTCTTGATAAAGTCAAGATGTTGGAAGATGACTTGAAAAAGTTCAATATTAGTTCAAGCAAATTAACCACTATGCTAGGAGCAAGTAAAAATCATCGTGATACACGAGGATTGGGCTATAAGGGAATATATGCTCCAAGTATTAGCAAAGTGGTAAAATTTGTCAAGGCTAGTGATACTTCTCAACAAAAGGTTTCCATTGATGGCAAAAGTGAAATACCTTCACCGGCAGTTAAGGTTTGAAAGAGCAAAGTATATCAACCTCCAAAGTCAGCACATATAGATCGAGGTAAGAACATTCCTTATGTTTGCCACTATTACGGAAATAAAGGTCACCTGGAAAGGAGATGTCTTTTCCGTATAAGGAATGAGAAACTTCATGATGTTCTTTTTTGGGCATCACAAGAAGTTGTGAAACCAAGATCATACGTTAAGAATAATCCTCTTAACATTACAGGTTGTAACTGTCCAACCCTTAGGCAAAAGAATCAGTGTTGTGATAAGCCTAGAGTTTCCTATAAACGTCATATGAATCCTTTTGACAATTTTAATGGTTATCAAAAGGATAGCTTCGTAAAGACGAAGACAAGATCTGATGCTCCCAATTGGAGAAAGACTAACTTGCAAAAGAATAGTCAATCAAATTCTCTTCCGGAAAATCTTGAAGAGAGTAATGGAAAGAAGGTTTCGGTCGTTCCTAAACGCACTCAAAAGTGGATACCAAAGAAAGTCAATGATGTTTTGAGTGTGAAAAGGAATGATCTCCCAGAAAGTTCCATGACTATGGAGAAAGCAGTATCCATGATGCTGGAACTTAAAGAGTTCTTTGGGAAGATGGATTTGGATGTGAAAGGTTCTAAAAGTGATATCTTTCATGATAATCCAAAAGTCACTTGTGGTGAGCAAGACATTGTTCACCTCAACACAACTTGAGTGTGTTGGAAGTGCATCCTCACCAAGAATTCCCTGTTAGGTATACGGTGAGGGAAGCATAACAACTGGGGCGCACAGATTATGTTTGGTAAGGCTGTAGAATTCAACTGGATTCATCTAAAAATGTATGTCTATAAACTTGAGCAAGATTTGTGCTTTTATTTGCTTAGAGAAATTATAATGATTCACATACCTTTCTTATCGTTCTTTTCTACCTAACGTGATCTGTGTTTAATGTTCTTAAATGTTCAGGTTTGAAAATAATAGTTCGGGATGTTTGGACTTCATGGTACACATACCAAGTATGCTACCATCATTTAAAATCAAAATCCAGGGGTTTAAGTTCGCACACCCAGTTTGCAAACTGCTCCAAGTTATGAAAATTCGTTTGCAAACCCGCATGCATATTTGCCTGTAGACGTCGATATTCGGTAAACTTTTTTTTGCCGTAATTTCTTCGTCCGAACTCGGAATGACCTCATTCGTTTTGCATTCTATTCCTTTTTGATTTATCCTTCAAAATGGAGATGAGAATTTCTGAATTTGGATGAGTTAAGATTGGTATTTGTCCTGTCTCTTGTTTTTGAGTGTTTTGCTCCGTTTCGTTGCACTTGTTCCACTTCTCTTGGACTTGGGCAATTGTATTCTTGGAGTACTACTCTTCTAAGATCATTGTTGCTTTTACAAGAATGTTGTTGGTGAATCACAAAGAAGGAAGTTCAAGAACGGGCAGTAGTATGCATTACTATGGGAATCTTGAATGTTCACAATCATCTTATGTGAACTGTAATGCATGGTCGTTAATGACTTTGTATGTTCTTCTTTGTTAAGAAAATATTTTTATACGCTTTTGGTAGCTATTCTTGGTGTAAATCCGAGCGAAAAAGATTGATTCTACCCTTTAAGGACAAATCATCTTATATGTGCATTACGAGTTGTCTTGATGCCTATGAAACTTCTTATGAGAATTTTTTCTTGTTTTTGAGAAGGATTACTAGAGTTTGGAATAGCGATGATTGTGACAACACATAGCTATTATTTTCATCTTCATGTTTTTAGGTTTTTGGTTTAAAATTCTAAAACTTTTTGGAGGATGATGTTTTGCAGTATTCAATCTTTATGATTTGTTATATTGCAATTTGTTATGGGATTTTGGTGTTTACGTCCGTGAACTATGTTGTCCCATATTTTTTCAAAAGTAAAGTCGTTCATGATCGGTGTTCATGTATTGATTTAAGGATGAATAGACTTTTGACAATTACAAAAGTTATGCCTATACAGTCATTTATTTGATGGAAAATAGGATAAATCTTTTGTGTGACAAGGATAAAGTGTATTATGTCATTATGCATATAGTGATGGAAAGATAGAATAGATCCTTGTATGTATTCCACGGTATTGATCTTCATTGATCCATTCTTTTTGTATTACCGTGAAGGCTCCATTGCGTGTCTTATGTTGAGCACGATACAACTAAGTCGATTATTCTTATTGGCTTTGTTGGTTGTTCCATAAGATGCTATATGTTGAGCATTATGAACTAAATTAATCATCTTGGTTGGTATTTAGTTATTTGCTCCGAAAGTATTCTTTTGTCGAACAAAACTTTTGACAATTAAATTGATTACCTTCGTGATTAGTTTGTTTGTTTGTATTCCAATTAGATTAATTATGGGTTCTCTTGTAATTAGTCTAGTTGAGTTTTCATATATTCCACAAGTTCTTGTGTTGAGTATATGAACGACTATACTAACTATCTTCTTTTGGTTGATGTAGTCGTATATTCCGTAAGGTTTTCCTTATGTTGAGTATGTGAACGATTAAGTTAGTCATCTTCATATGATTACCTTAGTCGTAGCTCCGTAAGTTTACTTATGTTGAGCACAATCAATTAAATTGATCAATTTTGTGGTTTGATTTAGTTGCGTATTCCAATTAAATTAATCATGGGTTTACTTGTGATTAATTTGATTGAGTTTTGGATATAGAAAATCATTTTCCTATGGTTTTTGGTGTCCAATTAAAAATCCTTCTTTTCTTTCGAAATTAAGGTCGCTTTTGTTGTTCTCTCGGGAATGACATCAAATGGGGGAGAGTTCTTTTGAACTTGTGCTTAATGGTAATATACTGCGGGGTGTGCGGCTGTGGAATTTTATAGGGGTTATCTTGTATCTTAAAACTCCTTGATGAATGCATTTAGCTTCGGCTTTATGATTGCATCTAAATTAATTTGGTATGTATTTATTCTTTTAGTCTATGAAACGTCTCTTCTCGGAAATTTCATTAGGAACCCGTTCTTGTACATTTTCCAATTTTATTGACAAAAAGGGGGATAATTAATGTGTAGTTCTACTAGATATACATATGGTTTTCGGATTATTGTGTAAGGGGTGTGGTTTCCATGTGAGATGGAGTATTGACTAGGGGGGTGATACATATCACCGTAGTATTATTGTTAAAGTCGTGATGCAATTGGACTTTGATGTTACATAATAATACTATGTCACTGTATAATGATGATCGAGAATCTCGATTTCTCTCATTATTATAGATACGGATCTTCAACAACGGTGATGCTAAACTTACAACCTTTGGGATAATTGGAGTACTTGGAAGGACGAAGATTTCAAGGAACTTTGAAGATTAGACTATGGAATAGGAGCCACTAAAGTTTATCTTTTCTGTATTCCATATGTATTAATAATTTTGGCACTAAAATGGACAAAGAAGGAGATTGTTAGAGAATAGTTCGGTCGACCTCGCATGTGTTGCTATCTCAAACATGTTTGTCAATGTTAGTGATCAGAACTGTAAGTCTTGATTTCTAGTCTACATAGCTAAGTCTCGGACTAGGATAGAAAAGTGTAGTTGAGCTCAAGGACTTCATGGTGATTCATCATACAACGACTAAGATCTACTCAAGCAATCGTGGAACTTCATCAACAAAAAGGTATGTGGAGATTTGAACTTATCTATCACTCAAAAGTCTCTCTTCTATCTCCTACTTATTATGAGACAAAATTCGTATGCTATATAGACTGGATCATAAACATTAGATATTTCGAGCCGAGTATATCTCGCCTATCTATATCCCGAAATCATGTGTTGATAAATCGTTTCGCTTTGATCATGTTTATCTTCACCTAATGACGAAAGTCATAATGTTTCAATCACTTTGAAAATCACTTTGACGAGAAATAGTGTAGCAACTGTATAACGTCCTCTAAGAATGTTTCAATGGTTGGGATGAGAGTTTAGGTCTATATAACCAATGATGGATATAAGCATTGTGTGGAAACACATATGTGCATAAGTCCCATTCCTTAATCCGAAGTTTGTGAACTTTGTTGATTGAGAGGAACCGGAGGTATTGGCTTTGCCAAGTCCGCGAACTCAGTCCACGAACTGACTGAAGTTCTCTTGCCGAGAATTTCTGTTGGATTTTCCAAAAACTCGTTTGCGCGTTTAGTCCGCGAACTCAGTCCGCGAACCTATTCAGCGAACTGGCGGAAGTCTCCTTGCCGAGATTTTCTGCTGAGTTTGGAAAACTCTGACGGTTTCCTTAAGTCTGCGAACTTGTTTGCGTACTTGAGTGGGTTATGATCTAAAGATGTGCTCTGAACATGAAACTTAAATTACTAAGGAATGCAGTATGCAAGCCGTGGTTATAAAGTTCATGAGCTGATTCAATCGAATCGAATCATCTTTGTTTCAATTGTGTCTTGTGTAGTTACATAAGATCTCATAGCAATTGAACAACTCTCTAACTAGTTCATTTGAGTCAATTGAACTAGTTATGGTGAAGAAGAACAGGGTTAATATGAAATGCTCATATGGTTGACCTTTTGGGTTACTATGTTGAACCAACATACACGTACATGTTTGGGCACGGTTTTCACAAACCCAATAAATGTATATCTCAAGTGTGTGTGACAAGCTAAGTTTTCGATCTAACGGTTGAGAAATATTAGCTTGAATCTAAATCAGGTTTTCATCTAACGGTGAATATTAATTGCTTTGTAACTAAGGCAAAATCCTGATTTGAAGACTATATATAGGAGACATCTAGCATTGGGCAAAACTAATACCCACACGTCTGTGTGATACTAGTGCGCTCGCTAGAGTCGATTCTCCTCTAACCTTTGGTTTTCTTCTCTAAAACCAGGTTAACGACTTAAAGACTTCATTGGGATTGTGAAGCCAGACCGATACTACTTTTATCGTAGTTGTGTGATCTGATCTTGCATCTTCTATCGTACGAGTACAATCTTTGATTGGCTTGAGATCGTGAGAGTTCTCCGATAGGCAAGATAAAGAAGTCACAAACATCTTCGTCTCACTATTTGTGATTCCTCGACGTCCTCTTGTGTATTCAAGTAAGACTGTTGAGAGGTGATTGATTAATCTAGGCTGTTCTTTGGGAATATAAGACCGGATTATCAATTGGTTCCTGTTCACCTTGGTTTCATATCTTAAGACGGAACAAAAACCTAGGTTTTTTCTGTGGGAGACAGGTTTATCCTTTGATATACTTTTATGTGCGAGACAGATTTGTTTATTATCAAGTCTGCGATTTTGGGTTGCAGCAACTCTTGGTTGTGGGTGAGATCAGCTAAGGGAATCAAGTCTGCAGTATCCTGCTGGGATCAAAGACGTAGGAGTACAATTGTATCTTGAATTAGTGGGAGACTGATTGGGGTTCAACGATAGTCCAGTCCGAAGTTAGCTTGGAGTAGGCTGGTGTCGGTAGCGGCTTAATACAGTGTGTATTCAATCTGGAATAGGTCCCGGGGTTTTTCTGCATTTGCGGTTTCCTCGTTAACAAAATTTCTGGTGTCTGTGTTATTTCATTTTCCGCATTATATTGTTTATCTTTATAATTGAAATAATACAGGTTGTGCGTTAAAGGTTAATCGATTGGAGATCCGACTTTGTGGTTGTCGATTTCATTGATTAACACTTGGACATTGGTCTTTGGTACCGTCCAAGTTATTCCTTGTATTTGATAAAGACGCACTATTGTTTTTAGCTTGAGTAAAAATCAAATCAAGAGAGAGATATTAACTCCTTGAGATACTTTTATCTAGATCGAGTCTGACTGTCTAGTTGATTCTCTAGCAAAGTATTTTGGAGTTAGTCCGTACAGATTGCTACGCGAAATATTGGGTGGTGTTGTTAGACCCCCGCTTTTTCAAAAACAAACTTAATCGATTCGCGACTCGATCAAACAAGCATTCAAATCATATAACCATATTAATGGTGAATCATAATCGATAATATGGAGAGAAAACTAATTTATCATATCAAGAAGCATATTTTGTGAAATTCAATTATTCCATAACCAATAATAATAATCTAGCTCATGTTCCTGGAGTTCATCCAAAGAAGAAATAAATCTATCATGTTCACAAACCCTAGAACAAAAGTAAAAGTAAAGATCAAGATCGTAGAATAGGACCCTAGAGAGTTTATATAACCTTTCCTCCTGTGTGTATTGGCTTTCCTAAGATAAGACTTAAAAATCTCAACCAAGCTTGACCACTTCCAGCACACTAGCAGCCATGGCCCAGTCAATACAGGCCTATGTAGATCAATAAGCCTGTCAGTCTTTTGGAACTGACAAGGCATTCAACTCTAGCACCACCAGCTAACTCACTAACCTTGTAATTCTTCTTCCCTGCAATACCAGCTCATTCGTCTATCTAAGCTTCAGTTCCACAACCACATTCTCATATAAACCAGATCAACACATTCGTTTTAGCTCATTTTGCTCTTCTTGAACTGCAACATTCTTACTACCATAACTCAGCTGCAACATAACCATTATTCCAATGCAGCATATGACAACATCTCCAGTACCACCTGTGTACATCTTCAACTCCAGCTGCAACTCAACCCATATGCACCAGCAGCATACACATTAAACTGCCATCGAACTCAGCTGCAATACTATCTCAGGCCATACTTTCAGTTGCTCGAGTTCTTCCCTATAATGCAATCTTATCAACTCATCCCGTAACTCCACAGGTTCAATAGCACTAGCACTCGATCAGTCTTCTGCAATCAGCTACAAGACTACCTGCACTTCCTAGCTCAGTCTCACCACCTGCCATGTAACTCATACGTACTGCGGCACGACAATCAACAACAGCAACTACTTCTCTTGCTTGATACCAGAAGCATAACCACCTGCTCCATATCCAGCAGAACCAGCTCTTCCTTCCATCAGCATACAACTCCCATCTGCTCATACATCCTCGGCAGCAACCACTAACACCATCTCTACTCAACTGCTGTCATTGCAACCCTGCGAATTCCATCATCTGTAGCTCATTGCACTGTTCGCACCACCATTTCAGCTTCTTAGCTCCACATACCCACTGCACAGTACCTGACCTGAACTGCCAGCTCTTTTATTCAACCACCAGCACCTTCTCTTGCTTGCGCACAACCAACACAAACACCTTGCTGCTCCTGCAACTCAATCAGCACCTGCAATTCCATTCCATCGCAACCTAAGCATACATTTATCATTTCTGCAACACAACCAATGCACCTTGAGCCACACTGTCATCTCAGGCCAACCAACACCACCTGAATCAACATCATCTCAGCATCTGCCTTGCAACTGCAATAACCTCTAGCTCTACACAACCAACATCATCCCTGCAACATTCTTCCATCCATCACTTCAGTCAAAACCCATTACAGCTGCACAAGGTCTCGTCCGGTAGTGGGGATGGTCAAATCTCTCTGCCCACTGATCCGATTGAGATTATTCAAATGGATCCTCTTTATTTATCAAACCCAGGTGTGGTTGGCGGGTCAGTCTTTACCTTCTCGGGTGCTGCTTGCGATTCACTCGGCGTCCTTGCCTCTTCCAGTTTCAGCTCTCTCTCTACTGTTGATGTGTTGCGAGCCATGCCCCTGCGATGAGGGATTCCCTTAACCTGATGGTACATAATATTTCCCCTGCTGGTTCGTTAATCTTTTCAATAGCTCTGCTCCTGACCCCAAAAGCTGCTCGAGGCCTTTATTCGTCAGGAGGAGATGACTCTTCTTCGGGCTCAGTTGCAAGGTGAGCAAGAACGTACTCGGGAGCTCGAGAAGCATTTGATCGATGCTAAAGGTACTTTCTTGAATTCACTTTATTGTTGGTTGATTGATGTTGTAGTGCCAATATGCTTAGTCCAATGTTATCTCTTAGACGAAATATCTAGCTTAAACAAAAACTTTCGTCTCCGAATACCGTCGCTTGTTTAGGAAACTGAAGATCGAAGAAGGTCACGCCGCACTTCAACAAAAGATATACAATAAGGATGACAAAACCGCCAGGCTTCCGAGATTGAAGATCTCCGAGTCGAGCTAACTCGTTACCTAAGGTTTGAGTATGTGCCCGAGGAAAGAGATAATCTTCATTCCGAGCTAGCTCGGCTTCAAAGGGTTGCTGCCGATAAAGGTCTGTTGGTTGATAGTTTAGAAGGTCAATGTAATTCGTTGAGACTCCAGAATAGAGACATCACTCCGATTGCAAACGTCTTTCGCGGTTGAAACATGAAGTCGAAGAGTCTTTTTAAAAGTTATAGGAAAAACTTCTTGGGTTTGATCAGGTATCTCATGACCTGGAATGGACTTGGTTCCAGTTGTCGGGTCTTCAAACAACACATGATCGTCAGAAAGCTTCATGGGGTGAACATAAGAAATATTGCCCCTATAATGAATTCAATGAACAACAGTACAACAAGTTGATATTAAGGATGTCTGAGCTTGAAATCAATCTTTCTAAGTCCGAGGAAACCTTAAAATTAGCTTTTCCCGCACTTTTAGGTATTTGTGCATGTTTCGTGTAGTTTCGATGTTTCTCCTCGTTTTATTGCATCGTTTATTAGGATTCTAACCGTGTTGCCCTTCTTGTTTATGCAGCCGAGCAAGGAAAGGTCAAGGATTTGGAGGAGCAGGTCACCCAGTTAAAGCAGAATGAGACTCTCCTGAATACGAAAATTGTCAATGTCGTTGCTGCTACTACTGAGTTAACCCGCCAACTGACTGAGGTGGGAGAGAAGTATGAGACTGAGCTCTCTGTGAAGATCAAGGAGGGTGTAAAATAATTTATCGAGATGAGGAAGGCCAAAGTTGTTGCAAATAAGTCGCGCTCGGGATCGATTCAACCCAACGAATAGTTTCTGTCTTTTGTAGTGTTGTGCCACTATTTTGCCATTCTTCTTGGGTTGTAATTTCCGTTTCGTTCGGACACCTTTATCTTTGAGACGACTTCTTTTTATGGGGTGCCGCATTACCAATCGGTTCCTCATGGCCGGGGTTTGTTACTTTTGACAATGTTTCACGCTGTTTATTCGATGTATGGTCGTTTATAACCCTTAACACTTTGATTTCCTGCATTTCATAATGTTATCCATATGTTAGTGTGAATTCCATGTCTGTCGAACACACTCGACAGGGAGGGTCATCGGGCCCAATACCATGTCCCAATCGAGGTATCCCATCATTGGTGTTTCGACCCAATGGGAGTGCATTAGGTCGCGCCTAAGTTCTTGTAGATGGTGGATTTTCGACAAAGGATAAATTCGTAAACTCATAATTATACGAAGCTCTGATTCAGCAATCAGACGTGAGTATCGAGACACGGGTCTCTCATCGAATTCTCAACAGAGAGTACCTTCTCTCAGAGTACATGTGGATATGTAGTCTCACGACTGGACAACGACATATCTCATGAATACTGAATACTTTCAGTGATTATTTCTATATAGTATCACGAGATGGACGGCTCCTAGACAGCTTGCTCTGCTAGTATAGAGCGATAACATCTTCAGGAACAAACAACGAGTTTACCCTGACTATATAAAGGATATGACTTACCGACAAGCTCATATGGGGATAATTAATGCTCCTAGACAGCTTGCTCTGCTAGTATAGAGCCACAAAGTTAATTATTCCTAATTAAGATTGATTATGCCGTGACATTCACTACTGAATTCCCAGAATAATCTATTATTGCTCCTATTCCATGGTCGAATCCACGACTGGTCCCATGGAATGGCAATAACAATTGCTCCTATTCCATGGTCGAATCCACGACTGGTCCCATGGAATGGCAATAACAATTGTTCTGATTCTATGATCGAATCCACGGCTTGATCTCGTAGAATAACAATAACTATATTATCTCATTACTCCTATTTCATGATCGAATCCACAACTGGTCTCATAAATGGTAATAGATAAATCTTAATTACTCTGATTATATGGTCGAATCTACGATCCCATGTAATGGTAATGCTCACTTTATTATTCTGAGTTCGTAGTCGAATCCTCAGCTGATCCTACGAATTAATAATAAACATCTTATTGCTTAGTTTTGTGAATTATTCTCCACCGACCACAATTAGTAATAAATAATCAACAACCGGGCATCTGAGCTACCTCTAAGTAAGCCCCGATTCAAATGGTGAAGGTGTATTCAACGACGATACACTAACGGTCACCGCACGAACGAGTATTTCAAAAATACGACGAAACGATGAACCTATGCAAAATAGGGAAGAAAATAATAAATAATTAAAAATATTGACCAGGGTGCTGGGAGCACGGACACACGACCAACCGACCGTGTCATGGTCAATCCCACGCCAGTTTTATATTTTTAATACATTTTATTATTTTTCATGATTTGATGAAAATTCTCTCATTTTATCAAATTTCCTTCGTCTCGAGGAAACTCCTCGGTTTCATGGTACTTCCACAAATCCATAAAAAATAATATAAAATTAAGAAAAGGAGTGTGGGGCGTGACCATTGGCCAACCGGCCATGCCTTGGTCCCGACCGGCCCCACACCCCACGGTTCCTTATTATTTTATTATTATTATTATTTCTCTAATTTCATGAAAAAACTCCTTGATTTCATGGTATTTTTGCACAAATCATCAAATAATAATAAAATAAAATAAATTACGAAAACTTGTGGGACCGGGCCTTGGCCGGCCGGCCATTCCCTAGTCGGTCCCACACGCCCCTTTGTTTTATTATTTTATTATTAGTTTTCCTTGAATTCATCAAATTCCTTGATTTCATGGTATTTCTCTCAAATTAGGAAAAATTCTCTCAAATCATCAAAAATACCTAAAAAATATTAAAAATTTATGAAAACTCGTGGGACCGGGCCCAAGCAGGCCGGTCATGCCTCCATGGTCCCACACGCCCTTGTTTTTATTATTTTAATATTTTTTGCTTCCCTGAACTCATGAAAACTCTTTCAATTCATGGAAACTCCCTAAATTCATCAAATTTCTCAAAATTCATGAATTTTTCATAAAATCATTATAAAATTAGGGAAACTCGTGGGGACCGGGCCCTAGCCGGCCGGCCATGCCTTCCACGGTCCCACACGCCCTTGTTTTATTATTTTAATATCTTTTGCTTCCTTGAACTCATGAAAACTCCTTCAATTCATGGAAACTCCCAAAATTCATCAAATTTCTCAAAATTCATCAAATTTCTCAAAATTCATGAATTTTTCATTAAATCATCAAAATATTATAAAATTAAGGAAAGGGCACCACGGGACCGTGGTCACGACCGTCCGACCGTGTCTTGACCACGACGGTCCCACGCCTCCTCATTTCTTATTTTATAATTATTTCTCATCATCTCATGGTGTTTTCCTCAGTTTCGTCGAAACCCTAATTTTGACATATTTTCTTGAATGGATGCTCAATTGCACGCCAGAAAATATCAAAATTCTCAGGACTGAGACGCGGACGCCTTGGGGACACGAGCACGCTATCTTGACCGACCAAGATTGGCTCTTTGGCTCACGGAAGCCGGTCCCATCAATTTTCACAGTTTTGACCTAATTTGCACAATTGCTCGTATTAGGTCCAAAACTCTCCCAAACACTTTGGATTTTCATGAAGTGATCGTCAGGCGGTCACGGGACAACCCAGGGCCGGTTTCATGACTCCATGGTCGGTCCCTCGCCTCGTCATAATTAATTAGGGTTTCTCACCTAAAGCTCAGACGAGCATTTTTGAATAAATGATTAAACCAGCATTTAATCATTCTTCCACCAACAAATCGTCAACTCTTCAGGAGTTCTTTGTATTTTCTCACGTGAGCATATGGACACTACATGGTTGATCCACGGTCCCATGTAGTCGCTCCCTCCTTCGTCCCATGGTTGAAATTCTGACGAACCATGAATTGATCATCAATTGATCAAATTAGGGTTTCTGAATCCAAGGATCATCATTCCAGATTCTAACCTTAATAATTTTACGAAGACCTCATGGTCATTAATTTTATTAATTATGCTCGGTTCGACGACCAGTATTCTAATTAATATTTTTGGTACGCTGCCAATAACCCATCAGATGAGCAACACATGCTCAGACGATCAAATATTCAACAATTCATCACATGGGCAACACTTGCTCAGATGAGGAATATTCGCTCAATATTGGTTCAACAATCAATATTCAACGATCCATCGAATGAGCAATACTTGCTCACTTCATCATAATAACTATACCTTTGTCTCATGACATGTTCAATTCATGAGTTTCAGAACATCATGTTCAACTCAACGACTACATGGACTCATCGTCCATCAAACCACGAAGTCATCAATTGACTAACAAACCACGAGACGTCAATCGTGTCACTTGGGGGGATATCACTTAGGGTTTTGGTCTGGCGGTCTACGGCACGTGTGTTTAAACACACGATGGAATGTGAGAAAGTCGTGCAATCAGTTGAAGGAATTCACGAGGTAGTGGGTGGAAAATCGACCGAGTCTCCACACGTTGAGCAACTGGTTTCAAACACGATCTCCACTTCCCCACTCCTTGATTCCCTCAACTGTCACATGGAATCATGGTGTCTACAATTCCAGCAATATAAATATGTCTCTGAATTATGATTGAATCATCATCAGTATCATCGATATCACGTCTCATCGACAACACGAGATCATCAACTCATCAATTGAGCAACTACTCTCAATTGAGAAATTTCAATCACTCAGAGCTTATCGTATTCGGAATTCACATACCCACAATCTTTGATTACCATTGATTCCACACATTTCTTAGCTTCCCTCCTACAGATCAACCCATCCTCTCTTGTGACCGAATTTACTCTAGAACGGTCATTGTCTTGATTTAGGCCAGAGTACTACAGATTGATCTCTCGAATCTAAAGCACCCCCTTTGCAGCGGTGCATCTGTGTGAGGTTTAACATTTCGCTCGGTTCGAGGAATCTCCTCCGTACGGTCGTCTCCTCAATTCCTTAAAAACCAGCAAATCGTTTTTCCCCATCTACAGTTCTATGTCCCGATCATCCTGGGTTAGCCATCAATCGACTATCCCGGATCAAGTGAATCTGGTCACTTGTGATGGGAGCAACCTTTCAGATGTAGGTAGGTTTCCCGTCTATCAGGGACTCATGTCCTAATAACCTTTGGCCGCTAGCTTCCAACCACCAGAACCCTTAGACTATGTAATACCTCGATATTCGGCAGTGGTTGGCCGAATGAAATATAAGTAATGGTTTGTCCTTTCCTAACACCAAGGCCTTTTCAACACAATTGGCTCCTGAGTTGGCATAAAACTTTGTAGTTAAGCGTGCTCGGGGGGGAGTAATCTAGAGATGGGTGACCATCCGGGAAGTTTCTGCTGGATTACGGGCAGCGATGCCCGTTGGAAATCCCACACTGCCGGATGACCACGATGGCTAAGTGGGGAAAATATCTGTGAAGGGACGGGTCATTACAAACTACCTCGACACTTGCACACTGCAGTAGCCCCGAGTTCGAATAGTCCGTCGAGTGTAAGTCGCCTCGGCACTTGCACGTTGCCATCGCCCCGAGTTCGAAACGACCATTCGACTGTAAGTCACCTTGGCACTTGCACACTCCCATCGCCCCGAGTACGAATGACCATTAGTCGCATATGTCATTTTCCTTATTTATCTCTCCCGGATAATAAAAAAAATTGAATGACAAGGCATCATACATGAATTTCCACCTCTCATGGGTGGTATAGTTTCAAATATCGCGCGTTCCATGGTCGTTCCTCCAGAGTACCGTCAGGTTTCAGTATCTTATACGCTCTTTCTCCGACTTTTGACACAACAGTGTATGGTCCGCCCCACCTGGCTGCCAGTTTTCCACCCTTCTTGTCTCGCTCATTCTTAGGCAATTCTTTCAGCACTAACTACCCCGGATAACATTCTCTTGGGAAGACTTTTTTGTTGTATTCGCGTCGTAGTCGCCTTTGGTAATTCTCCATTTTTTGCAGAGACATTTCTCTTGTTTCCTCCAAATCATCAAGTTTAGTTATGATCAAATCTGACGATATATTTCGCCTCCATGCTTCGGTTCTTGTAGTGGGTATCATCGCCTCGGTTGGGATAATTGCTTTGGTTCTATATGTGAGAATGAAAGTTGAGAGACCTGTTGCTTCCCTTCGGGTGGTTCGATAGGCCCATAGAACATTGTGCAGTTCTTTACACCATTCGACATACTCCCTTTCCAGCTTCTTTTTCAGATTATCCACTATTGTCTTGTTGGTGATCTCGGCTTGCTCATTACTCTATGGGTAAATGGGTGTGTTAGAGCATGGCTCGGTTAAACCCACCAAGCGTTGGTATGTCAAATTTGGTTGTCATATTTTAGTGAATCAAAACTCATGTTAAGAGTCGCTTGATTATGTACTAGAGTTAAACTTCGTATAGGTTAGCTTGAAAGTATTAGGATATGAGACATTACAAGTATTGCGAAGACTTGAAGATGTGAAGAAGCAAGGAGATACAACGACAACAATCATCCTTCCACTTGAGGTTAGTGATATTTGACTTGAACTGTTTCATTCCCTAACGTATCTTTCAAGTCGTGCATATTGAAAACATAACTGCGAAGCATACTTGAATTCTAGATAGACATAGTATTAAGGAATACAATACGAGGTTTATTGCTTAACCATTAAACTTTGTAGATAAGACATTGACATAATCATTTGAATGCTATTGTGATTATGTATGGGTATGAGGTGAGGATTTCATCCTAGGGAACAATGTTTACATGTGTTCTAAGGAAGTAAGTTCATAAACTTGTTTTGTGAACCGAAAAGGAAATTGCCAGGTGTTATTGGTTTTGTTATTCATTGCATATCTTATGAACAACCAATATGTGTGATAAAGTAGAAAAGCTCACAACTTGTTGTGTTTTTGGTAGAACTATTCACAAAGGCCTGACTTTTGTATTGGTATAACTATTATTAGTAAAACCAATCTTAAGTAATCACCTTGGTATGATCGGATTATGTCTGCCTTGGGAAAAGGGAACCGATCCTTGTAAGGGAAAGGGAAGCGATCCTTGTAAGGGGTGCAGTACATCAAGGGGAACCGATCCTTGTATGGGGTGCAACAAGGTTTACAGCAGAAAGGGGAACCGATCCTGTGAGCATGTGCAACACATATACGTTAGATACCATATATATGTGGGGAACCGATCCTAGTACCTAGTCAACCGAATATTTTGGGAAGCTAGTGTGACTATGCGTAGTACTCACATGGAGGTAGAACCGAAACTTGTTTTGGTAGAACCGTAAACCCATGATTGTGATTGAATGTTGGTTTGATCAATCACATAGTTCTTGAAAGTCAGATGAACCAATTCTAAACTTGTTTGGAAGTGTGGCAAATCGGTTTCAAGGTTGTAAGTGTGAAAGAGAACTTACAAAGTTAAGATGTCGACAAACTTTGAACACGTGCTGAGAATGTTTAACTTACAAAGTTAAGATGTCGACAAACTTTGAACACGTGCTGAGAATGTTTATTTCTATAATTGTTCAAGATATTCCTTAACGGCTAAAGGAAGAGAATCCCAGGATCGAAACACAATTAAGTTAAGAATCTTTTAATTAAATTTATTAATTTCATTTGTATGGAAATTACAGAATTAGTAATGTGCATTTACTAATTATATTTTCCAAGAGGTTTCGATTGTTATTTTTGGACAGAGCATTTCCAGGAATTATGAAAACCGAATCTGTGCATTTATGAATATCTTGAGGTATATTTGGGTACCCTCGCCTTTTCAGGGTGTAGCTTTGCTCTTCCTGATGTTATAAGTGTTCAATAACATATCTATGTTCTTTCCTTGTAGTTGTTTCCCGTTATCCGACATGATATCTGCGGGGATTCCGAAGCGACAAATAATGTGCTCAAAGATGAACCGAAATACGTCTTTATCCCGAATATGCCTTATTGTTGCAACTTCGACCCATTTGGTAAAGTAGTCTGTTGCTACTATCAAGTATTTTCTTTGTCCCGACCCGACATGCAGTGGTCCCACAATATCGATGCCCCACTTCGCAAAGGTCCAAGGGCTCACCACCGAGTTCAATGATACCGACGGAGCGTGTATCTTATTCCCGAACTTTTGACATTTATCACAAATCATTGCCATGCGCTTCGTATATTCATTCATATAGAGCCAAAAATACCCCATCGTCTTAGCCCTTGCCGATAGGCTTCGTCCCGAACTATGATTACCCGCGTCACCATAATACAGTTCATTTAGGATCGAATACCCTTCCTCTTTGCTCAAACACCTTAGAAGTAGTCCCAAATATGATCTCTTGTACAGTATGCCTTCTCGCAACTCATAACCTGCTGCTTTGCTTTTAATTTTCTTAGCTTCGGCCGCCCTTTTGGTAATTCTCCCGATTCTAAATATTGGTGGATCAGTTTTCTCCAATCTCCCGCTTCGTATCTATCGGCTGTGGTAGCTACCATTTGTATTTCCATATCCCCTTCTTCGGGTATTGAAGGCATTAATACTCTTCTGATTCGTATAGCTTCGATGCTCGGGTCTGTTAACATAGATACGATATTTGTTAGGGCATCCGCATGTCGGTTGTCTCATCTGGAAATATGTCAGAACTTGATGTTGGGAATCTGGTCAATGTAGAACTTTGCTAACTTCCAGTATTTCTGAAGTATCGGGTCATGAGCAGCATATTCTCCAATAATTTGTCGAACTGCCAACTGTGAATCACTGGTTAGTCTCACCTCCTCAAGTCTCAATTCTACAATTAGTCGTAAAACATGTATTACCGCTTCATACTCAGTGACATTGTTGGTTGCCTCGAACTCAAGCCTAAATGAGTGGACTATCTTCTTTCCTTTCGGCGTTGTGAAGACCAACCCCAATCCCAAACCGTCCTTGTTTGATAATCCATCAATGAACACCTCCCATCGTGTCGCACTGCAGGTCTCGAGAAGGTCGAAGGGGTCGTCTCTATCTTCTTCCATGCCATGGATATCCTCTACTTCTTCCTCCTCACCAAGGGTAAAATCAGTTGGGAAATCCGCCACCGCCTGTGCTTTGACGGTTGTCCTCATTTCGTAAAAGACGTTAAAATTCTTAATTTGAGCACTTCACTTGGATATTCGTCCTGATATTGTTGCACTGTCGAGTACTGACTCGATAGAGGATTTTGTTAGTACCCTGATCCTGTGGGTCTAAAAGTATGTCCGCAATTTTTGTGTTGCAAACACTAGTGCAAGTATTAGTTGTTCGTTTTTTGTATAGTTCTTTTCTGCTGGGCTCATGGTTTTACTAATAAAGTATACTGGTTTTTCTTCTGCCCTAACATTCTTGACCATCACCTGAAAAAGCGGGGGTCTAACAACCACACCCAATATTTCATTAGGAAATCTGAATAGACAAACTCCAATATACTTTCAAGAGAATCAACTAGACAGTCAGACTCAATCTAGAGAAAAGTATATCAAAAGAGTTTATATCTCAATTCCTCAATTCAATCTGCAATCAGCAAATAGGAATTTGCGAGCCCGATTGAATAAGAGAAATAACTTGGATGGTATCACAAACCAATATCCAAGTGTCAATCAATTCAATCAACAAACCAAAGGTCGGATTCAAGAACTGATTGATCTTAACGCACAACCTGTGATATTTATATTGTATAACAAAAGATAATGCGGAAAAGAAATAACACAGACACCAGAATTTTGTTAACGAGGAAAACCACAAATGCAGAAAAACCCCGAGACCTAGTCCAGCTTTGAACATCATACTATATTAAGCCACTACAGACACTAGCCTATTACCAATGAACTTCGGACTGGAATGTAGTTGAGCCCTAATCAATCTCACATTCATCAAGGTACAGTTGCGCTCCTTACGTCTCTGAACCCCATCAGGATTCTACGCACTTGATTCCCTTAGCTGATCACACCCACAACCAAGAGTTAATACGACCCAAAGTCGAAGACTTGATAAAAAAATATGTTTCACACAGATTCTATTGGAATAGATAAATCTGTCTCGCACAGAAATACCTACAAGTTTTGTTCTGTCTTTTGATAAATCAAGGTGCACAAGAACCAAATGATAAACCGGACTTATATTCCCGAAGAACAACCTAGTATTATCAATCACCTCACAATAATATTAATCGTATGGAAGCGAAACAAGATATTTCGGAATCACAAACGATAAGACGAAGATGTTTGTGACTACTTTAATCTTACCTATCGGAGATAAATCTCAAGCAAATATTAACAAAGATAATACTCAATCACGATAGTAAAAGTAAGATAAGAACACGCAACTACAGAGAAAATAGTTGGGTCTGGCTTCACAATCCCAATGAAGTCTTTAAGTCGTTAACCTACAGGGTTTCGTGAAAAACCTAAGGTTGAAGGAGAATCGACTCTAGTCGCAACTAGTATCACACAGGAGGTGTGGGGATAAGGTTTCCCAGTTGCTAGAGTTATCCCTTATATAGTTTTCAAATCAGGGTTTGCAATCTTAGTTACCTTGGTAACAAAGCATTCAATGTTCACCGTTAGATGAAAACCTGATTAGATCCAAGCTAATATCTTTCAACCGTTAGATCAAACTTAGTTTTTATACACAAATGAAATGTACCTTCATTTAGGTTTGAGTAACCGTACCTAAACGTGTACACTAGGTTGGCTCAACAGTAGTTAACTGAAGTTATCTATATGAACACTCTTATATCGACCTTATTCATCTTAACCACAACTAGTTCAAATGACTCAAATGAAACTAGTTAAAGAGTTGTTCAATTGTTATATTCTCATAGAAGTATACAAGAACACAATTGAAGCAAAATAGGTTTGATTCACTCGACTCAATTCATGAACATTATAGCCACGGTTTGCAAAGAATTCGTTCCTTATTGTATAAATGTATTAGTTCATGAAAAAACTGATTTAGAATTTTAACCACTCAAGTATGCAAACGGGTACGCATACTTCCAAACACATCAGAAATTTCCGGACCCAAACCCTTCGCCAGTACGCGTACGGGTATGTGTACTTAGGTACTCGGAATTTCCCAACTAACAGGTATGCATAGGGGTATGCATACTATAGTTCCGGTCATGGATCACAGGCATGCAATAATGTATACTATGTTTATAATCCAATGATGGTTAAGTGTTCTAAAATTTATTTCAGTTATTGAAACTTTCTTAGAAGATGACAATAGTTGTTTTCACAAACTATTAGCATCAAAGCAATTTTCAAGTTGTTGAAATAATCATAACAAAACATTCCAAGTGTACACCAAATGATTGTATCACACAAACCATGTAAGATGTTACTCGGAGATTTTCACGTGATCATCTTTTGACTTTCTTCAAGAATACAAGATGAACTTGGTTGAAGCGAAATCTTACCAACACATATTTCGAGAAATATGTAAGCGAGTTAAACTCAACTCGAAATCTCAAATGTGCATAATCGAATACTATATAGTAATACGACTTTTGTCTCAGTATAGGAGATAGAGTAGAAATAGACTTTCCAAGTGATATATGAGTTTTAGTTTCCACATACCATTTGTTGATGATGTTCCACAAGCTCTCCTTAGTAGTTATTCGTCTTCAATTGATGGACGCCGTGAAGTCTAATGCTCAACTACACAATCTATCCTAGTCCGAAACATCACTATAAGTAGACTAGAAATCAAGACTTATAGTTATGATCACTAACATTGACAAATAAGCTTGAGATAGCAATGCTTGCGAGTTCGACCGAGCATTGCTCTAGCAATCTCCCCCTTAGTCAATTTTAGTGACAAAGCTATCAATACATATGAATTACAAAATAAATAAACTTTGTAGCTTCTCATCCAAATGCTTGATCTCCTTTGTTCTTCAACATTACGCGAAATCTTCGTCACTTCCAAGTACTCCAATGATTCTAACTATGTTCAACTCAGCATCATAGTTGTTGAAAATCCGTAGCTATAACAATGAGAAAACAGTCGCTCTCAATCATTGTTATACAGTGTCATAGTATTATTACACAGCATCAAAGTCCAAACGTATCACAACTTTGACAACAATACTATGGTGATATGTATCACTCCCCCCTTAGTCTTTTTTTTTTGCTCGATCAAAACCATTTTATTACTCATTATGGAAAAATACAACCAACTAAAGAGTTTACAAAAAAAAAAAAAAAAAGAACCACCAAGGCCCAGTAAAATGGAAAACTCAAAAGAAAAAATAAGACAAACTCAACTCCTAAAGCCCAACTGTAAAAACATAAGAAAGAAATTTTAGCAAAACCTATAGTAAATTTGCTCAGGTGATTCCAAATTTGGGATGAAACTTGGTTTTGAATTGAAAATAAGCTTTCTCCCTCTCACCAATCATGCACCCTTCTTTGCCATGGAGTCAGCAGAGAAATTTACTTCTCTCAAGCTATGTACAAGTTGGATATTATTCAATACCTCCTTTATTCTCTTCCATCTTACCTGCATGAACCAAGGCGGTCTTCCTGCCGTGTATGCACTCATTGCTGCTTTAGAATCGGAGTTAATACATATATCAAGCTTGTTGTCCTGTATAGCCCATTCAGCTGCCCTGTAATAGCCATTAATTCCGCAATGTAATTAGTTGCAATTCCCTGACCAGTAGCTTCAGCATATATACAACCTCCCATTTCATCTCTGCAAACAAAACCATATCCTGCTGCACCTGGATTGCCCCTAGATGCTCCATCACAACATATGAGTATCTGATTTCTTGCAGGTAAGAAAAAATCACTTCAATAATTCTTTGAGGCTTTATTGGTTGATGTTTAAGATCAAAATTCTCAAAGACCATGTAATCATAGCTACACTCCCACATAAAGCTTTTTATTCTCACTGCACAGTCCTTTGTATACTGTTTTATTCTTCTCTTGAAATTACCCAAGTTTACTTTCTCTTCTTCAAAGCAAATTGTATTCCTTAAGAACCACAGCTCCATCATTGTAATGGAAGCAACCAGTAACCATATATCCTTTACAGCTCCACTTTTATTCTTAGCAAAGTTCATAACATCTTCATATGATTCAGGGTTGCAGAACAAGAATATACCACCTAGCCACTCCCCCCTTAGTCAATACTTCATCTCACAATGAAAACCACTCCCCCTTACATAATGATCCGTAAACCATATGTATTTGTAGTGTGAACTACACATTAATTATCCCCCTTTTTGTCAATATAAATTGACAAAGGTACGAAAAATAGTGAAATCCTCATGAAATTTTCATAGAGATATTTCATGACCAAAAGAGAACAACATACCAACTTGTTTCGATGATTTCACATAGTCGAAACTTAGTGTATTCATCAAGGAGTTTATAAAGATACAAGAAAACTCCTACAATATTCCACAACCGTACTCCCCACAAAGATTTGGCAATTAATCACGAGTTCAATTAAGAACTCTCCCCCATAAAATGTCATTCCCGAAAGAACAACAAGAGCGACCTTGCTTTTACAAGAAAAGAAGGATTTCTTTGGAAATTAACAAATCACATGAAACATAAAAAAAAATAAAAAATAAAAAAATAAATAACTCAATTAAATTAACCACAAGAGGACCCATGACTAATTTAATCGGAAATGCTCACATAAGAGGACTTATGGAGCCGCACAGTACATACACAAAGATGTGGATCATGGAAAGACCAATACTACGGAATAATCAAAGATTCATTCTATTTTTCATCACTATTTGCACAATGACATATAATAGACTTAATATTTGTAAACAAAATTGCATCCTATCTTCCATCAATATTTGCATAAAGACATAATAGGCTTAACTTTTGTAGTCAAAAGTTCATTCTATCTTTTATCAATATTTTCATACCGACATATAATAGAGTCAACTTTTGAGCAAATATGGGACAATCAAGGTTCACAGATGTAAACAACATATCCCATAACAATTTGCAATATATAAAACCATAAAGATTAATACTGCAAAATCATCTTCCAAATAAACTTTAGAATTTAAATAAATAAATCTAAAAACATTGCAAGATGAAAACGTTGACAATAGCTATGTGTACTCACAATAATGGCTATTCCGAACCCTAGTTATCCTTCTTAAAAACACAAGAATAAATTCTCATAATAAGTTTCCTAAACAGTAATCAAAAGAAAAACACAAAAAAAAAATCAGAGTCCATGTTCGGAAACTTCATGGGATTCAAGACCTTCAAGCTTATGACTGACAGCAATGACAACTTCTTCGGAGGCGATATCCTCTTTGAGAAGATCCTTAACATCTGATTTCATGAGAACAAGGTCAGAACTAACCTTTTTCAACTCAGTTCGTAACACATCAAGATCCTTCATAGAGTTTGCAAGCTTCAGTTTTGCTTTCCCGAGATCGTTGAGAAAACCATGAACCACATCAACAGAAACCATCTCGGCATTTTCTCGATCTCGATGAGAATATGCATAAAAGCATGATGTACCGGGATGAAGATTGTCAGCTTTAACAATGGTTCTTTTCGTCTTTACTTCGAACTTGAAGTAAATAGAGTTATTAACAAACACTTCCGGCAAATCCCAAGAACACGGAGGAGCAACCATTCTAGATAAATAAAACCTGGAGTATGCTTACTCAAGCAAAAGGTTTTGGTATTTAAATGGTTTTTCAAGGAAACAGAGTCTAGGGTTTCCAAAGTTGGTTCGTGATAAGTAACATAGGTACTCGTAAGAACACAAACTTGACCTGTAGCCGAAAAATACCCGAGTAACGAAAAACGAAAAGCAGGAAGAACTGTTTGTACACCAATGTTTTTGTTACGTGACTAATTTCACAAATTTTTAGCTCAATAAATTTTACATTCTCACCAGAAAAAAAATTTAGAGCAAAAGAGTAGCAAATTTTGACACAGTTAAACAAAAAGATTAAACACCCAAGGTTTTGTCAAAACAAACAAATACTTATGCAAACGTGTTTGTGAATAATAATCCGGCTAGGAACGATAAGGAATTAGCTACAGATCAGAAAAACACTTTGCCATCAAGTATACCTGATTATATCTCACTCTACCAGGAATTTTCGTGAGTGAGATTTCAACCTTGTGATTAATTAGCACAAGCATGATCCTTGAGCTCATCAAATGAATTTTTTTTCAATTAAACCTCTTTCTCGTGATATCTTTGGAGGAAAACCCTTTTGATGCGAAAAGTTATCATAAAACTTACTATCATCAAATTACGACGCATAATATGTATTCTTAATTACCTGAAGAATTTTGACTAGAGGGAATTGACAGCCTATTAATGATTTCTTTATACCCTTAAATTATTAGATTTAGGTTGTCTTCCATATCTCCATTTTTGCTTCCTTCTTATGGTACATTTTTCACATCAAGAGCAACATTATATCCATTTTTAATAGAAGAAGATCCTCGAGCTCTTCTTGGACGAATTGGTTTAGGAAGACTGTTTCGCATTTGAACATTTGAGGAACACATCGAACTGACTTTCCTGGTAGGGTAGACAGGGTGAGTACTAAAACCAATTGGTCTAGACATACGAATGTCAGTTACACATTTGAGAATTAAATCTAACGTGTGTTGAAGATGAACAATAAAATTGTCATTCAACCTCGATTTCCTATTTTGTTCACCATGTCCTTTTGAATCACAAAAGAGACACACATTCTGATCACCTGAGTGATTAGACAGAACAGTCTTAACACCATCGTTAGGAGATGTCTTCCTTCCATGTGATGTGTATATTCCTTGATTAGAGGAAGACACAGGCATATTCTTTTCAATAGGAAGGGATTTTGATTTTTCTTCTGGAACTGAATTTTTTACAGTTAAATCAGAGGCAATTGGTACATTGGACTTTTTTGAACATTCTTGAACAACGAGTTTACTCAAAAGAAGTTCAATTTCCAAAGCACCCTCCTTGAGTCTTTCCTCAAGCAGAGTTCGTGAAGAACATACTGATGCGTTTTCCTCTCGAAGGACCTTTAGAATAAAATCACACTCATTTACCATACCAACAAGAGCATTAACTTTGTGTTTCAACCGGTTGACATTATCAGCCTGGATTGTAACAAGTTTCAGAATCACTGCACTCTCTTTGGCTGCTTCCTTTTCAACTTCAGAGTCAGACTCGTCAGTAAGGTAATCCGGGTAACACTTGTCAATGAAGGTCTGTTTCGTTGGAATACTAGGTTCGTCTATATTCGAGATTGACAAATCTTTCTCTTTGATAGATTTCATAAAAACAGAACTTTTGATTCTGGTGATGTGTTTATCAGAGATAACACTTCTTTCAATATTTAGGTGTTAAATGTGTTTGGCTGCTCTGGTACTAATTGAAAAAGCGGGGGTCTAACAACCACACCCAATATTTCATTTGGAAATCTGAAAAGACAAACTCCAATATACTTTCAAGAAAATCAACTAGACGGTCAGACTCAATCTAGAGAAAAGTATATCAAAGAGTTTATATCTCAATTCCCCAATTCAATCTGCAATCAACAAATAGGAATTTGCGAGCCCGATTGAATAAGAGAAATAACTTGGACGGTATCACAAACCAATATCCAAGTTTAAATCAATTCAATCAACAACCCAAAGGTCAGATTCAAAAACTGATTGATCTTAATGCACAACCTCTGATATTTCTATTATATAACAAAATATAATGCGGAAAACAAATAACACAGACACCAGAATTTTATTAATGAGGATTACCGCAAATGCATAAAAACCCCGAGACCTAGTCTAGCTTTGAACATCACACTGTATTAAGCCGCTACAGACACTAGCCTACTACCAATGAACTTCAGAGTGGAATGTAGTTGAGCCCTAATCAATCTCACAGTGATCAAGGTACAGTTGCGCTCCTTACGTATCTGAACCCCAGCAGGATTCTACGCACTTGATTCCCTTAGCTGGTCTCACCCACAACCAAGAGTTGCTACGACCCATAGTCAAAGACTTGATAAACAAATATGTCTCACACAGAAAAGTCTATTGGAATAGATAAATCTGTCTCCCACAGAAATACCTACGAGTTTTGTTCCTTCTATTGATAAATCAAGGTGCACAAGAACCAATTGATAAACCGAACTTATATTCCCGAAGAACAACCTAGTATTATCAATCACCTCACAATAATCTTAATCGTATGGAAGCGAAACAAGATATTGTGGAATCACAAACGATGAGATGAAGATGTTTGTGACTACTTTTAATCTTACCTATCAGAGATAAATCTCAAGCAAATCTTAGCAAAGATAATACTCAATCACGATAGTAAAAGTAAGATAAGAACACGCAACTACAGAGAAAATAGTTGGGTCTGGCTTCACAACCCAATGAAGTCTTTAAGTCGTTAACCTACAGGGTTTCATGAAAAAAGGTTAAAGGAGAATCGACTCTAGTCACAACTAGTATCATACAAGAGGTGTGGGGATTAGGTTTCCCAGTTGCTTGAGTTCTCCCTTATATAGTTTTTAAATCAGGGTTTGCAATCTTAGTTACCTTGGTAACAAAGCCTTCAATATTCACCATTAGATGAAACCCTGATTAGATCCAAGCTAATATCTTTCAACCGTTAGATCGAACTAAGATTGTTATACACAAATGAAATGTACCTTCATTTAGGTTTGAGTAACTGTACCTAAGCATGTACACTAGGTTGAATCAACAGTAGTTAACCGAAGTTATCTATATGAACACTCTCATATCAACCTTATTCATTTTAACCATAACTAGTTCAAATGACTCAAATGAAACTAGTTAAAAAGTTGTTCAATTGCTATATTCTCATAGATGTATACAAGAACACAATTGAAGCAAAATCGGTTTGATTCACTCGAATTAATTCATGAAACTCTATAGTTCCGGTCATGGATCACATACATGCAATAATGCATATTATGTTTATAATCCAATGATGGTCAAGTGTTCTAAACTTTATTTCAATCATTGAAACTTTCTTAGAGGATGACAATAGCTGTTTTCACGAACTATTAACATCAAATCAATTTTCAAGTTATTGAAATAATCATAACGAAACATTCCAAGTCTACACCAAATGATTGATCACACAAACCATGTAAGATGTTACTTGGCGATTTTCACATGAGATACAACGTAAGCACTTCTTCGGGCTCGGGTCGTTGTAGCACAGGTAGACTCGCGAGATGTTGTTTAATTTTCTGGAACGCTTCATCGCATTCTTCGCTCCATTTGAGTTTTTCTCCCTTTCTCCGTGTTCTGAATAAATCCTTGCATTCGCGAGATAAAACGCCTTAGGGCCACAAGCACCCATTCAGCTTTTGCACGTCTTTAATTGTTACCGGAGATGGCATCTCCAAGATGGCCCTAACCTTATCGGGGCCTGCTTCAATTCCTCGGTCTCTGATTATGTATCCCAGAAACTTGCCCGAGGTCACCCAGAAAGTACATTTGGCTGGGTTAACCCTCATTTTATACTTCTTTATTGTTTGAAAAATGTCCCGGATATCTTCGATGTGATCGGCTGCCACTCTGATTTTGACTAACATGTCGTTTACATACACCTCAACGGCATTGTGGATCTTATCCTCGAACATGTCTTCGACCAGTCTTTGATATGTGGCGCCCATATTTTTTAGCCCGAATGACATCTTTGTGTAGCAGTAAAGTCCTCTGGGTGTAAAGAAAGATGTGTTCTCCTGATCCTCATGAGCCAAGGGGATCTGGTTATACCCCGAGTATCCGTCCATTAAAGAGATCGCCTTCTGTCCCATTATTGACTCTACTAGTTGATCGATGTTCTGGAGGGGGAAGATATCCTTTGGACAGGCTTTGTTCAGATCACTGAAGTATATCCAGATTCGGACCCCTTCGTTCTTTTTAGGTACTATCACCGTATTCGAAATCCATAATGGATATTGTGCCTTTCAGATGATCCCAGATGATTATAACTTCTTCAGTTCCGCTTCTACTGTCGCTTGTAGTTATGGTGCAATCCTGCGCAGTATCTGTCGGACTGGTCTAAATTTCGGATCTATTTTTAGGCGGTGACAACACACCTCGGGATCGATACCTTCCATATCGTGCATCGTCCAGGCGAATGCGTCCACATGCTCTCGAAGTAAATTTATCAATCGGCTTGACTCTTCCTCTGATAATAACAACTCGATCTTTACGATCTTCGGCTCTTCTTCCGTTCCCAGATTGACCTCCTGAGTAGGTTCTAGAGCTGTGAAGTTCGGCTTTGGATCTCCGATCGGTGTTGCCACCTTTCGTTGCTATAAGATTTTGTCCTCGCCTGCTTCATAGGACATAACTTCTTGTGAGATCACCTTCTCCAAATCCCGGTTGGCTTTGATTTCTTTGGCCTTATTCTTTTCTCGAAGTAATCTTGCTCGCCTATCTTCATTCTGTTGGATGTCCACATGGATGCATTTCCTAGCAGCTTGAGGATCACCCAAGACTTCGACTACACCCCTGTAGGTATGAAATCTCAACCTCTGGTGGTAAGCGGACGCAACCTCTTTGATACCCGCCATCCACGGTCTCCCGATGATTGCTTCATATGGTGATACGACATCTACTACACAAAAAGTAGTAAGGGTATCTAAGTACCCATTTCCGTCCGAGACCCTTAACGTCACCTACCTTTAATATAGTCACCGTTCCATTAAAACCATAAATCTTGTAGGTTGATGGGATTAGGATATCATCGGATAGTTCAATTATCTTAAACGTATCATAAAAAAGAACTTCTACAAAGATTCCAGTATCAATCAGTATCCTCTTTACGCCCCATTCTTCTATCATTAAGGTGGTAACTAGCGGATCTTCATGTGATTGACCATTCATCGGGACGTCTTTAGCTGAGAATGTGAATTGTTGCATCATCAACACCTCCATGGGAAAGGTCCTGTCCACACTGAAGGTTTCCTTCCCCGATCGGTCTCTCTTGTGAATCCTTGACATAATTCCTGATCCCAAATCCAGTCTTTGTGGCGCAGAATGCGAGATTGTATTACATACAAATTGGGTTCCCCGATCAATCCTGACCTGATGTATTGGAGCATCGGGTGCTGGTACCGCCTGCTTGACAAACTGCCTCAAATATTTGTCCTGAATCAAATGTTGAATTATATCTTTTACTTCTCGGCAGTCATTGGTTGATCAGTGTCCTTTGAACTGATGATAATGGCAAAACTCGGGGTGGTTCTTCGTCTCGTCGAACTGTATTCCTCTAGTTTTTGGATACTTTATATCACGACCCGATCTTTACTATCTTCGGCTCTTCTTCCGTTCCCAGATTGACCTCCTGAGTAGGTTCTAGAGCTTTGAAGTTCGGCTCTGGATCTCCGATCGGTGTTGCCACCTTTGATTGCAATAAGATTTTGTCCTCGCCTGCTTCATAGGACATAACTGCTTGTGAGATCACCTTCTCCAACTTCTGGATGACTTTGATTTCTTTGGCCTTGTTCTTTTCTCGACGTAATCTTGCTCGCCTATCTTCATTCTGTTGGATGTCCACCTGGATGCATTGCTTAGCGGCTTGTGGATCGCTTAAGACTTTGACTACACCCCTGTAGGTATGAAATCTCAACCTCTGGTGGTAAGCGGACCCAACCCCTTTGATACCCTCAATCCACGGTCTCCCGATGATTGCTTCATATGGTGATACGACATATACTACACAAAAAGTAGTAAGGGTATCTAAGTACCCCTATCCATCCGAGACCCTTAACGTTACCACTCCCTTTGGTATAGTCACCATTCCATTAAACCATAAATCATGTAGGTTGATGGGATTAGGATATCATCGGATAGTTTCTTTCTCTTAAACGTGTCATAAAAAAAAACTTCTACAGAGCTTCCACTATCAATCAGTATCATTTTTACACCCCATTCTTCTATCAGTAAGGTGATAACTAGCGGATATCCATGTGCTTGACCATACATCGGGATGTCTTTAGCTGAAAAATGTGATTGGTTGCATCATCCACGCCTCAATTGGCAAGGTCCTAGCCACACTGAAGATTTCCTTCCCCGATCAGTCTCTCTTGTGAATCCTTGACATAATTATTGATCCCAAATCCAGTCCTTGTGGTGCAGAATGTGATATTGTATTACACAAAAATTGGGTTCCCCGATCAATCGTGACCTGATGTACTGGAGCATCGGGTGCTGGTACCGCCTGCTTGACAAACTGCCTCAAATATCCGTACCGAATCAAATGTTGAATTATATCTTTTACTTCTCAGCAGTCATTGGTTGAGTGTCCTCTAAACTGATGATAATGGCAAAACTCGGGGTGGTTCTTCGTCTCGTCGAACTGTATTCCTCTAGTTTTTGGATACCTTATATCATTTCTTTTCTCTACTTCTTTGAAGATTTCTTCCAATGGTGCATTCAGGGGCGTATATGTCTTTGGTTCATACCGAGGTTTCTTTCTCTTTTCGACCCACTCTTTTTTTCCTCACCCTTTGTGTTGGGTTCCCGATCTATTTTCGGGTCGCTTCGAGATTTCTTTAGGAGCTAGTTATGTTTCCGCACTGGCCTCCTGCATGCCCCTATCCTGTGATCCTTCTTGTATCTCTTCCAAGGCGATATAATGCTCTTGCATCTTCCTCATCTCCTTTAGTTTCTGCGGTTTCTCGGTCAACATGGCTATCCAGATAGGGTTTGATTTCCCGAGGAAATTCTCAAACCTGAATATTTGTTGGTCCACTGGTACCTTCCCGATATCGGTGCACAGTTTCCTCCACCTGTCCATTAAAGACCTCAAAGGCTCCCTGAATCTTCTTGAAAAAGCGGGGGTCTAACAACACCACCCAATATTTCGCTTAGCAATCTGTATGGACTAACTCCGAAATACTTTACTAGAGAATCAACTAGACAGTCAGACTCAATATAGATAAAAGTATCTCAAGGAGCTAATATCTCTCTTGATTTGATTTTTACTCAAGCAAAAACAATAGCGAGTCTTTATCAAATACAAGGAATACTTGGACGGTACCAAATACCAATGTCCAAGGATCAATCAATATCAATCAACAACCAAAGGTTGGATTTCCAATTGATGATCACGAATGCACAACCTGTATTATTTCAATTATATAAAATACAATGCGGAAAAGAAATAACACAGACACCAGAAATTTTGTTAACGAGGAAACCGCAAATGCAGAAAAACCCCGGGACCTAGTCCAGATTGAATACACACTATATTAAGCCGCTACAGACACTAGCCTACTGCAAACTAACTTCGGACTGGACTATAGTTGAACCCCAATCAGTCTCCCACCGATCCAAGGTACAGTTGTACTCCTATGCCTCTGATCGTAGCAGGATACTACGCACTTGATTCCCTTAGCTGATCTCACCCATAACCAAGAGTTGATATAACCCAAAATCACAGACTTGATAATAAACAGATCTGTCTCACACAGAAAAGTCTATAAAGGATAAATCTGTCTCCCACAGATAAACCCTAGGTTTTTTTCCGTCTTTAGATATAAAATCAAGGTAACATGAACCAATTGATAATCCGGTCTTATATTCCCGAAGAACAGCCTAGATTAATCAATCACCTCTCTACAATCCTTCCTGACTACATAAGCGGATTGTCGAGGAATCACAAACAGTGAGACGAAGATGTTTGTGACTTCTTTATCTTTCCTATCGGAGAACTCTCACGATCTCAAGCCAATCAATCGATTGTACTCGTACGATAGAAGATGCAAGATCAGATCACACAACTACGATAAAGTAGTATCGGTTTGGCTTCACAATCCCCATGAAGTCTTTAAGTTGTTAACCTGATTTTAGAGAAGAAAAACAAAGGTTGATGGAGATCGACTCTAGCGGGTGCACTAGTAGCACACATACGTGTGGGGATTAGTTTTGCACAATGCTAGATGTCTCCTTTATATATCCTTCAAATCAGGGTTTTGCCTTAGTTACAAAGCAATCCTTATTCACCGTTAGATGAAAACCTGATTTAGATTCAAGATAATATTTCTCAACCGTTAGATCGAAAACTTAGCTTGCCACATACACTTGGGTTGACGTTTACTGGGTTTGTGAAAACCATGCCCAAACGTGTACGTGTATGTTGGTTCAACATAGTAACCCGAAAGTTTAACCATATGAGCATTTCATATTAACCTTGTTCTTCTTCACCATAACTGGTTCAATTGACTCAAATGAACTAGTTACAGAGTTGTTCAATTGCTATGAGATCTTATGTAACTACACAAGACACAATTGAAACAAAGATGATTCGATTCGATTGAATCGGCTCATGAACATTATAGCCACGGTTTGCATAAAGCATTCCTTAGTAATTTAATGCTTCATGTTCGGAGTACATATTTAGATCATAACCTCTTAAGTTCACAAACAAGTTCGCGGACTTAAGTTAATCGGTTGAGTTTTCCAAACTCAGCAGAAATACTCGAGATGAGAACTTCCGCCAGTTCGCGGACTTAGCACACAAACGAGTATTTGGAAAATCCCAGCAGAACTTCTCGGTCGAGAACTTCCGACAGTTCGCGGAATGAGTCTGCGAACTAGGTTCGCGGACTTGGAAAGCCAATTCCACAATCCTCCCGATTTATCTTGATCAACAAAGTTTGAAAACTTCGGTTCAAGGAATACGTGGTTATATAATCTAAACTCTCATTTCAATCATTGAGACATTCTCAGAGGAAGCTATGTAGCCGTTATTCACAGACCGATTCACGTCAGAGCAATTCTCAAAGTGATTGAAACTTTTCATGACTTTCGTCACTAGGTGAAGATAAACTTGATCAAAGCGAAACGATTTACCAACACACGATTTCGAGATAAAAGATAAGAAATGAATTCCCAGCTCGAAATTTCAAGTGTGTATGATCTAGTTATAGCATATGACCTTTGTCTTATAAGAAGTAGGAGATAGAAGAGATAGACTTTTGAGTGATAGATAAGTTCAAGTCTCCACATACCTTTTTGTTGATGAAGTTCCACGGTTCCTTGTATAGATCTTCGTCATTGTATGATGAATCGCCATGAAGTCCTTGAGCTCAACTACACTTTTCTATCCTAGTCCGAGACTTAGCTATGTAGGCTAGAAATCAAGACTTATAGTTTTGATCACTAACATTGACAAACATGCTTGAGATAGCAACGCATGCGAGGTTGACCGAGATATGCTCTAACAATCTCCCCCTTTGTCAATTTTAGTGACAGAACTATTAATACATATGGAATACAAAAAAGATAAAACTTTAGTGGATCCTATTCCATAGTCTAATCTTCAACGTTCCTTGAAATCTTCGTCCTTCTAAGTACTCCAATGATCCCAAAGGTTGTAAGTTTAGCACCATCGTTGTTGAAGATCCATAGCTATAACAATGAGAGAAATCGAGATTCTCGATCATTATTATACAGTGTCATAGTATTATTATATAACATCAAAGTCCAATTGTATCACGACTTTAACAATAATGCTACGGTGATATGTATCACCCCCCCTTAGTCAATACTCCATCTCGATCATGGAAACCACTCCCCCTTATACAATGATCCGAAAACCTTGTGTATTTGTAGTATGAACTACAATATTTCTCCCCCTTTTTGTCAATAAAATTGGCAAAGGTACAAGAATGGGATCATAATGAAATTTCCACAAGAGACATTTCATGACCAAAAGAAAAATACATACCAACTTAATTTAGATGCAATCTAATAGCCGAAGCTAACAACATTCATCAAGGAGTTTTAAGATACAAGATAAACCCTATAAAATTCCACAGCCGCACTCCCCGCAAGATATTACCATTAAGCACAAGTTCAAAAGAACTCTCCCCCATTAGATGTCATTCCCGAGAGAGCAACAAGAGCGACCTTAATTTTGAAAGAAAAGAAGGATTTTTTATTGGACACCAAAAACCATAAGAATGATTTTCTATATCCAAAGCTCAACCAAATTAATCACAAGTAAACCCATGATTAATTCAATTGGAATACACAACTAAATCAAACCAAAAAAGTGATCAATTTAATTGAAAGTGCTCAACATAAGTAAACTCACGGAGCTACGACTAAGTCAATCACACGGAGATGACTAACTTAACCGTTCAAATACTCAACATAAGGAAAACCTTACGGAATATATGACTACATTAACCAAAGAACATGATAGTGTAGCCTTCCATATACTCAACACAAGAACTTGTGGAATATATGAAAACACAACTAGATTAATTACAAGAGAACCTATAATTAATCTAATTGGAATACAAATAACAAACTAATCACCGAAGTAACCAATTTAATTATTTTGTTCTCAACATAAGAGAACTTATGGAACCCCGACTAAGTTCATCATAGAATATGACAACCTTAACCTTACATGTACTCGACATAGGAAAGAAGACTTATGGAGTACTAACTAAATAACCAAACTAGTTGATTAATTTAGTTCCTAATGCTCGACATATAGCATCTTATGGAACAACCAACAAAACCAAGATAAATCGACTTAGTTGTAAGGTGCTCAACATAAGACATGCAATGGAGCCTCACGGTAAAACATAATAAAATGGATCAATGAAGATCAATACCGTGGATAACATACAAGGATCTATTCTATTTTCCATCATAACGACATAATAGACTTTATCCTTGTTATAAAAAAGATTTTATCCTATTTTCCATCAATTTAATGATTACATAGGCTTAACTTTTGTATATATGTCAAAAGTCCATTCGTCCTTTCATCAATACGAATACCGTTTCATGAACGACTTTACTTTTGACTGCAATATGGGACCTTCAAGTTCACGGACGTAAACAATACATATCCCATAAAAATATTGCAATATCACAAACCATTAAAATACTGCAATAAACATCATCCTCCAAATATTTTTAGAATTTAATAACCAATAAACCTAAAAAATAACATAAGAAGATGAACACAAAAATAGCTATGTGTAGTCACAATCATTGCTATTCAAAGCACTAGTTATTCTTTCAACTAATCCAAAAAGAAGACATACTAGGCATATAAACTCAACAAAAATAGATGACAAGCTTAAAGGGAGATGGATCTCGATGTATCCTCAACAGCGAACAGAGACACAGGAGGTACAGAATCCATATGAGACATGAAGTCTATGAGCTTGTGATCGACAGCCTTCTCAGCATCAACAGAGAGATGATTCTCTTTTCGAAGATCCGTGATTTGAGATTTTATGAGACCAAGGTCAGACACAACCTTTTCCAACTCAGTTTTCACCATATCAAGACCTTTAAAAGTATCAACAAGCTGTTGTTTTGCTTCCCCAAAGTACTTAAGAAAGTCATGAACAACTTCAGCAGAGATCATTTCATCCTTTTCAGCATCTTCATGAGTATAAGTAAAGAAGCATGAGGCATTGGGATGATCTTCATCTACAAGTGTTCTCTTCCTCTTAGATTCAACCTCAACACCTTTGTCAAGAAATCCTTTTGCAAAACCACCATAGCAAGAAGAGGAGGAAGACATTCTTGAAAATCCAACAACCACCAGGAGTACACGTATGTGACTTGTAACCCTAAGAGGTTAGATATTTTATCTTTGGGGACAACAATTTAGGGGTTCAAAAAAAACTGTTGACTCGGGCCAGAACGGAATTCGTTCGAGTACAACAAATACCCGAGAAATAAAGTCCTTCAAACATTTTGAAAACAGGACCTAAAAACAAAATTTAAGACAATATGCAACAACTTCTTTTGACTTAACCAAGACTTGATCTTAGCGAATCTGTCAACACAAGTTTAGCCATGGACGATAAGAAAATAGCTTAACTTAACAGATGCAAGCAACAAGTATACCTGTTTTTATCACCACTTACTCAACAGGATTTTGTATGAGTAAGTTCTCGAACCTTGTGATTAATTAGCACAAGTACGAGCCACGGGCTCATTACGAGGTTTATGTCTTTTGTTGAGTTTGTATTTCCTCTTAGTCTTAGAGAGGGATCCTGTTTGACATGATAAATTATCATAAAATTTACTGTCATCAAAATAAGAGACATAGTTAGAGTTCTTACCAGAAGTGTCTTGACATGAGGAAGAGGATAATCTGTCGACAAGCTATTTATATCTTCCAACTATATTTTTAATATCTTTTCTAATCTCATTGATTTTCCTTTTGTGATGACTCTCTTAACAGGATCAACGTTGCTTTAAGAAGCACAACAATTAACTTCCTTAGGATAATGTTTATTAAGACGTCTATTCTGCCTTTGAACATTGGAGGAACTCATTGTACTGACATTCCTGGTAGCATTCACAGGATAGGTACGAAAACCAATTGGCTCAATCATACGAATATCAGTCACACCTTTGAGAATCAAATCTAGGGTGTGTTGAAGTTGAACTAAGGAGTCTTTATTCAACTTAGGTTTTCTCTTTTGTCTAACAGAACTCTTGGTCTCACAGACGAGACATACCTTTTGATCATAAGAATAATTGGAGGAAGTCGTATTAATATCATCATCAGAAGATTTGTATTTTTTACAGAATGTCCTAAGTTTGGTGGATATATTAGGAACACCTGTTTTTACTTCTGAATGTAAAGCATCAGAAGTTCTTGGTTATTAGATTGCTTTGAACAACCTTGAACGGAGAGTTTATTCAAACGCCGTTCAATATCCAAGGCATCCTTTTCGAGGCTGGCCTCAAGAGTTAAGCACGAAGAATGATCTTCAGCATTGCCATGGACTTTGCAATCTCTTACAACACCAAGAAGAACATTGACATGGTATTTTAGCTGATCCAATCTGACAGCTTGAATTCTAATAAGATTTAGAATCAAATTACTCTCTTCAGCTGTATCCCACTCATTAGAAGAGAAGGTCTCTTTCGAAGGGAGATCAACAACACACCTGCCATTGTTTGTCTGTCTCGTCGAACCACAAGGTTTTTCTATATTCGAGATAGAATAGCTTTTCTCTTTAATAGAATTAGATGAGAGAGAATCTTTATTACTGATGACGTGTTTATCAGAGATAGTACTCTTGCCCATAGAGTCAGATCGCTACAAAAACAGACTGATGAGGTCTTAAACGTGTTTGCCTGCTCTGATACCAATTGAAAAAGCGGGGGTCTAACAACACCACCCAATATTTCGCTTAGCAATCTGTATGGACTAACTCCGAAATACTTTGCTAGAGAATCAACTAGACAATCAGACTCAATCTAGATAAAAGTATCTCAAGGAGTTAATATCTCTCTCTTGATTTGATTTTTACTCAAGCTAAAAACAATAGCGAGTCTTTATCAAATACAAGGAATACTTGGACGGTACCAAAGACCAATGTCCAAGGATCAATCAATATCAATCAACAACCAAAGGTTGGATTTCCAATTGATGATCACGAACACACAACCTGTATTATTTCAATTATATAAAATATAATGCGGAAAAGAAATAACACAGACACCAGAAATTTTGTTAACGTGGAAACCGCAAATGCAGAAAACCCCCGGGACCTAGTCCAGATTGAATACACACTATATTAAGCCGCTACAGACACTAGCCTACTGCAAACTAACTTCGCAATGGACTATAGTTGAACCCCAATCAGTCTCACACCGATCCAAGGTACAGTTGTACTCCTACGCCTCTGATCCCAGCAGGATACTACGCACTTGATTCCCTTAGATGATCTCACCCACAACCAAGAGTTGCGTAACCCAAAATCACAGACTTGATAATAAACAGATTTGTCTCACACAGAAAAGTCTATAAAGGATAAATTTGTCTCCCATAGATAAACCCTAGATAAATAAAGGTAACAGGAACCAATTGATAATCCGGTCTTATATTCCCGAAAAACAGCCTAGATTAATTAATCACCTCTCTACAATCCTTCCTGACTACACAAGCGGATTGTCGAGGAATCACAAACAGTGAGACGAAGATGTTTGTGACTTCTTTATCTTGCCTATCGGAGAACTCTCACGATCTCAAGCCAATCAATCGATTGTACTCGTACAATAGAAGATGCAAGATCAGATCACACAACTACGATAAAGTAGTATCGGTCTGGCTTCACAATCCCAATGAAGTCTTTAAGTCGTTAACCTGATTTTAGAGAAGAAAATCAAAGGTTAATGGAGATCGACTCTAGCGGATGCACTAGTATCACACAGATGTGTGGGTATTAGTTTTGCAGAATGCTAGATGTCTCCTTTATATAGCCTTCAAATCAGGGTTTTGCCTTAGTTACAAAGCAATCCTTATTCACCGTTAGATGAAAACCTGATTTAGATTCAAGCTAATATTTCTCAATCGTTAGATCGAAAACTTAGCTTGTCACACACACTTGGGTAGACGTTTACTGGGTTTGTGAAAACCATGCCCAAACGTGTACGTGTATGTTGGTTCAAAATAATAACCCAAAAGGTTAACCATATGAGCATTTCATATTAACCTTGTTCTTCTTCACCATAACTAGTTCAACTGACTCAAATGAACTAGTTACAGGGTTGTTCAATTGCTATGAGATCTTATGTAACTACACAAGACACAATTGAAACAAAGATGATTCGATTCGATTGAATCGGCTCATGAACATTATAGCCACGGTTTGCATAAAGCATTCCTTAGTAATTTAATATTTCATGTTCAGAGCACATCTTTAGATCATAACCTCTTAAGTTCTCAAACAAGTTCGCGGACTTAAGTTAATCGGTTGAGTTTTCCAAATTCAGCAGAAATTTTCGGGATGAGAACTTCCGCCAGTTCGCAGACTGGGTTCGCGGACTGAGCACACAAACGAGTATTTGGAAAATCCCAGCAGAAATTCTCGGTCGAGAACTTCCAACAGTTCGCGGACTTGGCAATCCAATTCCACAATCCTCCCGATTTCTCTTGATCAATAAAGTTTGAAAACTTCGGTTCAAGGAATACGTGGTTATGTAATCTAAACTCTCATTTCAATCATTGAGACATTCTCAGAGGACGCTATGTAGTCGTTATTCACAGACCGATTCATGTCAGAGCAATTCTCAAAGTGATTGAAACTGTTCATGACTTTCGTCACTAGGTGAAGATAAACTTGATCAAAGTGAAACGCTTTACCAACACACGATTTCGAGATAAAAGATAAGCAATGAATGCTCAGATCGAAATGTCAAGTGTGTATGATCTAGCGGGCTTGAGATAGCAACGCATGCGAGGTTGACCGAGCTATGCTCTAACACTTCTTTCCAAAGTGAATAATTTGTTTACCCTTGGTATGGCGGTGTTGTTGTGCATGTAGGTTTCGAGAAAAGTTTCCACTAAGGCCCCATAGTTTCCAACTGATCCTTCGGGTAAAGTGTGAAACCAATTCTTATCTTCACCTTCTAGGCTAGCCGGGAAGGATTTGCACATGACCACGTTATTGTGTTTCCATTGTAATAGTGACATCATATACATCTTAACGTGTTCCACATCATCTCCTGTGCTATCAAATTTGGATGAAAATGTAGGTAAAGTGCACTTTGGGGGAACGACGCTTGCTCCAATTCTCGGGTAAAGGGGGTCTTTTCAGCTTCGTTGATTACTTCTGCCAATTTATCATCCTCACCATCTCCAGCCATCTTTTTAACCATTTTATCAAGTTATCCGAGCTTAGGCTCAGTTGCACTATCGGATCTTCCATTCTGTTCGGGTACTTCTTCTTCGGTTGACGAGTCTTCGGGAGGACCGTATCGTGCTCCTGGATGGTTAGGCTCGAGTACGGGTCCTCGGTGTCATGGGGGTGTAAGGATATATTGTGATTAGGTCTGATCATTTGATGTTCCTCGGCTAGACGAACCGCGCGATCTCGGCCCTTGATTTCTAAGTCGGTAATTCTCTTGTTTGAGTGATATATTCCTTCATTGTATCTCTCTCATAAATCTTCCTGCCTCCTCTGGTTTTCCAAAATCGCCATTAACGTCAGATCCATGCTCTCATTACTAGAAGGATCATGTTGGTGGTTTCCTGGTGCGGCTGGTGGCGCTACTGGTAGTGGTACTGGTGGTGGTCGGGTTCCAATCCTCTTTCCTAATCGGATCTGTCGGAGTCGTTCCTCCTCTCGATCCAAAGCGGCTTGGTGTTCAACGTGATGTCATATCCTCCTGCATCAGCAGCGCCTCCTCATCGTCTTCAATATCCGATGCGGTCAGCCCATCTACCATATTCTCGGGTCTCCTCTGACTCGGCTCGATGCGTCCTAGAAAATTGATATGGGACGTATTTAAGTCCATTTCTTATGCGAGTCGTGCTAGTAGTCCATATCTATTATTGAGTCTGTTTTCATAAGATTTTCTTTATTTTGTTAGTTGGTTAATTTACGGGTCTATTAAGTTAAGTCAATAGGGATTATCCGGAATATCTTGTTAGTAAAGTTGTTAGGATAAACTTCACACGTATGTGAAGTTATGGTCAGTCAAGAGTCTGTTAGGCCTAGTTAGAACTATACGTATCCCGTTTCTTTATCATTGTAATTAGCTTGGATTAGCTCGCCTTTTTGAATGTTTATGAACAAGTAAGTTCTTTGGTCTTTGAACCTGTTTCTTTATTAATCATCTATATTGATTATTATATTTGCGTTAACTATTGGATTAGAGTTTTTATTTTTCCAATGCACAATTCCAAATCAAGCTGTGTTTCAAGTGGGTGCGCCAAGATTCTTTCTTCGACTAGCCATTTCCAATATAAACTCGAGATGAGTTTTATCGCAGTAGGGGAGCCTGATACGGGACGTATTTGGGACTTGGGATACTGTTTCCAAGATGCGGTCAAATCTCGGATATCTATTAGCTATCTTTTATCTGTTAAGATTTTATAGTTTCTTAGTTTGTTCTAAATATTCTCCTAGGATAGTTTAGTAACTTTAGTCTTTTAGGTTTTTATGTTGCAGGCTATAAATAGCCATGGTTATTGTCATTTCTCCTTAGCTTGGTTTAGCTCACTTATCAGATTAATGAAAACTCTCAAGTTATTTGGTTTATACCATTGTTTATCATCTTAACTCTTGGATTAGAGTTTTTATCGTCACTTTGCTCCTGGATTGGAGTGTTTATCTGTTGCTTTTAAGGAGTGGATTCTCCTTGTTTTCAAATCGCTTCCGTGTGCTATATCAGGTGGATTCAGAGCTACCATTCATTCCTGATGTTGTTATTCATCTGCGAAGTATTATCTAGAAGAATCGGTTGAGGATTCCCGTGCAATCTAGATATTTTATCAGGAAAAAAAGTCGTTGATCTTGTTTCAAGGTGTAGTCAGTTGAAGATTCAGGTGCATCTTGTCATCATGTTTCAGTGAGTATCTCGTACGCGGTTCTGTTGCTCAATTTTTGACATACTTCAGGAACCCTAATTTGTTACTACCGGAATAAAAAAAGGTTTGTTCGGTTAAGGAAATAAGAAAAATAGTTTCGTTTGGTCTTGGTGTCCATAGGTGAACACAAGCAGTCCCTTAACTCTCGTCCAAATAATTCGTCACGTTTTGTCTAAGGTTTATCATCATGGCTATATGCAGTAGCTACCTGCAATATGGAGAGTGCTTATAATTCAAATGGTCAAAAAAGCAGGTTGCCTAAATTTCCTGGAACCATTAATGGCAGTGTCTGCCGATTTATAGTTGATGGAGGGTGCATTGATAACACGGTGTCACGAAGAAAAGTGGAGGCCCTGGGTATGGAAATGGATTGGTACCCTTATCCGGATCAAACTGAATGTGACAAGAACAGATTAATCACTTGTATTGGAGTTTGTAGGCTACCATTTTCATTTGGTAAGTTTTATTCTGACACCATCATCTGTGAAGTAGTTGACATAGATATTGGTAATATCGTGTTGGGAAGACCGTGGTTGTCCGACATCGGCGCTGTATATAGGAGTTGTGATAACACATATGAATTTATGTGGGAGAAGACAAAAATCATTCTAGTACCACGTCCTAATCCAAAGGAACAAGCTACAAACTTGAAGTATGGTAGGCTTGAGACAGTAGATGAAGAAAGTTTGCCGGAAAAATTAACTGAACAAAAAGAGCCAGTTGTTGATGCAGTGCTAGAAAGAGATGTATTGGGAGGTTCCAAATTTGTTCCGCTTTCAGGTACATTTCGGATTGTTGTTTCTCACCATAATGGCGTGTTAAGTTCAGCCAACGTGTCAACGGATGCTGGTTTATCTGCTCCCTATCATTACGAAGACCCATTATCTAAATATTGTGAAGTGCAGCCGTCCTCTTTATGGGATTTTATACATCTGAAGCCAAACACCAAGCAACGTGCTAAACAAAATTCAAGTTCTTTTGCGAACTATAATTCGTTTTGCGAACACTTGGTGATTCCTATGCACAACTCGAGGTCAAGCTGCTTCAAAGGATGTGGGAATATAAAGATCGTTTCTTCGACCTGTCATTTCCAGTATAAACTCGAGACGAGTTTCGTCGCAGTAGGGGAGCCTGATACAGGACGTATTTAAGGCCATTTCTTATGCGAGTCGTGCTAGTATTCCATATCTATTATTGAGTCCGTTTTCATAAGATTTGCTTCATTTTGTTAGTTGGTTAATTTACGGGTCTATTAAGTTAAGTCAATAGAGGTTATCCGGAATATCTTGTTAGTAAAGTTATTAGGATAAACTTCACACGTATGTGAAGTTATGGTCAGTCAAGAGTCTATTAGGCCTAGTTAGAACTATAAGTATCTTGTTTCTTTATCATTGTAATTATTTTGGATTAGCTCGCCTTTTTGAATGTTTATGAACAAGTAAGTTCTTTGGTCTTTGAACCTGTTTCTTTATTAATCATCTATATTGATTATTATATTTGCGTTAACTCTTGGATTAGAGTTTTTATCGTCACTTTGCTCCTGGATTGGAGTGTTTATCTGTTGCTTTTAAGGAGTGGATTCTCCTTGTTTTCAAATCGCTTCCGTGTACTATATCAGAAAGTGTGGTCATCGTCCTGGCCCAAGTTGACCTCCTTGTTAACAGTTGCCATTCCCACAGCTGGCACTCGGTTCTCCTTGGGTCGCGACCGATGGATACTCTCCTGTCGCGAGTCTGTAACTCCCTCTTGCATGCTGGTTCCTGCCACCGTTCGATGTCTTAGAATCCTGCCAGTCCCCGAAGTGCTGGCCATCGGATCGGGTACACTTTTTCCTCCAAGAATTTTACCTACGTTAGCAAAACATACAACATCTCACTTTGAACTGTTTTTGAAAAGGTTTTATAAAGAAACTACGGTAAAAAGGTTCTGTTAGTTCGACAGTACTCAGACATAAGTACGATTCTCCTATTTTTGTCACGCTGAACTCAACAAATTAGTTTGTTTGATTACTAGGACATTTTTTGTGAAATAGGTTACCAATACGTCGCTATCAGTAATTTACCTATGCATTAATCCTTATTTGTCTCAACATTCCTTCTACCAGGTATCATTACTCAGTCGTACGAGTGGTCCGAAAAGTAACTTTAGTCGAATTTTGATGTGGTGACTTCCTTAATTGAAACTTGACGGAATCACCACTCAAACATTGTGATTAAGGCGTGAACTGAATACGATTCTCCTCTCTCTATGGTTTCCTCAAAATACATCAAGGATAATCTTACCCTAGGACTCTTTTAGTTTTCCATTCGACTCCACACTCTCACAAACTTACAGGAAAAAAAAGGAACTTTTATCAAAACACTTTAATGAAACACCGTAGGTATTGATAGGTGTGATAAACACCTAGTTTTATATCAGTTGTTTATACTTTCTTTGCGAATTTTCATGTAAATTATGTATCTTATGTGTGCTTTTGAGTTATTTAGGTACTTTGGAGTCATTATGAGCAAAAGAATAAGAAATTAGCCATTTGGAGCAAAAAGGAGCACAAAGGTCAATTCACATGGGAGCTGTATTTGGAGCGGGATAAGGTGTGCGAGAATGAGCAGAAGAATGAACTGTCAGTTGCTCCAAACTGACTGTGGAGTTAAGAAAGGAATTAGGCTGTCGGTCATCCGAAACCGACAAGCCATATATGAACTGGTTAGGTGTCTAGAGAATCCTTGGGTAGCCCTTATCCACTCTCCCTGAGTGGCTATTTCCACTTCCATTCTTACACAAAACCTAAATGTCAGAGAGAAATCATTTCCCTCATCATTATCTTGAATTTCGTTTTCTCTGCCTGTAAAGTGTGGCGGCACCTGAGACTGAGAAATCCAGAGAAGAAGAGGCTTAAATCGATTCACGAGATGAAGATGAATTACAGCTGCTACTGTTGATGTTATTGTCTTGGAGAAATTAGGGTTCTCAGATGAAATTCCAGAAACAGATTATAAAGAAATGGGGTTTTCTGCCATAAGAATCAGGGGAGATTAGGGTTACTGATGTTGTTGTTCTTCATGGGTGTGAGGAGATTGATAATGGAAATTTCAGTTGGGTTTCTTTGGTGTTGAATTCGACAGGAGCAGTGGGTTTTGTTCTAGAAGATCTGTAGGAGGACAAGGAAGGAAATTGAGCTGCTGTAGCTGCTGTTGATCAACTAGTTTTTGAAACTGGAATTGGCAGGGTCTGAAGTGAATGTATAGACGCATGATAGGAATTACAGGGAGTATGATGTTGTTGCAGTTGAAATGGGTTTGCAGGTGGACTGTGGAGTGCAATTGGAGCTGATATTGGTTTGTTGCTGTGGATTGAATGGGTTTCTTGAACTGAGTTCAGTTGGTGATTAAGTTTCAGTTCAGGTGCTAGAGCTAATGGACAGTGTTGTCATGATTCTGGTGTTGCTGCCCGGGCTTGTAATGAGTTGTTGGTAGTGCATTGCAGGGAAGTGGTGTGTTGGCTCAAGAATGAATATAGATGAATGTTTTAGGACAGGTACAGATTGCAGGTCATAGTGTTTGTTACTAAATGGCTGATCCTGAGATAGAGTTGATGTTGCTGAGATTTGTTACATGAAGTTGCGACTGAAACTGGTGATATGGATTTGTTATGGTGGTTATGAGATTCGAGGCTACTGAGAGAATGGGCGAACTTCAGGCAGTGATGGTATATGGTAGATTATGTGTGATGCTACGGAGTTTGAGATGCAGTTTCTGGTGGATTGTGTTGCAGTCAAAAGGAGCTGAACTGGTGATGTTTGAGCAGCAAGGAAATGGAGAAACTGGTTATTGAGAGCTTGAGCAAGGTTAAGCTTGTGGCTGGTTCGCAGTGGTTTATTAGGTTGGAGCTGTGATTGCAAATACAAAGGTTAGATCATTGGCTGCGTTGCTGGAATTACAGGGAAGCAGTGAAGGCTTGATCTATGAAGAAAGGGCAGTTGCATGGCAGGCAGAAAGGAAGTGGTACCAAGGCTCGGAAGTTGGCAGTTACATGGGTTACTGCCCTGGGGGTTTGTTTGTGCCTGAAATGGATTCAGCAAGCGCAGAAGGGATTTGAATCTGATGTTGAATGGTGTTGCAGTGGCAGGCATATGTAGCTGCAAGTTAGCAGTGACTTAAGTATGGCTCAAGAATAATTGATTTTGCTGTTGAGACATTGGTTGTGCTTGGTTGGTGAGCAGCAATACGGAGGCTTGCTCTGTAGTCTGAAGTGTACTCTGCCTTTTGGAGTTATGGGTGATGGTTGTGAGTGAAGGAATTGGGTTGTATGGAATGTGTATGTTGTGCAGGGAAAGAGCGGAAGTGTAAGCCTGATCAGAGTACAACGAGTTGATTCGCCGATCCAGTAGCTAACTCAGGTGAACTTGGGATGGGCTCTAGTGTTCACATGCTAGCCCATGAAGGTGTTGGACGTGCAGATTATACTTGCACGAGTTTGGCAAGTTAGAGGCTATTAAAGGGAGAAACTCACAGATATTCGGAGAATCTTCGTCTTTACTTTTGTGTTCTAGGGTTTAGAAACATGATAGGTTTTCTTTTCCTTCTTCTTATGAACCCCATTCACATGTTTAGATAATCTTATCTTGGTTAAGAAATAAGTTGGAATTCCAACCATGGTTTTTATGCAATGAATTAGTTTTGTCTCCGTACTTTGTTGCTTATGATTCACTATTAATGTTGTTATATGATTTGAATGCATGTTTAGTCGAGTCGCGAATCGGTTGAATTAGTTTTCACCTCTATTTCTAGATTAGGGTTATTATACGTAAAAGTGATAATTCCTGATTGCAAGTAGCATAATTGTGAGTATTGCTTGTAGTGATGCATCCTAGTAGTCACAAGTGGATCATAACCTTGGTTAAATCGGATTAGTGCTTTTACACGTTCGATTGCTTTGATTAGTCTTATTCCATAGAACTCAATGCTTTTAGGGAGTTAAACTTAATTGTGCTTTTACACTTTAGGTTGCTTTCTAGGAAGAATTCACATATGCATCTTTTGATGTGATTGTGATGAAATCGGGGAATTAGCGAGATATACTTGCGATCAAGATATCTTAGGACTCTTAATAAAGTTAAGATTAAATATCAATTCTAGTTATTGTTGAAAAGCATGTTTATGGATGAAAACGATATCCTTGACCAATCCTTTCACATGTTTGAATTGTGTGCTTTATTTATTTGTTTTGTTTTTATTTTATTCTAGTATATCAAAATCAGAAACCCCCATTGTTATCTTTAAGAAACTAAAACATATTGTCAACCCAAGACCTCTCTGTGGGAACGATCATTTCTTTCCCTTGCTATATTTTATATTTTGAGTAGTGAGATAGTAATTTATTTTTGACGCCTACGACAACGATCAAATTTTGGCGCCGCTGCCGGGGAGGCAGCGGTTGTCACTTGTTTTTGGTTTCTTATTTTTTGTTTTCAGTTTTGTTTTTATTTTGTTTATACATTTCTTATTTTCTGGTTTTTAAACTTGGTTTGAGAATCTTATTTCAGGTACCAATACTATGGACGGAGCATATTGGAGCAATGGATAAGGTTTTCAACCTCCTCAACACTATGACAATTACCCACCATCTATGGGATACAATCAAAACCAATTTATTGGCTATGATGCATATCCTAGACAACCTTACGGTGATTTTCATACATATCAACAACAACCTTGTAGTGGGTATGTAAGTCAAGCACCAAGGTGGGATAATTCTACTTTTAATTGGCTTCATTCGAGTTGTATGTAGATTATGAATGGATTGCAAGACATGCAACAAAGACTAGACCAACTTGACCGTGGTAGAGAGAACGTCGCACAAACCAATTTATGCAACACTTTTTCTTACCCGACTCCGGATCATAGTTATGATCATTCACCCATTCAAAAGGAAGAGTCATGGGAAAGAGAACTTATTGTAGTCAATGGTGGTAAGCGTGTGAACGTCAGGAAACTTGCACAGAAATTATACAAGTTGGAAGATGATGGAGCCTCGGAAGAGCTTGTCGATGAAATTAGTAGGACCATTCGTATGGAACTTAAATGACGTCGTGATAAAGGTTGGGAAACTAACGACGATTCTTATTACGGTGAGTCTGAAAATGAAGACGAAGTTGATTGTGTTGAAAAGGACCAACCTTTGGAGATATTTGATGACATTAGTGTAGTTGACTCAACTCTTGATCTTTATAATGATCAAACACCTAGTCAAAAGGTACATGTGTATGATGAAACTAGTGTTTTACAGAACTTCCTTGCAACAAGGTTTGAGCCTAATGATGACGAGTATGTTGAGAACGTGACCGATATGACCAATATTGTGGAAGACCCAATTGAGCTTGCAAATGATTGTAATGATGAGGTTTATGTCGAGACTTTGGTTAAGGCAGAAACGAATGAAGAATGGTTGCAAGGTTTGATAGAGGACTATGATATACAAGAGGTGAATAATTCACTTGAGTTTTTCAAGGATGAAGAGGATTCCGTGATACAAGAGATTGTGATAGGTTTGTTTAACCCTTTGCATATTGATTCTTCTCCTTTACCTCTTATTGGTTTGAATGTATGTGCTTCGGAAACATTGTTAAATGACTTTGTTTCTCGTTATCCACCATTAGAAACATTAGATTCTCATACTATGCAGGTTTTGGAACAAGAAACAGTGGAAGTTCCTGAATTCTATGTTGTTTATACACTTCCAAGTGTGGACAAGAATAAGTCTGGGGGAAGCTTTTATCGGTTAATGGCTTCGATCTGTTTTATATTACTAATATTTGCGTGAAGCTAGTGTTTGCGAACCAGGTGCTATGGGTGGATCCCCAACTTTTCCGATTATTAGTGTATGGAGAATTCGTCTTGCAAGTCGGCTGACGACTTTAAACCAAGCGTTAAATGGGAGGCAACCCACTGGTTTTGTGTATCTATCTCTATCTTTTTATTTCTCAAGTCTTTTATCTTTATTTTCTTATTTTGGATATTTGCATATCAAAACTCCAACTTTTAGAGATTTTTGAACAATTTAGAATAAACATTAGCCTTTCTAAGTAGATGGAATTTTTTCTTGACGATGAGGTATATATATTGGCTGACTTGGGATTAGATGCCAACTAAATAGCTTGTTTAGTGTTTATCCTCTATTGTTCAGAAATACCTATGAGTTGGAGTATCAGTTTTTATTATGCATTTTATTTTCTTATTGTGTATATATATCATGTTATGAATTTCCCATCTTGAACTTACTTTGAATGACAAAATTTTACATTGAGGACAATGTAAAGTTTAAGTGTGGGGAAGTGTTCTCATATAGAGTTTTTAGCCTTGTTAGTTTTCCCTTGTGTTTATAAGAGAAAAGAAAAACTAAAAAAAAAAGAAAAAAAGAAAAAGAAAAAGAAGATGATAAACTCCTAAGTCTAGAAACTTGTGCCTTACACTAACGGAAACATCGTGGTTGTAGGAGTTGAGGAACCCATTAGTAGAGTCTATTCATATGAAAACGAACAAAATATAAAAATAAATAATATGTTAGTTGTCACCATATCTCGGAGTCGTCACCATATCGCGTTCTATTTTTATTTTTCCATATTTGTCTATTGTTTCTCTAAGTGATTTGGCGGGGCACCAAAATCGAATTGTTATCACTGCTAGGATGAAATAGAGTGATTGAGTTACTACAAAAAAAAAAAAAAGAAAAAAAAAAAGATTGACACTTGGATAGCAATATGTGCGTGTCTCCCTGTCTCCGTCGCCTAAGCAAGCGTGGAATGCAGGATCCATGGGAATTACCATGTAATCTGCTGACAAGAATCATGCGCTTGGATCCAAAAGATCCAATCATGTTGTCGATTTGAAAAAAAAGAAAAAAAAAAGAAAAAAATAAAAATAAAAATATTATTATTATGTTGAATAAAATCGATCACTGGTTCCCTTGTATATGTCAGTGAATTGATCTAGAATTAAGTTTGTCGACCGCTGGTTCCCTTGTATATGCCAGTCATGTTGATATTAGTATTCATACCAGTAGCTCAATCCAATAGGATTTTTAGGTTTGTTTTGGCAGTGACCTTCAGACAGATATGGGAAACACTGTTCACCTTAGACAACAGTCCGCCACCATCTACTTTATATATCCATCTTCTTAATCTTTGCATGTGATTGTGGTTGATTAGATTCCGAGTATTGTGGTTGTGTTCAACATTCCGAATGAAGCTATATCATTAATTTAAGAATTGGATTTGAAAGTGGGTACTTCCTCTTGTAATCATTGATAGTATGCCAATTAATAAAAATATTTAGAGCATTTCTTAAATTTTCACAGGTGGCTGGAGTTTGGAAGTATAGGTTTTGTAGGTACACCTCTTGTAAACCTTCACGTGACTAAAACTCGTCCACTAGGAACACCTAGGGGTTTAAAGGCTTGTTATACGTGCTAAGTGTGACCGTAGCCTCGACGACACGGAGTTGTATGTATTTTTGTAAAATTATTTTGTTTGATTTGCTCGAGGACTAGCAAAGTCTAAGTGTGGGGAATTTGATAGGTGTGATAAACACCTAGTTTTATATCAATTGTTTATGCTTTCTTTGCGAGTTTTCATGTAAATTATGTATCTTATGTGTGCTTTTGAGTTATTTAGGTACTTTAGAGTCATTATGAGCAAAAGAAAAAGAAATTAGCCATTTGGAGCGAAAAGGAGCACAAAGGTCAATTCACATGGAAGCTATTCTTGGAGCGGTCTAAGGTGTGCGAGAAGGAGCGGAAGAATGAACTGTCAGTTGCTCCAAACTGACAATGGAGTTAAGAAAGGAATTAGGCTGTCGGTCTTCCGAAACCGACAAGCCATATATGAACTGGTTAGGTGTCTAGAGAATCCTTGGGTAGCCCTCATCCACTCTCCCTGAGTGGCTATTTCCACTTCCATTCTTACACAAAACCTAATATGTCAACCTAAATGTCAGAGAGAAGTCATTTCCCTCATCATTATCTTGAATTTCGTTTTCTCTGCCTGTAAAGTGTGGCGGCACCTGAGACTGAGAAATCCAGAGAAGAAGAGGCTTAAATCGATTCACGAGATGAAGATGAATTACAGCTGCTACTGTTGTTGTTATTGTCTTGGAGAAATTAGGGTTCTCAGATGAAATTCCAGAAACAGATTATAAAGAAATGGGGTTTTCTGCCATAAGAATCAGGGGAGATTAGGGTTACTGATGTTGTTGTTCTTCATGGGTGTGAGGAGATTGATAATGGAAATTTCAGTTGGGTTTCTTTGGTGTTGAATTCGACAGGAGCAGAGTGGGTTTTGTTCTAGAAGATCTGTAGGAGGACAAGGAAGGAAATTGAGCTGCTGTAGCTGCTGTTGATCAACTAGTTTTTGAAACTGGAATTGGCAGGGTCTGAAGTGAATGTATAGACGCATGATAGGAATTACAGGGAGTATGATGTTGTTGCAGTTGAAATGGGTTTGCAGGTGGACTGTGGAGTGCAATTGGAGTTGATATTGGTTTGTTGCTGTGGATTGATAGGGTTTCTTGAACTGAGTTCAGTTGGTGATTAAATTGCAGTTCAGGTGCTAGAGCTAATGGACAGTGTTGTCTTGATTCTGGTGTTGCTGCCCGGGCTTGTAATGAGTTGTTGGTAGTGCATTGCAGGGAAGTGGTGTGTTGGCTCAAGAATGAATATAGATGAATGTTTTAGGACAGGTACAGATTGCAGGTCATAGTGTTTGTTACTAAATGGCTGAGCCTGAGATAAAGTTGATGTTGCTGAGATTTGTTACATGAAGTTGCGACTGAAACTGGTGATATGGATTTGTTATGGTGGTTATGAGATTCGAGGCTACTGAGAGAATGGGAGAACTTCAGGCAGTGATGGTATATGGTAGATTATGTGTGCTGCTACGGAGTTTGTGATGCAGTTTCTGGTGGATTGTGTTGCAGTCAAAAGGAGCTGAACTGGTGATGTTTGAGCAGCAAGGAAATAGAGAACCTGGTTATTTGAGAGCTTGAGCAAGGTTAAACTTGTGGCTGGTTCGGCAGTGATTGTATTTAGGATTGGAGCTGTGATTGCAAATACAAAGGTTAGATCATTGGCTCGTTGCTGGAATTACAGGGAAGCAGTGAAGGCTTGATCTATAATGAAGAAAGGGCAGTTGCAATGGCATGCAGAGAAGGAAGTGGTACCAAGGCTAGGAAGTTACAGTTACATGGGTTACTGCCCTGGGGGTTTGTTTGTGCCTGAAATGGATTCAGCAAGAGCAGAAGGGAATTTGAAGTCTAATGTTGAATGGTGTTGCAGTGGCAGGCATATGTAGCTGCAAGTTAGCAGTGACTTAAGTATGGCTCAAGAATAGGATTGATGGTTTTGCTGTTGAGGAGGCATTGGTTGTGGTTTGGAGAGCAGCAATACGGAGGCTTGAATCTGTAGTCTGAAGTGTACTACTGCCTTTGGAGTTAACTGGGACTGATGGGTTGTGAGTGAAGGAATTGGATTGTATGGAATGTGTATGTTGTGCAGGGAAAGATTGGAAGTGTAAGCCTGATCAGAGTACATCGAGTTGACTCGCCGATCCAGTAGCTAACTCAGGTGAACTTGGGATGGGCTCTAGTGTTCACATGCTAGCCCATGAAGGTGTTGGACGTGCAGATTATACTTGCACGAGTTTGGCAAGTTGGAGGCTATTAAAGGGAGAAACTCACGGTTATTCGGAGAATCTTCGTCTCTACTTTTGTGTTCTAGGGTTTAGAAACATGATAGGTTTTCTTTTTCTTCTTCTTATGAACCCCATTCACATGTTTAGATAATCTTATCTTGGTTAAGGAATAAGTTGGAATTCCAACCATGGTTTTTATGCAATGAATTAGTTTTGTCTCCATACTTTGTTGTTTATGATTCACTATTAATATTGTTATATGATTTGAATGCATGTTTAGTCGAGTCGCGAATCGATTGAATTAGTTTTCATCTCTATTGCTAGATTAGGGTTATTATACGTAAAAGTGATAATTCCTGATTGCAAGTAGCATAATTGTGAGTATTGCTTGTAGTGATGCATCCTAGTAGTCACAAGTGGATCATAACCTTGATTAAATCGGATTAGTGCTTTTACACGTTCGATTGCTTTGATTAGTCTTATTCCATAGAACTCAATGCTTTTAGGGAGTTAAACTTAATTGTGCTTTTACACTTTAGGTTGCTTTCTAGGAAGAATTCACATATGCATCTTTTGATGTGATTGTGATGAAATCGGGGAATTAGCGAGATATACTTGCGATCAAGATATCTTAGGACTCTTAATAAAGTTAGGATTAAATATCAATTCTAGTTATTGTTGAAAAGCATGTTTATGGATGAAAACGATATCCTTGACCAATCCTTTCACATATTTGAATTGTGTGCTTTTATTTATTTGTTTTGCTTTTATTTTATTCTAGTATATCAAAATCAGAAACCCCCATTGTTATCTTTAAGAAACTAAAACATATTGTCAACCCAAGACCTCTCTGTGGGAACGATCATTTCTTTCCCTTGCTATATTTTATATTTTGAGTAGTGAGAAAGTAATTTATTTTTGACGCCTACGACAACGATCAGGTATCGACCTCAACAACCTAACTCAATGGTTTTGAGCCGATTTAGCGACGGTGGTACGATCCGACAACGTCGCTTTCTCAGATTTTGAAGATTTTAACTTGAAACGTAAACCCTCGTAGTTCTCTGCTAGCTGGTGAGATGAAGGTTCCTACAACTTCAACCAAACATCATAGATGTTATTTTGGGAGCTTGTGAATCTTTCTAACAACTCATTTAGCGAAAGGAACCTACAGAAATATCACTTTCTTGCAACTTTATCATGAGCACATAACCCGAAATCGAAACAACCTAAGTTTTAAAAGAAATGGAAACATCGACTTTTCAAAGATAACAAAACAATCCCATGAGTTCAGCAAACTCATGGTTATAAATATGTAACACGTCTACAAATATAATCTTTAAAACTAACTACAAGAGTTCCTCTTTTAGCTTCAACTAACATCATAGATGATTAAGAGCTTTAGATTCTACTCTTTTTGATCGTTTTTCAAGGTATCTAAAGATGTTACTCGGCCCCCTTAGTCGACGCTAGAATGTAGGTGTAGAAAATCATACAACTACATCCAACAATCAATATGAAAACATAGTAAGGTGGGCAACTAAGAGACTCATATGAACACAAGATATACGTGGTTCGACATGATTACCTATATCCATGGGATGAACGGATGATCTTATTACTTTTCTCAAGTTTACAAGGAAGAAAGCTCTCAAAAATACTTAATTTCTCCTCTTACTTACTTACAAATTACTTGCCCTTCTCTCACTACAAGAGTCTATATTTATAGGCTGAAGTGTTCATACAACAAGGATTCAGTGTTAGTCACATCCCATCTATCTTGATGATCCTGTCAGAGGTTCACCCCGAGTCTTCTCCCGATGACTGATGATTAGCCCAGGAGTCTTCCGAGGGATGGATCTCCCGATATATCTCGCCTGGTTTGTTCATACTCGATCTTCCTTGATCCGATGTTTTTTGTTATACCCGATCCGAGCATCTTATCTTCTGTTCCCGGGCCCACCATGACTTGACTCTTCTGCTCATCGCCCGTGCCTTGTTAATGTAGTTATTGCTTTGACTCCCGATGTACGTCACTCGTCAGATCCGATTCAATGCTTTACACGTGCTTGCCTTATGTTCGTTTGGTAGATTTCTCTTTTAGCGCGCCTAGCGTATAGAAGGTGATTCGGTGCTTCATCTTGTGTCGTCTTTGGTGTGTCATTGCTCCAGATCATGCCACCTATCTTTGTTAACTATTTGCTACTACACCATGCTAGCCTGATTCGATGCTTCATCTAGTGTCGTCTTTGGCGTGTCACCGCTCCAGATCATGCCACCTATCTTTGTTAACTATTTGCTACTACACCGTGCTAGCCTACCAGCGAGCCTCATGAGGAATCAGCCAAGGAAGCCGAAACGGATAGGAGGCTAATTATGTCGCAAGGGGGACAAGCTAACTCTACCTTCCATGTGAAATTCTGCAATATTGCGCCACCTGGGACTCGAACCTGAAACCTTCTAAAACGCGCATGAAACCTTTGTAGAAGGGGATGACCAGCTGAGCTAGGTGGCGTTGTTTAAGAAGAAAAAAAAAATCTAGAGAACACGAGAATTAGTTCAGGGGAGTAGTGATTGACTAACGGCGACTTGGAGAGCATGAATACCGTAGTTGTTTGGCTGCACTTGGTTTTTCTTTTCTTCTTTCTTTGTTTCTTACGGGAAGGATTCCCACAGACAATAACGAACTGTACGTCAAATAGGTCAAAGTTTGCCCAAAATCAATGGGAAAATCGAGGTTAAAATAAGAAAACAAAAGGAAACGTTGACAATTCGCATTTAACCATAACTCTATCAAGTGTTTAAGACACTATGAGTCATTGATTTTAGATCAGATGTTGTTGTATCTAGCAATCTATCTAGTCCTACGATAAGAAACCATAAAACTTGTTACAAGAGAAACTCGATTTGATCCGAGAAGATTAGTAATGCACATGATCTGATGCTATCCAGGCACTATTAATTCCAGGTAATAAATTCACCAGTTTCCAAGACCATTACCATTAGGTGTTAATCTCCATTTACACACTATTTTAAACTCAAACACTTGTCAATATCAACGGTCTGTATTTCAGTTTCTCACTTTTGTATATAACAAACGAGACTATCATATAAATTGGTCGAGTTTTTAATCTCTAAATAAAAACGAAAAGCCTCGAACCTTCCAAATCTAAAAAAGCGATCCGAAGTCTTAATTTTCTCTATATTTCAATCTGATTTGAAGAGATTCACACACACGCATAACTTTATTTGCCGGGTTAATTGGATTCGCCAGTTTAAGGTGAATTTCTCCCACTTTAGATCTTGTCGTAATTTTATGTTGATTAGGGATTAATATGATGAATGCTTGCATTGGATCTGTATTTCTAGTTTTTAATTTTAAGTTTGCGTTAATTAGGGTTGCTAGGCTGATTTAAGCTTCGATTTTTTGTTTTAGTTGTTGAATTCTTAATGTTTTCGTTTCTTGAATTGTGCTGCTTTTGAATTTCTTCATTATTGGATTTAAAATTAGGGGTGTTAACGGTGGAAATTGTGTTTAGGATTATAGGGTTTGAGTTTAATCCTTTCTATCACATGCTATTGTTCACAAAGTGGTTTCTTTGCCTCTATTGAATTGGTGATTTTTTTATCTCCTGATTTCGTGTAAATTTGTGTTTCTGAGAATCTAGGGTTGCTGGTTATTTAACTGGACAAATAGAGGGTTTTGGAATGTGTTATAGATATGGTTCCAAATCAGATATTTAGGATTCCAATTCATAGAAGATTAGTGCAGGGAATAGGTTTCTTAAGTTTTTAATGATAATCGTATTACTATATGAAGTTTCGAATTTATTCTTTTTTTTTTCTCTTTGGTTTTGATCCTAGTTTTGTGTAGATGATGATTAGACTTTCTGAATTTCTAGGTTTTGAATATGGCCAGTGGGTTTGGGGACTCAAAGCCCCAAAGCCCTTCTTGCTCAGGAAATGGTAGCAATGATGCTGGTAGCTTTGAATGTAACATCTGTTTTGAACTAGCTCAAGACCCGATTGTGACTCTTTGTGGCCACCTCTTCTGTTGGCCATGTCTTTACAAATGGCTTCATATTCACTCTCATTCGCAAGAGTGTCCTGTTTGTAAGGCTCTTATACAAGAGGAGAAACTCGTTCCTTTATATGGTAGGGGGAAAACACCGACAGACCCAAGATCCAAGTCTATTCCTGGCGTTAATATTCCTAATCGTCCATCGGGTCAGAGACCCGAGACAGCCCCACCTCCAGATCCAAACCATTTTCATCAGCATGGGTTTGGTGGCTTCGCTGGTGGCTTCGCTGGTGGCTTTGCGCCAATGGCAACAGCTAGGTTTGGGAATTTTACGCTTTCTGCAGCTTTTGGTGGTTTAATTCCTTCATTATTTAATCTTCAAGTGCATGGATTTCCTGATACTACTATGTACGGGTCAACTGCTGGTTTTCCATATGGATATACTAATTCGTTTCATGGGGGGCATGCACATGGTTTCCCGCAGCCTACTCAAGGACAACAAGCAGATTCGTATCTGAAAATGCTTCTTTTGATGGTTGGTGTCTTTGTGATACTTGCTCTGGTTTATTCCTAAATGTAGAAGCTGAATTTATCTATGATGGTAATTCTCATCTGTTTTAAGTCATTAGGTCTATTTATTGTTCTTCTTAATGAGCGAAGAAATTGTTTATATAATACTTCACAATGTTTTATTTTCCCTGCAGTTCATGTAAACTGCAGTGTCACTCCCTATTTCTGAAAATGGTTTTCCTCTATTGTATATATTAGTTCCAGTGTTGGACATCTGAATGAACTAGTCATAAAATTGTCTCTGCCGGAATGCAACGTCAACTTGTACCCAAATGGATTCACGTGTTGATACATTTTAATTTGCCAAGTATGAACCTTACTTCCATACTGTGTAGTTATCAATCATCACAGTTGATGTTATTCCTCGATTTTGCTTTAATTCCTTTACCGTCTTCGCTGGTTGCTTTACTATTTTTTCTGGTTCCTTTATTATTTTTTGTTTTATGGTGGTATTTCCATCTTTTTTTTTGTTTGGAGTTAGGATTTGGCTATTCTATGAATTGTTTTACTAGGGTGTGTGAGGTTTGTTTATTATTCTGTACTCTTGAAATTTTATCCTAGTCAGGCATGTTCAGTAAACATTGTAGGCTGTGGCTTTTCACCAACTTATCCGGTATCAGTGTTGATCTTCTTAGCATAGGCGAAAGGGACTTGCAGTGATCCATTCCTAGGCGAAAGGGATTTGCAATGATTCATTCCTAAACTCAAGACCTCGTGCAAGTTACCCGAGAGTAATCATTTGATTATGTAATCCAGTACTGATAAAGATAAGCTTCTTTTTGGGTATGCTATGCGAATATTGAACTGTAATTTCGACCACTAGCTTTATGCACCACCCACTATTGTGCAGTTCTATTATTGCAGTAGATGATAGTATATCTGCTGGGTTCAGACTTCAGATATTTATTTCATGTGCTTGTTGCTCACCTGCTCTGATAAAAATTGTATAAGGAAGCTGTGGGGCTGTATAGTAACATCCAGTTGAGTGGAATCCATACCACTGGGTCCATTCCTATCAAATCTTCATTATCAGTCTATCCTTCCAGAGTTGCTGTCTGGTAAGGTGCTTTAGCTCTCTGGATTCAGAGATAGTTGCCTTGTGCAGGCCTCCTCTGTGGATCGATGATGATGATATGCAGGAGCAACCAAGTCAGAGCATCAAATCATAAGGAAGACAAACTTAACCATGTGAAGAAGTTGAAAGATAGGTTTGGCGAACATTATATGAAAAAATATTTCAAGTGCTTTCGCTTTCCAGAAGTGTACTTTTTGTGGGTTATTTGTTTTTGTTTTGACAGTACCCTCGCCCCCCATGGATAGGTCCCAGCCCTGCCCGCTATTCTCACAATAGTCTTCACCTTATCGCTATCCGGCTAGCCTCTCTTTCCGTGAAGCGGAGAGAACGGTAGGAAACCACCCTGTCAGAGCGGAAGTTCCCCGTGCTTTAAACATTCTCATGCACCCATTGAACTTTTATCAACAACTCTCAGGCACATCTCTTATATGATTTGTACTCTGTACGAGTGTATTCCATCCAAAACAAGTGTGGCTGCTGTCCAAGGTGGAAGTCGTTTTCCTTTGTTTCAATCAGCTTGCAAGTCGCAACACATGATTTCTATCATCAAGTATATGCTTGATGTCGAGATAACCAATCCTTTTTGACTTGAAAATACATACTAATAAATCAAGTATTAAGCACCCACTTAATAAATCTTAGTACTTGCTAATATTTGTGGTGTTTGTTTCCGAGTAGTTGTCAAACAAAAAGTTCAAATGATTCCGAGGATTCGTATTCTCGGTTCAAGAAGCTTGAGTTTTGTCTGACTATTATTTACTGGAATCTGTAAAATCCCCACAACCACTTGGTAAGTTCGTAAAAATATTGGGTAGTTTGAAAGAGATCGTCGACATCATAATTCCTATCGGCAGCAGCAAAAGGAAAGAGGTGGTCCATGAAATTGAGGGGCGAGTGGTGGTCGACCAATATTGATCTTTTCATAGTGTTGGCAAGTTACAGAACTTGTGACGTGATAGTGAGCCAGTCATAATATTTGCAATTTTATAAAGGGGACCGTACTTCGATATGAATCTACGTTCAAGGGACGGTTTGTTTGATACATGCAGCATGTGGTGTGGGGGTGCAAAGTAGAAGGAAATTAGAAATGGATTACTTAAAATGTTTGCGTTTTGCGTCTTATTTCTCCATAGCATTTCTTAGGGTCAGGTTGATTTGATGATTTTATTTCATGTCTTACGTTATAGCGATTTCTCATCTCAAGATGTGAACTACTCTTTTACAAGAGAATGACAGTATCCATATTATCTTTGTAGGAAGCCAATCTTCGTTATGTCGTTGGCTAAGCGTCCTTTAGTAAGTGCAAGAATGTGTGCCTGGGGCACTGATATCTCTATTGGTCTAGCTCTCTAATCTTTCAACGCCAAAGGCTTCAAAGTTCAGACCCGATTCACCCAAATTCCTAGTTCGTGCGGAATATACAAGCATACAGAATTTCTCAAGCTCCACTGATCTATGTTGAAACAGCACAATAGGTTAGGTAGGACAAATGATATAAATTATATAACATGTCACCATTAGTCTGGGAAGTAGTACAGTGGTCTGGAGAGTGAAGACAATACCAACTCTATAATTAGAGATGGTGGCAACTGGCACAGTGGTGCTTACATGGAATCCTAATAATCTTCTGCGATGATACACATCGAAGGTGTGTCCCGCGATCTGCACTGTGAAGAAATTCAAGGGTTGTTAGGACAGTCCTTGGGGAGATATTCAGGAGGGGGATAAAAGGCGGGGTTTACTATCTCTCACACCAAAATCACGGTGCACATCACGGTGCTCCTTTTCGGCACACCAAACATTTTCGAATAATCTCTATATTTTTTCTATAGTAACACCTCCCGGTAGAATGCAGTAAAATCCAAATCATATAGGGACAAAACCCGAATGCACTTTCCTTATAAAATGGTCCAAATCAGATTTACGGCAGACATCATCCATACTCATCTATCCCATCTAACGGTTATGAATGGTTATTTTTAACTGATCGACGGTTCATATTCCTTCCAAACTGCCTCTCAGTGCAAGAGATAAATCTCGGCCGAGAATTAACCCACCTCCAACGCCCCATCCGACGTATGTGAGTAATGCAAAACGGCTTGAGGCGCATATCAGGGTCTTTCAGTGGGAATCAATGAAAAACGCATCAATGGGAATCAATGTCTCCCTAATTGTCATTTATAGATCAAGAAGAAACGCATCGAAGGAACTCAATGTTGTTCCTTCAAAGATGAATCTAAATTATAAAACCACACACAGACAATCTCAATCCTAAAACCAGGTATGACTTTCTCTCTTTCTCTTTTGGGTGTCTGAAATTAGGTTTATTATGTCACTTTGATTTGGTTGCTACAATTTTATTCTGAATATGGATTTAATTTGAAAAAAAATTATGCATTAATGGATGGATAATTTTTGTCTTCAAATTTCAGCGGAGTCAGTTTTTGAAGTTTTTAGGGTTTCTTTGTAGTCCATTATCTGGGCTTATGGAAGCTGCTACTGTTGTTCTTTCTGATGGGGAGTAAGTATTTCTACTGTTTGATTTCTTTTATTTCTTATCCGGATGACATTCAACCTAGGCATGACAATATTGGAATCATCCTTCTTCTTGATGTGAATATTTGGGACTACTCTATTGCAGTGCCCGTGTCTTGCATACCGTCGATGTCATCATGTGGTGAGACTACTCTATTACCTACTGAAAGTTTTTTCTTCGTTGTAAGTCACTCTTCATTAATCTAACCATCCATGGCAAAGTAAGTCTAACCATTAGTAGTTACTCTTTTGATTCATGGATTAGGATCTCAATGCATTATGACCATTGCCCAATGTTTTATGGGTTTTTTTTCCTTTGAAATCGTCTGTTCCTGTTACTCTACTCACTTCTAGGTTTACTGCTGTTGCCATTTTGCATATATCCAGGTCTGCCGTCTGCTTGGTACATGATATTCGTAATTATCTGTTTGCCTAAAGTTGTTAGGGTTTCTTTGTAGTCCATTATCTGGGCTTATGGAAGCTGCTACTGTTGTTCTTTCTAATGGGGGAGTAAGTATTTCTACTGTTTGATTTCTTTTATTTCTTATCCGGATGACATTCAACCTAGGCATGACAATACTGGAATCATCCTTCTTCTTGATGTGAATATTTGGGACTACTCTATTGCAGTGCCCGTGTCTTGCATACCGTCGATGTCATCATGTGGTGAGACTACTCTATTACCTACTGAAAGCTTTTTCTTCGTTGTAAGTCACTCTTCATTCATCTAACCATCCATGGCAAAGTAAGTCTAACCATTAGTAGTTACTCTTTTGATTCATGGATTAGGATCTCAATGCATTATGACCATTGCCCAATGTTTTATGGGTTTTTTTTCCTTTGAAACCGTCTGTTCCTCTTACTCTACGCACTTCTAGGTTTACTGTTGTTGCCATTTTGCATATATCCAGGTCTGCCGTCTGCTTGGTACATGATATTCGTAATTATCTGTTTGCCTAAAGTTTTGCAAGATTTTTGGAAAGCATATATAGGTATACTATCAGTCAAGGAGCATTTTTATATGAGGCATTACTTAATGAAGTTATCTATTATTCGACATCTTTCATTCGGTAGTGCACCAACGAAACCTTTTAGAATTCTAGCTTTCTCCGCTTCATTGGAGGTCACCTCGCATTTTTCTCCATTTTAAAAATAAGGTTTTATGTCGTACTGGCGACCGTCCATTTCACTCCATGTTAAAAGAAAAAGGTTTTATGTCTTTTTATGTTTTCTTCCTATCTTTAAATCAAATTATTGTTTGGTATACAGTGGGACGGGTTTCGATGAACCTGACGACAGATTCTCAATGCACCCTTACATTTGCTTTCAGGTAGTGCTTACTTGCTGCCTGTGGCATTAGTTTGGGCTCGAATAATTCTTCGCCATTTTTTAAATCTAAAAATATTGATTGCAATGGATTTCTCCTGAATAATTCCACATTTTATTAGATTTCAGGGTAAGTAAAGCTGGGGGTTTTCTGAGAAAATTGAATCTAGTGAATCCTATTTGTGAGATATAATCCATTTTTAATTCATTTTGGTCTGCAGTTTATGTCCTAACTTCTTATTTATGTTATTCGGATGAATTTTTCTAAGGTACAATAGTCATATGGGTCTCAATTAAGTAGAGCAGCCAAGTCAAAAATCCTTTGAAACGGACCATCATGATAATGATTTAAGCGTTCAGTAGAAATTGTTGTATTTGGAGTCAATGTATACTTACCCTTATGTATAAATGTTACTCTATTAGAGTATTAGGTTTCAATAGCCAATCATTTTACCTGCCAAGGGTCATGAACAGGTAATGTTGACTGAGAACCCTTATTTTAATATTATTAGTAGTTTGTAGTCCCTCCGCGAGGAATCATATATTTGGGAGTACACTATGAGATAGTGCAACATACAAATGGCTCACCTGTAAGTGAGCATCCTAGCCCTCATTTTACATGGTTTGTGTTTTAGTAGAAATCATATCATTGAGATAGTTCTGAAACTTTGCAGAGTTTTGAAAGAGTCATAGTTGATGAACTCTTAACGTGAATTTCTAGCTCTTCCTATTGTAGAAAGTTAATTTCTGTAACGAATTTGCTCTCAAGTAATTTTCTTACATTTTTTCTCTTATTCTGCAGGTAAACAACAACTTACTTTCAGTTGGCAATGGGTCTTAGTTTAATATTTGCAAAACGGTCTCATGGTCTGGCAAGATTTTTTGACATCAAAAAGCCCCATTTGATTCTTTAAATTTGTTTTGTTTCATTTAGGATATGTGGTTAAATCTACTTCACGGATGCTTCTACTTATAATTATTCTGACTGATGTTATTTTTCAATTTCATAGCGAGCTTAACCAAAGCATAATAGATCCTTAAATCCTAATGTCTAAAAGTGATTCATCCTTTCTGCAGCATCCGCTTTACCTTTTTGTTAACAGTGTTCAGCTTTTATGGAACCTTTTGAATGCAGATGTGGTGGTTTTTATAAAACCAACACCAACATCCAGCTTCTTCATAATCCCGGTGGGTATCTTTGTTGAATGCGTGAACTCGCAACATACATTGTCGTCCTTTGACATCGTTATGTTTGAATGGTTACCTCCACTGCAGTCTCTTACATGTACGCATAACCATACTCTGAATTTCTGTGTTAGGGGGTCCACATTGAAGATTTCCCTCTGGGTTCTGCTGCTAAACAGGTTGGTAATGATGCAATCGAGGCCGACTCCAGTGTAGGCCCCATAATGGTAGTTGTATCCACTTTTGTGAATAACTATCAAGGTATCCCCTGTCGATCAAAGTTTGCACATTCTATAATGTAGTATAACATGGCAACGATTATGACCAACGCGGAATGCCGTTATTACAGGGAAATATCCTCCGGAAGTGATACCAAAGTGTACCCCTATATACAAATACCAGCTGTTGTAAGGTTAGTATTTACATTTTTTTATTATTCTTTGTATCTGATTTGTTATGCCAGTGTTTGAGGTCGTGGTTGTATATCAACTAACATTGAGGAAATCCTTTTCTCATTGTAATTTGTTGAATACTTATTAGTAAAATGTACGATTTTTAGAATGTTGGTTTGTCTACAATGTGATGAATGTTGACACTCTGTAATGTAGTACTCTCAACTAAAGATGCTCCTGAAAGGCTTAAATTTGCATGCTAATGCTAAATACCCAGTGTTTGATGTGTTTACCCTGTCTAGAACAAAAATATCATTGTAGGCTATTATACATGTGTTTCATATATAACGACAATTCCATCAAATAGATATTTTTAATTAAAATGGAACACCAGGCTTTGATGGGTATTAAACTTTCCTATCTCACTGTTTGGAACTGTACCCCCAGTTTAAAGATTATTATTTTGTTGTTGCTTCAATTAATTTGTGATTGTGTTGTAGATAAAGAATTAATCATTAATGCCTCTCAACAGGTGTACGAACAGCTATACCCTGTCAGTGATGAATTCGGATCCCAGGGAGATGAAGGTGAGATTGATCGGTAATTAATTGAGCGTCGCTCTATATTTTTTAAAGAATCTGAAAAATGGATTAGATATAGCTTTTAATAGTTATAGTTTCGTAGACAAAAATGGAGTTAGTTGCTGTGGAATTTGCATTTGAATTTACATTTAAAAAATCATTTGCATTGGATTTCTTTTTTATAAAGTATTGTCCTTAATGGTACTCAGTAAGTTTGTCGCAATGGTTCGGCGACCTTGACTTACTTATTTTAAATTTTAATTCTCTGCATATGAACTTTACCTAATTCTGTGTCAATGTATGGTATCACCATGCCCTCAATGATTTCCTATAGGTGCATTTCGAAATACTAGCTAATATGTACCTTGCTTTTAATAGGATGCCCAAGAGACAGGTAGACCAATCTTTGCCTGTATGAGTGTGAATCTTCAGGATGTCGTCATGTCAACCAACAATTACACTTCCGTTCTCGACTCAATTTGGAAATCATTGAGTAGTTCCAGTATTTAATTTTTTGTGATACTAAGAGTAGCTCCAGTATTTTTTAAGCCTTTTACGGTTTGTTGGGTTGCTCAATTGGGGATACCCATATCATGCAGGAGAAAGCAGTGGCGACAATCCAAGTTGGATTTGTACCGATTATAAATAGCAAAGCTGACTTTTGGATCACGCTCGAATCCTACAATCTCAAGCCACTGTTGAAACCTAGCTTTTCACAGTTACCACTATCCGCCCCATCTTGATGCTCAGGCTGAAAACGACACCACACGGGTACTGAACTGCAAGGGTACTGAACTGTAGGTTTGTGCAAGAGTTTAAGAAGAGGACTGTGCTCCAAACAGATTTTACTCTGATAGTAACTACTAGGGAGAGGCACATAAGAAGGGCTTCAATCGTTGTGTAATTAGGACATCAGTATAAATTGAGAGAAAGTTAATCTGTGGATAGGTGTATTATGAATTTTTCGGAGTGGGTCATTCTGATGAAAAGCCAAAAATATTTGGCATCCTACAAGATTTACGATTAGTTGCATGCAGTAGCCAATGCTGTCAAGTTCAATAAAACATAGTTTTCTTTTCCTTTTCTTTTGGCTCATTTGCCATTCGTATTTTTCAGGTTTGCGGTATTGAATTAGTATGTGTGTTTGACAAATGTGTCGGTCTGTCTAATGGGTCGTTATTTCGATGGGTCGTTATTTCGTGGGAAATTGGAGATGATTGTAGTCGAATTAGATGAGCTATGCTGTCTTCCATTGAATTATTTGTCTTATCGTTTTTTTTTTGTTACTAACCTCATCCATCGTGTAAATAATAAAAAAAAATAAAAAGAATCAGTATTATGAACTGAACTCGAGCGGTGGTCAACGAGAAAAACCTTGAATTGATTATTAATTTATCTTTGAATGTTTTTGTAAATTCTGAAGGTTGATTGAGTAGGTGATGCTGTAAGCGCCCACTTGGGATTAAGAAGCACATCAGAGATAGAGTGGGTTTTTTGTTCGCACAATGCCACTCTGTTGAACCGTTTTATGCGCTTAGGTTAAAAACTTCGAATTAATACCCATTACCAAAATATATTTCAATCTCAGCAACAAAGAATTGTCTCAGCTGAAAATGTGCAATTCAATCAAATTTCTCAGGAGATGTGTACCTGGTTGGAGAGATATCGAAGAAGAGGAATGCATTGGAGCTATTAAATTGTTGGGTCAATATAAGGCACCTGATCCAGATGAATTTTCCATCAAATTTTATTTTCTTTGTTGGGATATTCTTAAAAGTGATTTTCTCAACATTTTTAAAGAACTTCAAGATAAATATTTTTCTTGACTGGAAATTAAAGAATACATTTATTGGATTCCTAAAAAAGATTGTATTGAGGAGATTAAAGACTTAAGGCCAATAAATCTTATTCATGCGGCATGCAAGATTATTTCTAAAATTTTGGCAGAGAGGTTTAAGCTATGTCTTCCTACAATCATTTCTGAGCATCAAACTGCATTTGTGAAGAAAAGACAGATTCTTAATGGTGTCTTAATAACTAATGAGCTTATTGACTCAAGAACAAGGAGTGGAAAATCAGGTCTTTTATGTAAGGTGGATTTTGAGAAAGCTTTTGATTATATTAATTGGAATTTTCTAGATGAAATATTTCAATTAATAGGTTTTGGTGAAAAATGGAGGAGTTGGATCAAATGTTGTGTTGAATTTGTTAGATATTCTGTCTTAATCAATGGAAGTGCAGTTGGTTACTTCAAAAGCAACAAAGGAATCAGGCAGGGTGATCCTTTATCACCATTCCTCTTCTTATTAGTTGGAGAGGCTCTTACTTTCATGATCAAAAAAGCTCAAGAAGAAGGACTTATTTCTGGTTTTCAAACTAAGGACAGTGGAGTGGTGGTTAGTCATCTACAATTTGCAGATGATACACTCATTTTTCTTGACGCTGATGTGGAACAAATTAAAAATCTAAGGCTCATTCTTTTGTCCTTTGAAATGTTAACTGGATTGAAGATTAACTTTGCAAAAAGTCAAATCTTTGGAGTTGCTTATGAGGGTGACTTATCTATTTTTTCTTATATCCTTGGATGTTACAGTGGAACTTTACCTACTACTTATCCGGGTCTTCCCTTAGGTGATAGATGTGGAGGAGTTGCAAAGTGGGATAAAATTATTGAAAAGTTCATAGCAAAGCTTGCTGGCTGGAAAAAAATATTACTTTCAAGAGATGGAAAAATTACCTTGATTCACAGTGTGCTCAACAGTCTTCCTATATATTATATGTCTCTTTTTGAGATGCCTGCTTCCATCATTACAAAGTTGGAGAAGCTGATCAGGAAATTTTTATGGAATGATAGTAAAGGGAGAAAGAAAATTCATTTGGTCAAGTGGAGTGCACTTTGTAGAAGGAAAAAATTTGGAGGTCTAGGAATTAAGAGTTTAAAACAGATGAATCAAGCTTTGCTATCAAAATGGACATGGAGATTTGTTGTGGAGAAGGATGCTTTTTGGAGAAAACTTGTTGATGAAAAATATGGCACTGATGGAGCTGTTTGGATTCCAAAATCACCAAAAATTTCCTATGGCAGGTCAGTTTGGAAGGCAATAATGAAGTATAAGTCTTTTGTTCTGCAGAATATCAAATTCAAAGTAAACAATGGTGTTTCAGTTAGATTCTGGGATGATAATTGGGTATATGATCAACCAATTAAAATAAGCTACCCTAATCTGTATGCAGTGTCTAGAGCAAAACATCTTTCTGTTGCAGAGATGTGCATTTCAGATGGCAATGTTATTTCCTGGAATCTGCAAATTCCAACAAGGTTAAATGTGGTTGCAAGAACTGAATATCTTCTTCTTATGGCTGATCTTGCTTCTTTCAACCTCAATACAGCTCAGGATGATGAACTGGTATGGCCCTTTACTAAAAAGAAATTTTACTCAGTTAAATATGCATATGACAAGCTCACTATGGAACAAGGGATAGTTCAACAAATTTCAATCTATACTTTCATATGGAATCTTAAGTGTCCACCAAAAGTTGGTTTTTTCTTGTGGTTAATTGCTCATGATAGACTTCCTACAAGAGATTTACTAATAAGAAGAGGTGTTAAAGTCCCTGAAGTTTGTCTGTTTTGCAACAACAATGAATCAAGTTCTCATCTTCTTCTTCACTGCAATTTTGCACAAGAGGTATGGAATAGTTTCTTAAAAAAAATGAATTGGTTTTATTGTGTGCATAGTACCATCATCCCTCCCTTCTCTACAATCCTGGCATTTGTCTCAGCATAGCACAGCCAATCTAGCAGTCTGGAATTTGGTTCCTGTGGCTATTATATGGAGCTTATGGAAGGAGAGGAATGCAAGAGCTTTCACTGACAAGAGAATCAATGTTATTGCAGTTGTGAACAAAACCATCTACTGTTTGTTCACTTGGGCACTGGCAATTAAAGAATTTGATACTGTTAACTCCACCACTATTATGGCAGATTGGTGTAAAATTTATTTTGATCCACAGTAATTTGCTTTCTTTGTAGCCCGTTAGCCTTGGTTGTTTGTTTGGCTTTGTTGTCTGATTGGCTTTGAAGGAGGGTAGCTTGTTACCTTCCTTCCTTTTCCTTTCTTGCTTTGTTCTTGCTCAGGGTGGTATAACCTTTATACCCTCTCTTTTTTGATCAATATATTTTTCTTTACCGATCAAAAAAAAAAAATACCCATTACCAAATACGGAGTAATTTATTTGGGAAACCAATGATGATAAAAATAGTCTTATTTCTCATTCCTTTATTGGATTTTTTTTCCTTTGATTCAGTCACTAATTTTGGTGTGGGTCTTCCCGAGAAGATGGACGTTGTGAAAAAAAAAGAACAGGTTAAGGCCCTTGATCATCCATCTGAACAAACCACAAAATTATCACCAAGAAGACAATTCGTAGGTGATAACTACCGGTGTACAAGAAAAGAAAAGGAAATCATAGATTTCTATTTTGAGCAGCAAATCAAATTCTGGGCCGTTACGACACGGGTCATATCCTAGTGCAAAGATAAGGAGACATAGTTCTCGCTAACTAGTGACTACAGTCAACTACTTTTAACAACACAAGGATCGTATCGAAAGGGATGTGATATCTGGAACTGTATATCTTGAAAGATATAATACTATAAAAATTCAACCTTGTTCGTACCAAAGAAAGAACCTTTGACTTATCCGTACAAAACGACGCGGTTCAGTTTCAATTAAATTAGTGATGGACCAGGGGAAGAAAAAAGAATTTCGAACTTTTTAATTGAGAAAAGAAGTTGGATTCAATTGCCAACCCTATTCGAAGAAACACCCTAGGAAGAAGCCAAAATTAAGAAGAAGCTGAAGAAAACAACAAGAAGAAGGTGAGTGATTTTTATTATGGGTTGTTTCGCTGGTTTGGGCCTGTGCCTTTATTGACTTTCGGGAACCCTTGGCAGGTTCAGCTGACAACGTGGATCCACCCATGTTGGTTGTGACTTGTATGGCCCCCCCAGTGGTAGACGGGGACGTTTGAATTTTCCTATTATCGGGGGTGTAAAGAAAACGGTTCGAGGACCGCGTATAATTTGTTTTTTTCTTATAGAAAAAACTTAGGCCTAGAAAGGCACTAAGATCAGTACAAAGGAGTTGTATTGGTGTTGGCAGTGGATGTACCACTCAGCCTGCCAACATTGTTCTTACAAAAAAGAACTAAGTTAAAAGCATCCATATTTCGACTACGATGGATGATGCTAAGATTTAGTAAAACAAAAGATATGGGATTTATGACCTTATTTACTATTGTCTTCTTGAGTGTTTTTTCTTTCATAGAAATTAAGATGAAATCTTCCTTGAGAAGCTTCATGGTGGAGCAACTTAAATCGAACTAGAATGTCCATTGATTCAGCAGATATTGCAATGTTTGTATGTTGCATTTCTTTGGCCCACTGGAAAGCTAGGTCTGCCCCTCCTGTGACTCCCCCTTCTCCGTAGTGTCCTGGATGTCCTCTAGCGCCAATGATTTTTCCTGCAAAATCTGTCATAGTTAGTGCAGTGTAATATAGAGAATTCTCAGGATCTTGTAGAGTGCATATATTGATATTCTTCCCAAATCCTACTTCTGTATTCCAAGTGTAAGGAGTATTGACTTGTTGTAATTCAGTGTCAGCTTCCTCAGGTAAAAGAGGGAAGTCGTTCATGATGTGATCTGGCATTGCATGTATTCTATTGTGGTTACACAAATGCTGCTTAATCCTGAGAGTAATAACTCCCACATTAGGCTGAATGTGTTTGAAAGTGAAGTCACATCTAGCTTTCCATAGATACCAACAAGTGGTGGCATAAATGCTGCAGGCAGAGCTAGTGTTTCCAACATGGAACCAGGAATTTAACCATTCAGTAAAGATGGTATTGTTATCAAAGAGAGTATGAAAGGTGCTAAGTATTTCCTGCCACACTGAAGTAGCAGTAGGACAATTTAGGAACAAGTGAGACATGGTTTCTTCTTTCCCACTATTGCAAACAGTGCATAAAGGATTTTGATGAAGAATGCTAGCTGTTTTGGCATTAGTATGAAGAATTCCATGTGCACATTTCCAGATAAAGATTTTGATGACTGGAGCCACATCCATGTTCCAAATGGCTTCCCAATTTCCAGTTAGAGCATCATTTCTGTAAAGATGGTCAATTTTTTCCTTGTACAACTCTTTGACTGAGAACACTCCTGTGTCATTGAGGTTCCATATGATTCTGTCTTCTTCATTTGGGTGGGTCTGCAACGTAACAATCACAGCACCCTCCTCTATGGTGAAATAGGTAGATACTTGATCTTCATCCCAATTTCCATCTGGAAGAATCAGGGATTCTAGCTTTTCAATGTACCGTGAGCATTTTTGGGGTTTTTGAATTCTTGAGTTGGTATTTGGAATCCATAAATCTTCCAAGATCTTGATCTTTCTACCATTACCAATCCTCCAAGAGCATTGTTGTTGAATGTTGCTTATGCCTTCCAGAATCCCTTTCCATATCCATGAATCCCCATCCTTTGTCTTTGTGTCCATGCTAAGAACATTTCTTCCTAAGAGATATTTGGCATCCATGAGCTTGTACCATAGAGAATCCTTATCCTGCTCAAATCTCCATCCATTTTTGTTATCATTGAGCTGTTGAAAAGTTCCATATTCATGAATCCTAGACCTCCCATTTCTTTTGGCTTGCATATTGCTGTCTAGGCTTTAGGATAATAGCCAGAAGAATTTTCTATATTCTTTCCCAGAAGAAATCTCTTTGTAGATTGTTGATATCTTTGCAGGTTTTCTTAGGTAACTTAAAACAGTTCATCTGGTATATACAAGATGAGGATGTCACAGATTTGATGATTACCTCTCTGCCAGCAGGATTTAAAGGTGTATGTTTCCATCAAGTAAGTCTCAGCTTCAATTTTTCTACTCCAGGCTTGAAAGAGTTGATTTTGCTTCTATGTGTGAATAGAGGTGATCCTAGGTATTTATCATCTAATTAAAGCACCTGAACTCCCATAGAATTACTGATTTGAGGAATGGGGTCTGGATTAGTATTTTTGTTGAAGAATACTCCAGATTTATGAAAGTTGATTAGTTGCCCAGATGTGCTGCCAAATATCTGCAGGAGCTGCATTATATTTTGAGCTTCAGTAGTGTTTGCTTTGCAGAATATCATGGAATCATCAGCAAATAGAAGGTGGCTGATAGGTGGTGCAGCTTTGCAGATCTTTATTCCATTGATGATACCCATCTCCTCAGCATGGAGAAGAGTCCTTGAAAGAGATTCCATGCATAATAAGAAAAGATAGGGTGATAAGGGATCACCTTGCCTTAGACCTCTAGAGGGTTTGAAGAATTTGTCAAGTGAGCCATTGATGAGAACAACATAGGTGGAGGTTGAGATGCATTGATAAATCTTGTTGCACCATTTTTCATCAAAACCAATTTTCTTCATAATAGTCATTAAGAAATCCCAGTCCACTCTATCAAAAGCTTCTGTCATATCAATTTTTATTCCCATAGTACCAGAGTTGTCTTTTTTTTCCCCTCTTTTAGACCTCATGGTATGTATAATTTCATGAGCAATAGCTATGTTGTCAGATATTTGCCTTCCAGGAATGAAAGCAGATTGGTACAGTGAAATGATTTTGTTTAGGAAGGGCTTCATTCTCTGAGCTAGGAGTTTAGAGATGATTTTGTAGGTGGTGTTACGTAGACTGATTGGTCTGAAATGGCTAGGGGAAGTTGGGTTATCCACTTTGGGGATGAGAGCTATAAAAGTGGCATTCATCTCCTTTAGCAGGTGACCAGAGAGGAAAATTTTTTGAACCATTGAGACCATATCATTACCAATGATATCCCAGTTGAGTTTGGAGAAATTTGGTGGGAATCCATCTGGTCCTTGAGCTTTGTCATCAGCCATACTAAATAAGATGGCTTTAATTTATTCAGGTTCAGGTTTTCTGTTGAGAGTTGTATTGTCTTCAAGGGTTATGGCTAGAGGGATAAGATTGATGATTTCAGATGAGAGGTCTGTAGTTTCAGCAGTAGCCATCTGGGAGAAGTGATTGGTGAAGCAATATTTGACCTCCTGATACTCAGTGATCCAGATGCCTTCTTCATTTTGAATAGACTCTATTTTATTCCTTATAGCTCGACTTTTAGTAGCTCTGTGAAAGTAACTTGTGTTTTGATCTCCCAGCTTGATGAGTTGATCCCTGCTCTTAGTTTTCCAGAATTTTTCTTCTATGTCTTGCCAGATTTTGAGCTGCTTTCTAGCATCAGCTAGTGCATGTCCTCTGTCAGCTCTGAAGTATTGAGTATGCATCCAAGTTAAGTGTTGCTTGCATTCTTCAATGTTGGTTTTGATGTTTCCATAGACTTCCTTGTTCCAAACTCTCATTTGTAGTTTAATGTCTTTAAGTTTTCTGGCAATTGAGAAAGCACTTGAACTAGGAGTAACCTTTTTCCAACATTCAACAATGATTTTTCTACAGTCAGCATGATCTAACCATGGACCAAAAAACTTGAAAGGGATCTTACCATTCTTCCAGTGAGGATTAAAATTTAATAAGATGGGGTGATGATTAGATCCAATGGCTAGCATATTTGTGATAGTGGTGTTTGGATAGATGCCAAGCCAATTATCATTAGCTATGCCTCTGTACAATCTCTGTTCAGTTAGAGCATGTTCTTTTCTTTTGTTTGACCAAGTGAAAGGGCAACCAGAGAAACCAAGATCAATGAGATCCAAGTTTTGTGTGTTTTCATTGAATATAGAAGCTTCAGTAGCATCTATGGGATGGGTACTAAACTTTTCTGTGTCATGGAAAATGAAGTTGAAATCCCCAATAACCAGCCATGGTAATTTATTGGAGATAGCAGATTGCTCCAGGATTTTCCAAGATTTTAACTTGGATTGAGTGTCATAAGGATTACCATAATAGCCTGTAAATAACCAAGGGGGGTATTGGCACTTCTGATTATAGCATTGATATGATTTATAGAGCAATCTAAGATTTCCAGAGCTAGATTTCTTTTCCATATCAAAGCTAAACCACCAGCAGTGCCACTTACCCCACCTGGATTAACATACCAGAAATGGTTGACTCCTAAATCATGCATAGTTTTCTTGAGTTTATCAATGCTTTTGTCTAGTTTCATACAAAAATATGATGTCAGGATTTAGTTTGTTGAGCATGTCATTGAGGTATATTTTAGCATCCCTAGTGCCTAATCCTTGACAATTCCAAAGCTAAGAAAGTGAAGAATTGCCAAAAATATGACACTACTGGATACTTTGAGATAAGTCTCCTAGTAATGCTATCATAATGCTTATGTATCAGAGTATGCACAACATAGATAATATGATAAGACTCTAAGCAAAGGAAGTAAAAGTTTAGGTTGAGATTATATACCCTTGTTCCATCAGTAGAGCAATCCATGATGCCATTAGCCATGGGGTTGAGGGGATTGACCATCTGCTCCTGAGTAAAGTCAGACTGATCCTTGTATCTTTTTGCACTTGTCATTTCCATGCTGTTTAAGGCAGCATTATCTTCATTTGGAACAACCTTCTTTCTCTTGGTATCAGTATGAGAGTTAGAGGAGGTATTTAGAGAAATATCATCAAGATTCTCAAAAGAATGATCATTTTTCTTTGCATTGCAGGCAGCTTTTTTCTTCTTAATTGCCTCAGCTTCCATATTTGCTTTGATCTGAGCCAAAGTAGGTAGGGAAGGAGAAGGAAAGTATTTTGTGGTATTATTGATGGCTGGGAAGAATTTCTCAGCAGCATCTAGTTCAGCAGTATTAGCTTCCTCATCATTCTTATTTAAGGTGTTATTGTTGTTGGGTGTAGTTCTAGCAGCATCCTTCCACTTTGGGAGTTTTTTCTTGTAAGAGCCAGCAATCTTTTTTACCAAGTCTAATATTTTGTTTCTAATTTGACAAGCTAAGACATCAGGGTGTGGGGAATCCTGAGATTCAGATGTAGAGGGCTGAGCTCCAAAGATGATGTGATTGGTTGAAGTAGAAGCAATGTTTGCTATTGACTTTTCAAGCTACAATCTTTTAGCAATTTTCAATTTTTCTTCGAACACAGCAGCAACATCTACATAAGAATAGTGTCTGTGAATGATAACCTTTCTATCTTTGACCATTTTTTGTCTATGGGTTAAAGGAGCAGGAGCTGGTTGGGGGGTTGGTAGGTGCTGGTAATCAGGGTGGTTTTGATTTCGAGGTGCAGGGCATGGAGCGCTTGGGTGATCTAGGATTCTACACACCTTGCAGAATTTGATGCCATTGAGATCATAGGCACACTCTAGCCAGTGAGATAAGGTTGGTGTCTCAAAAGCTTCTATTCCAAACTTAAGAGATCTAGTTACATTGATTGTAACTTTTACTTCCACATTTTTCTCAAATCTGTCTCAACCATAAGCTTTTTTGGAGCCTTGATACACACCAATTGGTTGAATGATATTTGGTATGTCTGGTATTATGTGAGTGTGAATTCTCTTGCTTAGAAGCCAGATCATGACCTTAGAGAACAGTTCCTCATCAATTAGTTCAGGGCCCTTTTCAGGTACTTCTACAAGAACCATCAGCTTGTCAAATACCCCTCTAGTTCCTCCATTCCTCAAAGTATAGTAGTCTTCTTCATTGGCGGTTCTGAGGATGTAAAAGTTTCTTCTTCTGTTCCAGATTTAAACCTCAATTCTGCCAATCATTTCCCAGTAAGCGTTGATGAAGTTGTTAACTCTGGATGTTTGGAAGCAGATATTACTATAAAGTTTTCCAATGAAGCATCCTTTCTAATTTTGGACCTGTTTGGTTTTGATGTTCTCAGAATTGATAAAAACTTTTGGAAAAAAATCCTCAGGGATGGTTAAGGATAAATGTGGATACTGGTTGACCTCATCTACGATGAAAGTCAAAAATACTTCCTCCGCAAATAAACAAAAATTATTGAGAGAATCATAATAAGCCACTTCCTCGCTAAATGTGTGCCTTCCATCGTAACAATAGTCAGCTAGCAATCCATCTTTACACATCACTAGCTAATGTGTCTAAGGAGAGAGAATCTATATATTTAGAGGAAAAAATTGGGTACTTGTTAATCGAGATTTATGATTACCATGGAAAAAATATTCGCGTAAAAACAAATCTATTTCGGTTATCAACGAATTTCCAAAGATTTACGATAAAATCAATTAACTTAAAATTTTTTTTTTTAATATGAAAAATAATTTTATTGATGAGAGAGTGATTATAAATTCCTACCTGGCGCGGCATGCTGCTTTGATAACCTTTATACTTCAAGATGTTATTGCGGTGGAAGGTAGAAAGAAATTGATGTGGATTTCTTGGAAGAAGCTTTGTGTTCCTAAGGTGAATGGGGGTTTAGGTGTAAAAAATTTGAGGAGAATTAATCAATCATTGTTAGTGAAGTGGATTTGGAGATTCTCGAAGTCCAAAACAAGCCTTTGGAGAAAGCTAGTGAATGAAAATTTTGCTCATAATAGTGAATTGTTAATACCTGATGTGGATAATAAGTCACAAGGAAGGAGTTTATGGAAGAACGTTACTAATATGGGGAAGATGGTCCAGAATATGGCAACCTTCACGGTAAGAAATGGTAAAGGAATTCGTTTTTGGAAGGATCGTTGGCTAGGCAGGGGAAAATTGCAAGACTTGTTTCCAGTTGTTTTCAACGCGGTGAAGGCTAAGGACGCAACAATTTTTGATATGATATCAACTGGAGATTGGGTTTGTGAGTTCAAGATACCATTAAATTTGAATGAACAACTAGAATGAGATTTATTATGGCGCGAGTTAAATCACGTCCCTGAGCTTGTGGAAGCGGACGATGAAATGGAGATTATGGAGAATTTCAATACTTCAAGATGTTATGAAAGACGAGATTATGGAGAATTTCAATACTTCAAGATGTTATGAAAGACTTTTAGGCAATCTTGGAGAGTGCGGCTTTAATCAACTTCTTTGGAAAGGCAATATTCCAAACAAGGTGAGTTTTATCATTTGAGCTACTTTTCATGATTCGTTATCTACCAGGGATATGTTGCGTCATCGGGGTGTAAACATTGATAGCGAGCAATGTGTTTTGTGCAACGACGAAAGGGAGTCAGCAAATCACATGTTCATTCATTGTAAGTACTCTTTTGAGATTTGGAATTATTTCATCAAAAACCCTTTAGGATAGCCTGGCCATTGCCAAGAACTTTGCTTCAACTGTTTGAAGCATGGTCTATCAATGTGTTGCAAGGGAGAGGCAATGATGTTTGGCAAATCTTACATTATGCGGTTTGTTGGATTTTGTGGAAGGAGAGGAATGGAAGGGTTTTTGGAGGTCGTCACAAGAGTGTGCAAGAGAATATTGATTTGGTTAAGCAATTGGTAGTCCCATGGTCTTGTGACAACGATACTTTTAAGTATGTTGATCCTAGTTTAACTTGAAGTAATTGGAATACTCTAATGTGTATGTAGCTTTTGTTGAATTAACCTTGGTTTGATCCTTGGTTTTCTTCTTTCTTTTTAATATAACCTTCTTTTCGGAAAAAAAATATCCAGAGGAAAACTGTTAAACCGTTTTGGATCTAGAGCGTTTGTGTGCCAGCATCTACCTTCATTACTATTTCCTACAAAATTTCTCATTATTAGTCCTGCCTCCTGTATTCGTAATTATCTCCTTGAAAGAAGCATCAAATTTTATTTTAATAAATAGAAAATCAGGACAATTCTAATGTCAAGTAATAGGTGTAACAGATACAGCTTCATCATTGTCCGTGTGACTGATTCTGTGTCAATCAGAGAAGTCATTTCTTATCAAAAGTGCAACCTGAGTAGGAGACAGTTCTATATCATCAGAAACTTTCTTGCATCCAAATATGTCAACTTCTTCAAAACAGTGATTAGATTAATGGTTTTGTATTCAACTTGTTAGAAAATATGCAGAGCACTGAGAGAAGGTGTAAGTGCATAAATTCAACCCAAAGATAAAAACAGAATCTCCAAATCCAGCAAAACCTATATCCTCTTAGGACGGTTCTTATAGGTATAACAAACTGGCCAGTTTGCTAGTTTTTCACCCATTATGGATCTAACAAACTAGCAAATAGACCTAGATAAGTTGTAAATTTACCACTTAGCCAGGTGAGGTCGAGTCTCTACCGAGCGGTGGAGTATCGACCGCTCGGTTCAAATTCTGTCGAGCGGTCAAGACTCGACCGTTCAGTGTATCCCATCCAACGGTCCTAAATTAATCACCCTATAACTAACCAATTCCATTTTCATTTCAACTCACACCTTCACTCCAATTTTCATTCTTTCACTCTACAAGCTCAATATGGCAGTTGGGGGTCGTAAATTTACCTTAATTGAAGATAAATGCATTTGCATGAATTATGTTTTTGTTACACTGAATAATATCAATTGTGCACAACAACAATAACAACAAATCACTTGTTGGGAAAATATATTACAAAGATTTCAAGAAGAAAATTGAACCTCAATAATCGAGATGCAAATAAGTTGTGTGGCCGCTTCCAACTAATCAATAAGAATGTAAACTTGTTTGTTGCTCTGCTTATGCTAGGCAACCGAAATCGAAGAAATGGTAAAAAACGAAATTGATGTGGAGCAAAGGCGTCGGGCGGAATGGTGCAACAGAAATGAAAAAGATTTTCAATTCGAAAGTTGGTACCAAATCTTGAAACTGGTGTCCAAATATGACGCATTTAATTAAGTTAAGTAAGTTAAGTATGCATTTAGTTAAGTATAATTTTAAGATATCATAATGTTAACTGATATATTAAAAATAACATCTAATTTGCAACGTTTCTTCTTGTTCATAAATCTAATTTTAGAATTAATTTACATTAGTGCGTCTTTCGTAAATCTAGATAATAACATATAAACTAGACAATCATAACTTAAACTAAAAACTTTAAAAATAGAGGTATTTTGCGTTTTCTCCCCTTTAAAGATAGCTAATTAACGTTTCCTCCCCAAATAGATTCAAATTAGTGTTTCCTCCCATCGTTAGGAATTCCGTCCATGGCTCGGTTAGATGACTCAGTACATGTGCACGTATTTTGTCACCTTCCCAAAATACCCTCATCTTCTTCGGTGGTTTTAGTCTTCTTACCGGTTTTCCATTTAATAATGATCTTCCACGTTTAACCGTCAGCTGAACTGGTTTTAGTCTTCTTACAAAAACCACCACCAATTTCAGTAGCAGAAACCCTAATCCCCTTCTGAATCTCATCAATTTCTCCATCAAATTGCCACCAAGATTAAATTCATCTCAAACCCCAACTACCATAGTATCATGTATCTACAACAGAAACTCGTCATCTCTTCCATTAACGATATCTTCATTTTCTATAATAACTGCTCAACATCTCTGCAAATCAAGGACAACCCTAGATTCAATTTCTACATCAATTCAAATCCCTTTCTGCAAAATCATACCACATTCTTTAAAGAACCCTATTTCCAAAATTGATAAAACCCAAAACTTATCAGCACCATCTTCAAACAAAAAAAACCTACCAGCAACATCTTCAAATCAAGCACCACCACCCCATTGATGAAAACCCATGCTACAGATGTAGAAGAAATCCAAGTACCGATTAACAAAATTTTCCTTCAGTTTCAGAAATCTTTCTTCTCAAACCCTTAATTCCTTTTCAGAAATCTTCAATCACATGCAAACTTTTAATTCCTTCTTAATTTAACTGCGGCAACATCAAATTCTGAATCAACCCATCTTTTTTCCTTTCACCATAGCGTCGATTGGAATATGGTGTCAATTTGTATACGTGATTTGAATCAAGCCTACAAACATTTCTTACAGCAGGGAAGAATTGCGAACAGTTCTCAATTTGTATCTTAGTCTTCTTCACTGATTCCAACCTCTGAATCTTCACCAACAACATCGGATTCCAACAGCAATAGAGAGAAATGGAGGGTGAATTGAGAAAAGGGGAAGAACATTTCTCTCTCATTCGACCTAATTAGGGATCATATGATATGGGTGGTTGTTGATGATGGTGCCTTTGGTCTAATTTACAGAAATATATGAGGGTATTTTGGTAACTTTAGCCGACACGTGTAAAATTTTGCCACGCGTATATTCTCGCTGACTCAGCTAACCAATCCATGGATGGAATTCCTAACGATGAGAGGAAACACTAATTTGAATCTATTTGGGGAGGAAACGCTAATTAGCTATCTTTAAAGGGGAGGAAACGCAAAATACCCCTTAAAAATAAAAATCAGGGACAATGTTCTTCATCTTATTTATCTTCTTCATTTCACATATTCCAATCGGTGCGCTCATGAACGAAGTTTCCTTTGTTTATCTTCTTCTTTGCCTTCAAATTTTCCTTCAATTGAACTTTTCTTTGTCTTTTCTTAGCTGCAGGTTTGATTTGATTAATATCCAAAACTTGTAGACTTCTTTACTTTTTACCTATTTCTTTATAACTATCACATATATTGTTAACAACGGCTTCAAGCACCACTCCATAAAATCAAGTTGGGCTGCTAAATCAAGATGGCTTTCAAATTCTGTCATTTGAATTCTTTTGGAAGAAGATATATAGAAAAAAATTGTGTAAAAATTTTAGAATAAATTTTGTGTTTAAATTTGACATCTTTATAGATGGCGGTCGAGTCTTGATCGCCAGTAGTTTAGTCTCTATTGTTCGATAGAGGCTTCATCGCCTAACCTTGTTACCATAGTGGCATGACCAGTTTTCCAGTCCACCTGACATGGCATATATTTAGGTTGTCGCCCCCCATAGGAACCAACCTTTATAAAGCTCTGTTTCTTATATACTTTGGAGGTTTCAAAAGAACCATCAATAATCCATCATCATAATGGATTTCAAAAGAACAACAAGACATTTACACAGATTTAGACCCATATTATTTGAGTCAAAGGAAAATCTTTAGTATCTCCCAAATTTCAAACTGCACGAGAGTTCTTGATTAACAAGGTTTTACTTAATAAATACTTCTAGTGGTTTTTAAAGACTTTAACATAATTCTATAGTATTATGTTATTTGTTGTCTACTTCTGAAATCTCTTTCAAAGTTTATGTTACTGGTTATAGATTGTTAAAAGGTGTTCTAAAGTTTGTGTTACTCGTTGCAAACTTGAAAATTCAAAGACTTCGAGGACTTTTTTTTTTGACTTTTGTAGTAGTATGAGAATATCAAGAAGAAAATCTATGAAGTTCGCCAATTTAAGCAATGGCCGCATAACTATATAAAGAAACCAACTTTATGAGATGACCGAGTTTCGGATCTCACAAAAAAATTTTATGGTACGTGTACTGGTATGGATACCTTAAGACAATAACCAGTTCCGGAGTTCACAGAACCTTTCTGGTACGTGTACTGGTTTGCATACCGATCCGGGTTCACGAGTTCACAGATTTTTTAAGGTGTGCATACGGGTGTGCGTACCAAAAGTTGCTTGTCGACATATAGCTGCTCCGTTACGTGTACTGAGTACATATGTTACGGCTTCAGACTTGTAACAGTTTTCCCAGTTTATAAGACTGGTATGTACACTGTCTTATATCCAAATTTACAATAGTTCTATATTTTTCTCTAAATCAATTCTAAACATTCTAAATTAATATCAAAGACACATATCACTGTTCCAGACTATTTTCGAATGATAATTCTTGAATCATGATTTTGATTGCGAACAGTAAATTGTTCTTAACCGAAATTTATCAAGTATGAAATGTTCATTAAGCTTAGTCATATATTTCGAGAGCTAATTACAACATAAACTTGAATCGAAATTCTTGATATGCTTACGATAGTCTAATTAGTTATGCGACATCGTCTTATAGATAGAAAGGTGAATAACTTGAGAAATAGGTGGTTCAGTCTTCACTTACCTTTTGTTGAAGAAGTTTTCCAAACGCTTCGGCTGATCTTCGCCTTCAAACGGCAGAGCGCAATGATGGCTGCCGTGATGTTCGTTTCTCAACTACACTTCCATCATAATCCGACACTTAACTAATTGTATATTGGAAATTAAGACATAGTTTTGACAACTTAATTTGACAACAAGTTTGAGATAGCAACACTTGTGAGTTCGATTGAGCAATGCTCTAACATAATGAATTTTTAGAATTTTCATGCAGCAACCCAATATTTATCAGACATTTTAAGAGTGCACCCATATCTAACCTGTCCATACGCGGGTCCACCCACCAAATTATGGGATGTTGCCGGGTTGGACTGCCACATGCTCACCCCTTGCTGCAGCATATATATATATATATATCCGAATTATAACCTTGTATGGATGGGCCCGGATGGCCATTTTGCGACCGAGAAAAGCAAACCAGCTCAAAACCGCCAGACACAATTTTTCTTTTTTGTGAATCCCAGTGAGCCCGCGCCTTCGGAAGACGTGCATGGGTGAGTTTGTGTCTGGCGGTTTTGAGCTGATTTTTTGAGCTCCGTTCGTAAAGAATTTTTGAACAAATAAACAAAAAGGGGGAAGAATATTATGGTGTTCATTCGTATGTTAGCTAGTACAAAATAATGATTTTGGTCTTCCAATATAATAATAGTGTAGTAGATGAATCATGAATGATCGTCGTTTTGAGAAATCAAGTATATATAAAATAATAGAACGACAGTCTGAGTCTACAGAATCAAACCAAAGTTCAATCGGCATAGTGTGGCCCAGCCGATAGTACGTCGCTTTATTCATGAATCATGATTTTGGGATACTCAAATCTTATTAGGCATACAAAACAATAATTCTAACTGGATGATTTCATAAGGGATACCCTATGGTTAGTTTAATTACCTTTATACTTTTAACACAAAAATCAAAAATCAGTTTTCTAAAATATTAAAATCAGTTTTCCTTAACATCTCTTTTTCTTCCTCCTCTAGCCGAACTCTTCCCCTCCCGCGAAAAAAAATTCATCACCGTGATTAATTGTCGATTCGTAAAAATTTGATCGTCGATTAAACTCAACTACATAATGACTCGTACAAAGAAAAGCAGGGATTAGGCAAACCAAATCGTCTTCTAATCCATCAATTGAAGAAGAAGAACCAATTGAAGACGAAGGTGTAGAAACTGAAAATCAACCACCAATTGAACCAGAAATTGAACCAACTGCATCTCCAACTCCGAAAATGAGGATAAGAAAGTAAGTTTTACAAACCCAATCTCCTATTTGTTGTTTTTCATTGATTAAATGACGGTTACGGTGTTGGGTTCGGCTCAAAATTGAGCTGCGTTTTTAGCTGAAATGTTCTTCACAAAAGCTTCATGTAAGTGTATATGAACAGTTCGGCATGAAATTTCAAGCCGAACCTAGTCGCAGATAGAGATGCATAGGGGTTCGGCGTATTCGGTAATCATAATATGTGCCGAACCTAGCACATTTACGAGGTTCATCTATTACGATATTCACATTATGTGTCGAACCAATACAAAATTCTTACCCCAACAATTATCACATTTTCGAGGTTCGGCTTATATAATACTTATGTAAATAGCCGAACCATGTACTACCAAAGGTATGACGTTTACGATTTTCTCAATATAAGCCGAACCTCACGTAATTTTTCTTCCAGATCACACAGGATTAGGTTCGGCTCATTATGACATTTTTAAACAAGCCGAACTAGTTGGTTCGGCTCATAATAATAACACTTTCAGCTTGCCGAACTGTTCATTAGTTGTCAATATCCAGGTGGGTTCGGCTGATATATTAAGCCGAACATATTCCAGACTCGCCGAACCTTGGTGAAAAACACAATTTTTTTATGATTTTAAGCTACAAAAGTGAGATTAAACATAAGATAGAAGTGTACCCTCCTCATCCATTGAATCAAATACAAGTTTTTTTCTCATTTTCCCGTTCTCCTTCTCAAAAAAAATCTAACTTTTTTTTTCTTACTCAAAAATCTTCATCTACACAAATTTATAACTAAATAATCTTAAAACTAATCACTAATCACTAATCAGAATTATTTTAACTAATCATTAGTATTAACACTAATCCTAAAATGGTAGATTTGCCGTTAAAAAAAATTGGTTAAGGGGGCTTCTGATCTTGTTAGTTCACATCCTTTTTTGTCTTTATTAGGTGTGCCTAATAAGATTCATGTATGCCCAAAATCATGATTCTTATTTATTCTCTTGTTCCTAGTCATTTATCAAATATGTCGTTGAATTGTTTTCATAATTTAACGTCCAGTTTAAAGTTTAAATTAGTACTCCTCTTATTTTTCTGCCTTGTCGAATTTAAGCTTCATTAAGTGATAGTATTATTCTTAGAGATGGCAAACGGGTGGGCCGGGCTGGCTTGTTACGGGTTACACGGGTTCGGGTTAACACGGGTCTAAGCTTGCGGGTTGATATTCTTCACGGGTCGTCATTTCATCAACCCGCACCCGTAGCGGTAAAACCTGCGGGCTTACGGGTTACCAGGCTTGTTTAATTAATATTAATCTAAAACTTAATGAAGTTAATTTGTGGTCCCGTTTAAGCTTTGAGCATCTTAAATCTCTATTCAACACAAAAATCAAACAAGGATCCATTCAATTTCAACACAAAAATCAAATACAGATCCACTTAACACAAAAAATCATGAGCTATATCTGCATCTTCACCTTCACAACCCTGTCCTAACATACATCTAAGTATGCACTTTCTCAAACGGTATCAAGCAACCACAGTTGCTACAATTCAATCCCCCAAAATCATTACCTATAGCTACTCCATCCATCGAACACAATCAACAACAATTTAGACCAAACCAAAACCCAAAATCCCCAATTTCAACTGTTGTTTCTGTAATAGAAATTAGCCTCCGGTTCTTCACCGATTTCCTCCATTAACACCAACTGCTTGGATGAGGCTACTTGAAATCTTCCATTGATCCATTCGATTAATCACTGAACTAGATATCTGCACCTAACTCCATTCATTCGTAGCTTTCCTTTTTTCAATTAATTTAAATGATTTCCTCCACCTTCAATTCAGATCCATTTCCACCTCTTCAGTAGCTTTTGTGTCACCTACACCTCAAACCAGTTTAAACCCTAACTAAATCATATAACAAAAACCATAATTTCAGACCCTCATCGACAAATCCCTTTTACTCAATCTTTATCTGATTCCAGAAACTGAATCCACCCTGGTCCCTAGACGTCTTCTCGATCTGCTCTCATCCACAAGCAACAATCCCTAATCCCTATCCTAACTCAGGATTAAACCCATCAAGTAATTCTTCATAAACTCTCGATTTCTACTCAGAACGGCTTCATCTTCTCAATTTCTCCCTTGAGTTCTTCACGAATTGATCCCCTAACCCTAACTCTGAAATAAAAAGCATAACTTTGTTTGTCCGTGTGGAAAGAAGAAGATGATTAGAAGAAAGAGGAGGAGAAAGAGGTGGTGAATTGATTAATAGTGGTGGTTCTCTATATTGGATTAATGGCCGCAGCTGTGAGAGAAAAAGAAGGTCGAAAATTTTAGTTTTTTGAGGTTATCAGATGGTAACATTGTTTATATATGATACACACGGGTTTACGGGTTGTAGTCGCGATTTTGCGGGCCGGGACGGGTTAGCTCGTTTTCCCACAAGCCGGCATTTCTCCAACCCTAACCCGGCTTGTTTAGACACCAGCCGAGCCGGATGCGGATTTTTTACGGTCCGGGCCGGATAAACCCGCGGGTTTTAACTTATTTGCCAGCTCTAATTATTCTACTCAACAAACACCATGGCCAATCGATGAAAGATTTTGCTTCTACAACCTGTCTGCAGATTCAAGCACTTTTGTGGAGCTGGTTCTACGAATCATGATTAACAAACCGGTCTAGCCGGCATAGAGAATAGATTGGTAGCCGCCCCCGCCTGAAACGGCTATGTTGTCACGTGCACCACCTGGTTTTGAATAGTGGGGCATCACACATGACTTAAGTATTCACTGTCCATGTTCGAGCCATCTCATCTAGCTCCATTTACTAGGGTTAACCATGAGACCTATATATTTGATAGATGGATTGGACACTGCGCGAGTGGCCTGGGTATGTGGATATGCATGTGCACCTGTTTAGCAAACTATGAGTATCTTACTAGATCATGATAGCTGGACACGTTGCTAATTATTAAGGTTAACAAGAACGAAAAAATCTAGCACCGTCAAACGATAGGAGTTGATCAAAGTCGTAGTCTAAGGTAATAAGTAAATTCAAAGTCACCAAATCATTGTGATCGCAAATGGAAGTCAGGAATTTTGATAATGTTGTACGCTTTTGGTGAGAGCCGAAAGAGATGCTCCTGGGACTCAGCGTAGAACCCAAAGGAAGACGCTATTTGTCTACCAAAAGAAAAAGCTATCCGACTACCACTGGCTAGCTAATTGAAGTGGTCAAACCGGCCATAAGACAGTCAAAAGGAGTTTTTGGTGATAGATGTGAGATGTACGTGCTGTGGTGGTCTGGCCTGTTAAGTTTTAATTGTACGTCATCAACAACAACAACATTTCGAATTGAAAATGATAGAATTAAACAAAAAAATATAAAGGGAAGCAAAGGGATGAAGATTTTTCAACTGAAATCAGTTCAGATGAGGTTTTCGCTTGAGAATGAATTAAAAGCTGTTGGTTACACGAATTAATGGTCATTTTTATTTCTTGATGATTTCATCACAAAGAAGTGAACTTAATTCGTCTCCATGTAACTATATCTGGGTCCAACATATAAACAAACGTGTCATTGCTTTCACATACAAGTGTTTCAAAGCTTACGCGTTGCAAGAATTTTAAATTCGTAGCGACCTGAATTCTCCCCCTTTTCCTTGACATATGCAACGAACCAACCAGCTACAGATGTTAAGGTTGGGTCTAATTTTAACATATTCAAGTGTCGGCGATAAAGAGGGGCATCGTTGTCTTTTTATTCGAACAGTTTCTGCTTTCTAAATAGAGTGACGAGAGGAAAAGTTGCCGAAGGGCCTAAGCTAGCCATTAGTGGTGAATGGGTACTTAAATCGAATACGAGGGAGGGTAGTGTCAGTGGGCAGTGGACATGGTGAGTTGAACCATTTACATCGACGAGGATATGTCAACAATTCATGCAATTATCACCATAGACACAAGGACAATTCAAATTCTCAAAATTCAATGACTGCCTACCTTGTTAGATATGATCTTTCAAGAGATTGAGACATGAGATGAGAGCGTTGGGAAGCACTGATCAAACCATTTCTCCACCTAATATGAATCACCTCAAGTGCGTTCACTTGTTCCCTCTTGATACATCTATAACACCCGTAGTGATTACACATTTACTGCGATTGCATTGACCGGCCAGGGGGTTATATGCTTTTTGAGCTCTCTTTTACATACTAGGCTCTTTTAATCTATTTTTACGTTTGCAAAAAAAAAAAAAAAAATTGGTTAAAAAGACCGAAATCAACAATTTTTTGGTGAAAAGGACATTTAGATTTTTGATACTGTTTAAATGGACAAAAATGTAAAAGGAGAAATTAGGGGGAGACCCAAAAAAAAAATATTCTCATCCTCAGGCCCACAATTAATTTTAGGTACCGTGACACCCATAATTATATGAAATTATTAAAAATGTATGCATGAAGGATTATGCATCCGCATGACGGGTTATGCATCAGGGGTATAATTGGCAACGCAACTTGGATATAACATATCTAAAAATCCGCGCCTTGGAATTTTACAAATTTTATATCGTTGGAAATCTTTTTAAGAGAGCTACGCAACGAGTACAAACAACAATATTAAATTTTTGTTTTTCACGAAAAAATCGGAGGTGATCATCATTTTAGGCAAAATTTCGAAAACTGACTACATAACCATTATGCAGCCACCAAAAAAAGATGCATAACACATTCTGCAGACGCATAACGAATTATGCAACCATTTTCTCGACTGCATAACAAATTATGCATCTGCATAACAAAGTTATGCATCTATAACAAGTTATGTAGCCATTGTTTTGGTTGATTTTAGTGCGTACATAAAAAATTGATGCATAATGCATTATGCAAACATATTTTCGGATGCATAACAGGTTATGCATCTATTTTCTCGATGCATAAAAGATTGTGCAACAAATTTCTCGATGCATAATGCATTATGCAGCCATATTTTCGGATGCATAACAGGTTATGCATCAATTTTCACAACTGCATAACATGTTATGCAAATATTATTGTAGGTGCGTGACAAGTTGTGCAATCTTTGTTTTTGTTGGTTTCAATAGTGACGAAAAAGTTGATGCATAACGTGCTATGCAACCGTTTTCTGGACTGCATAACAAGTTATGCAACAAATTTTGTAGATGCATAACAGGTTATGCATCCATTTTCATAGCTACATAACAACTTAAAACAACACCCAACAGACTAAAAACCAAATCTGATCTTGACATGTTATGCAGTCATAACAACGTGTCATGCATAACTAGCCACCAACTTCACAGCTCCCCATCTATATCTCGACAAAAATCAGACTCTTCAATCTCGGACAACAAGCACACCCTCATATCCATTGTTGCAGACGTAGAATAAAACATCATAGATTCAAGTCAAATCCTGGCAGCAAACCAAGCTGTCGTTGATAATGCTTCTTCTGTCAAAACCTGATGTGCTAAACCCTGTAATGTCGCACCATAAACCGCCTCCAACAATCCTTGTTCGATACAAACACTAAACACCACCAATCTGCAGCCATTCATCTCATAAAACTGACGGCAGCTACACTCTTTCTTAGCTATTTTCAAGGACCCAAACTCTATCCGATGCTGAAACAAATTGGTACCCAAGTTAGCTCACCCTACTGTCTTCTAATTAACGCCACATCCGCTGCAAACAACCCTTGTACTCATCCCACAAACGCACAGCAAACTAGCAAGGAAACGGTGCGGTCAAGCAGCTGCAGCTGGTTATGTTCTTGTTGTTTAGCCTTGACCAAATCTTCCACAGCACTAACCAAATTTGCGAATCACTCTGCACCCTTTTCTTCCTTTTTTTCTCGCTGCTAGAACTGTACCAAACCCTCACCATAGACAACATGTATCCTTCTATATCTTGCTGGTTTCAAACCCACGGCAACAGCACACAGCACCCACACAAACATCTGTAGCAGTATTTGTTTCTTCTCCTCTTCTTACACGACCTAGATAATCAACAATGCCCATAGCAGCAACCATTGTAACATCTGCGAACTAGGTGGTAATAAGATGGTGGTTCAGCTTTTCTGTCGAACAGTTGATATACGCTACCTGATGGTGTTGTTGTATGTTGAGAAACCATCTCCTTCACCTCTCCAATTCCTGCAATTTCACATTCAACACAGCCCAATAACTCCACTTCTTCCAGGAATTATAAACTAGACTCATTCATCATCATTTACTGTCACAATCAACCACAACAACAACATCTCTTGGACAGAGAAAAGATGGGATGTAAGAAATTCTTCTTTCCTGGCTCTCTTGAGTTAAAATAAAACCCAAACTTGTACATCATCTTGAGCTCCCGATTCTTCGAACACAACCACCAAAACCCATTTAATCAATCAGTCTCAGATCCCCTTTTCTTTGTTGATTTCAGTTTTGCAACTTCACCAAATTCCTTATCTGATTTTCTAAAACTTCATTCATAATCAATTACATCAACAGATCAGACCCTAACTTCTTCCTCTCAAACATTACCTCAACTGTAGATGATTCGAATCACAAACGAACCCTTGAATACACCCAATCCAGTTGACAAACAGACCCAACTTGGTTGCTGCAATTTCTAATCTCAATCGAGATTTTGGACTCCGTCGATAGATAGGAAAGAAAGCTGTAGGGAGATACGAATCTGAGAAGAAGAAGAAGAAGACGAAAAAAAAAGACCGAAACATAATTTCAGAAATTATAGGTTTGAGAATAATTTTCTTCCAGAAAATGGGTTCGCGCCTGTGTTTTTCTGAGCGTGGGTTTCATAGTAGAAAAGTCTGGGAGAATGGGTCTCCCTGTAGTTTTCACAATGTAAAAATAGCAAGGATGTAAACAGTTTCATCCTACCCATTTTCAAATACTTTTTCTTATTTTTAATTTACATCAGGATGCATCCAGTTTCATCCTTACTATTTTTTAAGTTTAAGTCAGTTTCATCCTTGATATTTTTTTAGTGTCCATTTCACCCATACTAATTTTTACTCGTCCATTTGAACCATGTTTTAAAAATATTTGGACAAATGACCCATTTTCCGAAAAAAAAGTGTTAATTTGCTGACAAATAGTAATTTCAACATCATAATGTGAGTATCATACTAGACAATTAAGTCATTGTGCACAAATTACATATTTTTTTACAACAAGAGCTATAGAATGAGTGTTAAAAACCTAGCATTTTTAGGGGCCACTCAAAAGGAATTAGGGGCCATCTTTTTATTCTCATCCATTAAAAGGGGTTAAGGGGTGTCTTAAATATAGAGAATTGTCTATATTATCCCTTACCTTTATACCAAATCTAAACATATATCCTTTGATTTTATATCCTCCTCTTCTTGTCTTTTCTACTCATCAATTTTTTTTTCATCATTATAATTTTGATCGAAAACAAAGATCGTCGATCAAACAAATGTTATGATTAATTGCTTAAAGTTAAAACCCAAAAGCCATTAACCTTAAAGTTGAAACTTAGAACATCAAAAGGAAAAAATGAGTTAAACAAACAAAACGAATGGATGATAGTAGTTGTGATTCAAAATTAGGATTTGATTACTTGAAATCAAAATTTTGATCAGAAAATTTTCTTGGATTTACAGTAGCAGAGACATAATCGGTAGATAAAAATCTATTTTACCTACCGATTATGGTTGATGTTCTTGAATTTACAGTAGCAGAAACATAATCGGTAGATAATAGTATATTTTACCTGCCGATTATGGTTGATGTTATTCAGAAATGAAGAACATCAACCATAATCGGCAGGTAAATTGATCGTATCTACCGTTTATTCTTGATTCAGAATACAATATCTCTGTACTAAAAGTTACGTACAATCAGTAGATAATGAACACGATTAACTACCGATTGTGAATGTAGAAAATTTCGAAATTTTGTTAAGTTTTGAAATTTTGAATTTGGGGCAGTGAACACAATCGGTAGATAATAAACATCACTTATTAACACAATTTATTACCGATTATGGTCATACCAAAATTCGAAAATTGAGTATATTCGGAGGTTAAAGTAACACACTTTACAACCGATTATGGTTGTATCAAAGTTCAAAAATTTTAGGAATTTGGCAAAATCACATTTTGGGGCCAATATACATTCGGAAGTTAAATTTACTACCGCTTATGGTAGTACTAAAATTCGATAATTGAGTATATTCGGAAGTTAAAGTAACACATTTTACTACCGATTATGGTAGTACCAAAGTTCAAAATTTTTATGATTTTGGCAAAATCACCTTTTGGGGCCAATATACATTCGGAAGTTAAATTTACTACCGATTATGGTAGTACTAGAATTCGAAAATTGAGTATATTCGGAAGTTAAAGTAACACATTTCACTACTGATTACGGTAGTACCAAAGTTCGAAAATTTTAGAATTTTGTCAAAATCTCATTTTAGGACCAATATACATTCGGAAATTAAATTTACTACCGATTATGGTAGTACCAAAATTCGAAAATTGAGTATATTCGGAGGTTAAGGTGACACACTTTACTACCGATTATGGTAGTATCGAAGTACAAAAATTTTAGAATTTTGACAAAATCTCATTTTAGGGCCAATATACATTCGGAAGTCAAACTTACTACGGATTATGGTAGTACAAAAATTCGAAAATTGAGTATATTCGGAGGTTGAGGTAACGCACTTACTACCGATTGTAGTTAAACTACCGATTGTAGTATTAACTACCGATTGTTGAATGGCAATTTTACCAATACAAAATATAAGCGAGATAAGGGCTAGTTTCAATTTAGGTTTTGGTGACCCTATTTTGTCTTATTGTTGGCCCTAATTCTTTTTGGCTGGCCCCTAAAAACGCGAGGTTAAAAACACCCATTTACTTTCAAATCCAAAGATAACTAGGGTGAAGAGTTGGTATTTGGACCGTGAGAAAGTGAGAATATGAAAAGCAAGGGGATGATTTTCGGTCGCTCGAGAAGATAATTTGTACCAAGCGGGTGACGGTCGCATCTTCCCCTTGTAATTTTATTTAAATTTTTTCGGACTCACATTAAAGAATTCAACGGTGAAAGAAAAGAAAAATACTTGTGTAAATATAATCAACCACTTAAGTGAAAATATTCTCCATGCAACCGATCTTTAGCCTCTTAAGCTCAGCCTTATGGATGACATCCATCGGATAATAGCAACATAAAATCGTAGCGAGCGCCATAATTTATTTTCTCTCTCTTTTAATGTGGGGAGGGATAGAAAAAGATTGACACAGGCGAGGATTTAATCTTCGCTCAAAAAAAGAAAAGCAAGGATGTATATATTTTCCAGTTTAATATTAATAAATAAACCTAATAATGAGACCGTTTGATATGCTCAAAATTGTTAAATCCTAAAAGTGAGGATAAAAACTTCGCCCAATTTATTATTAATATTAGTTACTTTATATGTTTAAAATTATTAAATATTAAAAGCGAGGGTTTAATCTTCGCTCATATTAAACTTGAGGAGGGATCCCCTCACAGTTTTATTATAACACTATCTCACACGTTAGACGTTATTTTTAGGAATAAAAAATCAAACCGTAATGGATTTGAAGCTAATATTTTTGGGATATATTAGTATTACAAAGCTATACATTCATACCGAAAATGAGTGTATTTCGAGAAGTATAACACCACTATTGACTACTTTGAAAATGAGCAGTTGAAAATCAACAGATTTCTGGCCGTCGAAATTAAGACCGGTAGATTGTGAGGTTTTATATTTCGGAATATGCTCATTTTTGGTAGGCAGGTAGAAATTGGTAATTGGAACATATCCTCAAAATATCAACTTCAAATCAGTTTTGGTTTTTATTCACAAAAATAACGTCCAACGTATGAGATAGTATGAGAATAAAAGTGTGAAGGGATCCTTCCTCATTAAACTTGTTAGAGCACTGCTCGGTCGAACTCGCAAGCGTTGCTATCTCAAGATTGTTTGTCAAGTTTAGTTTCCAAAACTGTAAGTCTTGATTTCTAGTCTACTTATAGCTAAGTCTCGGATTAGGATAGTAAGTGTAGTTGAGCTTTAGACTCCACGACGTTCATCGAATGAAGACGATGAACTACTCAAGGGAACTTGTGTAATTTCATCAACAAAAGGTATGTGGAGACTTGAACTTATCTATCACTCAAAAGTCTATCTATTCGATCTCCTATTTGAGACAAAAGTCGTATTGCAATATAGGCTTCAATTATACACATTTGCTATTTCGAACTGAGTTTAACTCACTTATCTATGTCTCGAAATATGTGTTGGCAAGCTTTCACTTTAACCAAGTTCATCTTTACTCTTGACGAAAGTCATATTGATTATTTCAATAACTTGAAAATCGCTTTGATGCTAATAGTTTGTGGATCAACTATTGTCATCCTCTAAGAAAGTTTCAATGATTTAAATGAGAGTTTAGAACAAGTAACCATGTTTGGATACAAACATAGTGTATTCACATTTGTTTAAAATCCAAAACCGAGAACCTAAGTATGCGTACCCGTACTGGTTGGCTATTGAAAGTCCGGAACCTAGGTATGCGTACACGTACGCGTACTAGCGGAAGTTTGGGTTCCGTGAATTTCTGCTGGAGTTCAATTGTGTCTTGTATGCTTCTATGGAATCTAAGCAATTGAACAACTCTCTAACTAGTTTAATTTGAGTCATTTGAACTAGTTATGTTAAAGATGAATAAGGTTGATATGAAAGTGCTCATATGGCTAACCATTGATTAACTATTGTTGAACCGACTAGGTATACACGTTTAGGTACGGTTACTCAAACCTAAATGAAGATACACTTCATTTGTGTATAACAAGCTAAGTTCGATCTAACAGTTGAAAGATATTAGCTTGAATCTAATCAGGTTTTCATCTAACGGTGAATATTGAATGCTTTGTTACCAAGGTAACTTAGATTGAAAACCTTGATTTGAAATCTATATAAAGGAGAACTCTAGCAATTGGAAACCTAATCTCCACACCTCCTGTGTGATACTAGTTTCATAAGCTAGAGTCGATTCTCCTTTAACCTTTGGTTTTTCACGAAACCCTGTAGGTTAACGACTTAAAGAGTTCATTGGGATAGTGAAGCCAAACCCCAATTATTATCTCTGTAGTTGCGTGTTCTGATCTTGTTGTTTCTATTGTGATTGAGTACTATCTTCTTTAAGATTTGCTCGAGATTTTATCTCCGATAAGCAAGATTGAAAACTAGTCACAAACACCTTCGTCTCATCGTTTGTGATTCCACAATATCTTGTTTCGTTAATCGATTAAGATTATTGTGAGGTGATTGATAATACTAGGCTGTTCTTCGGGAATATAAGTCAGATTTATCAATTGGTTCATGTTCACCTTGATTTATCAAAATACGGTACAAAACTCGTAGGTATTTCTGTGGGAGACAAATTTATCTATTCAATAGACTTTTATGTTTGATACAGATTTTTTTATCAAGTCTTCAACTTTGGGTCGTAACAACTCTTAGTTGTGGGTAAGATCAGCTAGGGAATCAAGTGCGCAGAATCCGGCGTGGTTCTTGAGGCGTAAGGAACGCAACTGTACCTTGGTCAGTGTAAGATTGATTAGGGCTCAACTACATTCCATTCTGAAGTTAACTTGGAGTAGGCTAGTATCTGTAGCGGCTTAATACAGTGTGGCGTACAAATCTGGACTAGGTCCCGGGGTTTTTCAAAATTTGCGGTTTCCTCGTTAACAAAACTTCTGTTGTCTGTGATATTTCTTTTCCGCATTATATTTTGTCATATAATTGAAATATCATAGGTTGTGCGTGGAATCGATCAATTGGTAAATCCAACCTTTGGTTGTTGATTGAAATTGATTGATCCTTGAACATTGGTCTTTGGTACCGTTCAAGTTATTTCTCTTGTATTCAATCCGGCTCGCAAAGTCCTATTTGTTTGATTGCGGATTGAATTGAGAAATTGAGATATAACTCTTTGATATACTTTTTCTTAAGATTGAGCCTGACTGTCTAGTTGATTCTCTTGAAAGTATATTGGAGTTAGTCTATACATATTGCTAAGCGAAATATTGGGTGAGGTTGTTAGACCCCCGCTTTTTCCATTGGTATCAGAGCAGGCAAACACGTTTAAGACCTCATAAGTCTGTGTTTGTAGCGATCTAACTCTATGGACAAAAGTGTTATCTCAATAAACGTACCACCAGTCTTCGATGGCTCGAATTACTTATGGTGGAAAATTGCGATTCGTTTCTTCAAGCGCGTGATTTTCAATCATGGGTTTGCGTTGTTAATGGCTATACTCCTCCGGTTGTTACAATAGGCACTGTAACTGTTCCAAAGGATATTGGTGATTATGATGCTACAGAGATTCTTGCTACAAAGCAAAATTCTGATGGGTTGAACGCAATCATCCATGTCATTACCCCATATCTTCAACACCATGCGACTACATGCACTCGGTCTAAAGATGCTTGGGATATCTTAGAAACCGTATTTGAAGGGAATACCTGTGAAAAAGAAGTTAGGCTTCAAAACCTAAATTCTGATTGGGAAAACCTTCGTATGGAGGATGTAGATTCATTTGATGAGTTTAATCACAAAGTGTCTGAAATTGTTAATGCATCTTTTGCATTGGGTAAGACTATTCCTGAAAAGGACATTGTGATGAAAATTCTTAGATCGCTGCCATCCAGATACGATTCTCAGAAAAACGCCATCGTTGAAGGAAATAACCTTGATACTCTTTCCAGAAATTCTCTGGTTGGAAAATTAAAAATAATTGATCTTGATCAGAACACAGTCAGAACATCTGCGTTCAATGTTGTGACCAACACAAGCGAATCTTCTAACTTGTCTTGGGCTGATGAATGTTGTTCCAATCATGTTGATTTTGATAAATCACTGATAACACAAAAGATCAAGGATATTGTAAAAAGAAGCAAAATATGTGATAAACGTCTCTCTCTAGTTAATGCTTCAGATGATTCAATACAAGAAAAATCTTCCCTGGTTGTCAACATGTTGCATACTTCCAATGTGTGTAATGGACTTTCAGCTCTTACAACAGAAACCTCCACCTACTCAAATTATGATTCAGAGCTTGAGTCTGATACATAGATTTTTGAATTCTTGGATAAAAGTGAAAAAATTCACCAAGAAAATCTTCAACTAAAGGCTTTGTTGAAGAAACTTGAATCATCGCTCCAAATGAAAAATCTTGAGATAGGTTGTCTTAATGATGATTTCACCAGAACCATGTCTCTAAAGGAAAAAGAGATTAATACTCTTAAGGACGACCTGCAAAGGTTATCTGGAAGTTCTGACAAAATCTCAGCAATGTTATTCGGTCAGAAGTCCTTTGGGAACACAAATGGTTTAGGGTTCAAAAGCAAAACTGTAAGCGCGAACAACTCCTTTGTTCCAACCGATCTCGGAACAATGAATGTTGAATGTTGTGATAAACAGGAGGCAATTTAACAGAACAAAAAATCTTTATTGATTTGTTCGTTTTGTGGAATTGCAAATCATGTTCAAAGTAAGTGTTGGAGATTCAATAGGAACAACAAACGAATTGCCAAACTTCAAGAGGACAGGCAAAGGATGAATCTAGCTTTGGGTGATCAACAGGGTTCTCTTAAGAACAAGAAGAAACCCAATATTACCAGATTCAGACGAGGTAAGAAATCTGTTTATACAACAAACCTTGATAAGCCACTATGTGGTAAAATATGTGAGCATTCGACTCACTCCGTCACTGTCTAATACTAGTGACGTTCGCATCCACATCTTTAACTTGAAAAATGAGGTTTGCATCAAGGTTGCTCAAGTTTTGTATATGTATTAGTTTCTTATTTTTGTTAAGAAAATATTCTCTTGTTAAAATAGATAATGGATAATAAACCATAAAAGACTTGTTCAGAGTTCTTCTAGGGTTTGGGTGTCCATAGGGCTATTTATAATCAAAGTGTTCTTCACCTCTTCTCTCTTTGAAAGATACAATTTCATGGCTCTTGTAACTAGAATTACCACAAAAAGGGATGCAGTCGAAGCAGTTAACGTGTATCTGTGTGAAGGAATCATTTTCTCAACAACGAAGAAAGAGAGATCTATAAATGATGGAAAAGGTTCTTCCTCTAACTGCCTCTTGTCTGTTTGTCATTTTGATTATAACTTTCGAGGTATGGTGAAAGATTTCATCAACAAAAGATATGATTTGAAATCTCAAATCGTTTCCTCTTTAGAAAAGATAACTCACTATGAAAAAATGTTGTCCTAACAAAGAACACCTTGTGTGAGCTAAAAAGAGAACTTAGTGAGTTGACTGATATTTATGAAGATTTATAGGAATTGAACGATCCCATAATCAATGGGGTTTTCAATAATGAGAAGGAATTCTCAGTAGATGCTCTGAGAAAGATCTACAATATCTAGGAAACTTCTTATGAGAATTTATTCTTGTGTTTTAAGAAGGATAACTAGGGTTTGGAATAACAATTATTGTGAGTACACATAGCTATTTCCAACGATGTTCATCTTGCAATGTTTTTAGATTTATTTATTTAAATTCTAAAGTTTATTTTGAAGATGATTTTGCAGTATTAATCTTTATGGTTTGATATATTATAACTTGTTATGGGATATATGTGTTTGCGTCCGTGAACTATGATTATCCCATACATGGTAAAAAGTTAAGTCTTTCATATGTCTTTATGCAAATATTGATAAAAGATTGAATGAACTTTTGACATACAAAAGTTAAGCCTATTATGTTATTATGCAAATATTGATGGAAGATAGGATGAACTTTTGTTTACAAAGATTAATTATGTTATATGTCTCTAAGCAAATAGTGATGAAAAATAGAACGAGTCTTTGAATATTCTGCAATATTGGTCTTTCCATGATCCACATCTTTGTATAAATACTGTGCGGCTCCGTAAGTTTCCTTATGTGAGCATTTCCGATTAAATTAATCATGGGTTCTCTTGTGGTTAATTTAATTGAGTACTTTGGATACAAAATTCATGTTTCATGAGATTTTCTAAGGTCCAAAGAAATCCTTCTTTTCTTGTAAAAGCAAGGTCGCTCTTGTTGTTCCTTTTGGAATGACATTTTATGGGGGAGAGTTCTTAATTGAACTTGTGCTTAATTGCCAAACCTTTGTGGAGAGTGCGGCTATGGAATATTATAGGGGTTATCTTGTATCTTTATAAACTCCTTGATAAATGCATTTAGTTTCGGCTATATGATTACATCCAAACAAGTTGATATGTGCTTCTCTTTTGGTCATGAAGTGTCTCTATGGAAATTTCATTAGGATCCCACTAATTTTCGTACCTTTGCCAATTTTTAATGACAAAAAGGGGGAGAATTAATGTGTAGTTCACACTACGAATACGTATGGTTTACGGATCATTATGTAAGGGGGAGTGGTTTTCATGTGAGATGAAGTATTGACTAAGGGGGAGTGATACATATCACCATAGTATTGTTGTCGGAGTTGTGATAAATTGAACTTTGATGCTGTGTAATAATACCATGACATTGTATAACAATGATTGAGAGCTACTGTTTTCTCATTGTTATAGCTACGGATCTTAAACAACGATGGTGTTGAGTTGAACACATTTTGAATCATTGGAGTACTTGGAAGTGACGAAAATTTCGAGTAATGTTGAAGAACCAAGGAGATCAAGCATTTGGATGAGAATCTACAAAGTTTATTTATTTTGTATTCCATATGTATTGATAGTTTGTGACTAAAATTGCCAAAGTGGGAGATTGTTAGAGCACTGGTCGGTCGAACTCGCAAGTGTTGCTATGTCAAGCTTGTTTGTCAAGTTTAGTTTCCAAAACTATAAGTCTTGATTTCTAGTCTACTTATAGTTAAGTCTCGAATTAGGATAGTAAGTGTAGTTGAGCTTGAGACTCCACGACGTTCATCGAATAAAGACGAAGAACTACTCAAGGGAACTTGTGGAACTTCATCAACAAAAGGTATGTGGAGACTTGAATTTATCTATCACTCAAAAGTCTATCTATTTGGTCTCCTATTTGAGACAAAAGTCGTATTGCTATATAGACTTCAATTATTCACATTTCTTATTTCGAGATGAGTTTAACTCACTTATCTATGTCTCGAAATATGTGTTGGTAAGCTTTCGCTTTAACCAAGTTCATCTTTACTCTGACGAAAGTCATATTGATTATTTCAATAACTTGAATACCGCATGGATGCTAATAGTTTGTGGATAACAACTATTGTCATGCTCTAAGAAAGTTTCAATGATTTAAATGAGAGTTTAGAACAAGTAACCATGTTTAGATATAAACATAGTGTGTATTCAGATTTGTGTAAAATCCAAAACCGGGATCCTAAGTATGCGTACCCGTACGCTTACTGGTTGGTTGTTGGAAGTCCGGAACCTAGGTATGCGTACCCGTACGCGTACTGGCGGAAGTATGGGTTCTGTGAATTTATGCTGGAGTTTGGTAGTGTGAATTGGTATGCGTACCCGTACGCGTATTGGCGTAACCAAACTTGGTCCGACTACTTAGGTATGCGTCCCCATTTGCATACTTAAGTAGGTTACTTTCTAAAACCGGTTTGTTCATGAACTAAAATATTTATATAATAAGGAATGCAATCTTTTGCAAACTGTGGCTATGATGTTCATGAATTGATTCGAGTGAATCAAAATCGATTTTGCTTCAATTGTGTCTTGTATACTTCTATGATATCTAAGCAATTGAACAACTCTCTAACTAGTTTCATTGAGTCATTTGAACTAGTTATGTTAAAGATGAATAAGGTTGGTATGAACGTGCTCATATGGCTAACCATTGGTTAAGTATTGTTGAACCGACTAAGTGTACACGTTTAGGTACGGTTACTCAAACTTAATTGAAGATACACTTCATTTGTGTATAACAAGCTAAGTTCAATCTAACGGTGAAAGATATTAGCTTGAATCTAATCAGGTTTTCATCTAACAGTGAATATTGAATGCTTTGTTACCAAGGTAACTTAGATTGCAAACCCTTATTTGAAATCTATATAAAGGAAAACTCTAGCAACTGGGAAACCTTATCCCCACACCTCCTGTGTGATACTAGTTTCATAAGCTAGACTCGATTCTCCTTTAACCTTAGGTTTTTCACGAAACCCTGTAGGTTAATGAGTTAAAGACTTCATTGGGATTATGAAGCCAGACCCCAACTATTTTCTCTGTAGTTGCGTGTTCTGTTCTTGTTGTTTTCTATTGTGATTGGGTACTATCTTCTTTAAGATTTGCTCGAGATTTTATCTCCGATAGGCAAGAATGAAAAGTAGTCACAAACACCTTCGTCTCATCGTTTGTGATTCCATAATATCTTGTTTCGTTAATCGATTAAGATTATTTTGAGGCGATTGATAATACTAGGTTGTTCTTCGAGAATATAAGTCCGGTTTATCAATTGGTTCATGTTCACCTTGATTTATCAAAAGACGGAACAAAACTCGTAGGTATTTCTGTGGGAGACAGATTTATCTATTCAATATAATTTTCTGTGTGATACAGATTTGTTTATTAAATCTTCAGCTTAGGGTCGTAACAACTCTTAGTTGTGGGTAAAATCAGCTAACAGAATCAAGTGCACAGAATCCGGCGTGGTTCTTGAGGCGTAAGGAACGCAACTGTACCTTGGTCAATGTGAGATTGATTAGGGCTCAACTACATTCCAGTCTGAAGTTAACTTGGAGTAGGCTAGTGTCTGTAGTGGCTTAATACAGTGTGGTGTTCAAATCTGGATTAGGTCCCAGGGTTTTTCTGCATTTGCGGTTTCCTCGTTAACAAAACTTCTGGTTTCTGTGTTATTTCATTTCCGCATTATATTTTGTTATATAATTGAAATATCACAGGTTGTGCGTGGGATCGATCAATTGGTAAATCCAACCTTTGGTTGTTGATTGAAATTGATTGATCCTTGAACATTGGTCTTTGGTACCGTTCAAGTTATTTCTCTTGTATTCAATCAGGCTTGCAAATTCCTATTTGTTTGATTGCGGATTGAATTGAGAAATTGAGATATAACTCTTTGATATACTTTTTCTTAAGATTGAGTCTGACTGTCTACTTGATTCTCTTGAAAGTATATTGAAGTTAGTCCATACAGATTGCTAAGCGAAATATTGGGTGAGGTTGTTAGACCCCCGCTTTTCAAAACTTTCTTTCCACACCATTAAACTTAAACATTCCCTTTAACTTACATGGTGGGAATGTACAAGTGTGTGCCTCTCTCCATAAGATTTAGCCTTAGTTTTCAATGTGACACACCCTTCCTAGGAAGGAGTATATGAAAGAGTTCGGGTGAAAGTGGACACATCCCCACTACGCATACATACTAGCACCTCATTTGGTCATTTTGGATCAAGCTCTTTCATTTTGAATAAGTGTTCTCATTTCGTATCCCATACTCTTAGAATTGAAAAGTATTAACCCTGCTCATATTACTAAAAGGATAATTCTATATGGACCGCCCTTTCGAACAAGACAAAAACCGTGTAAACACATGGAAAATGGACCCCACCCCTGAAAAAAGACAGGGGGTCTCATTAGTGGGATTATTTATGTCTACACAGTTTTTCTTAATCCATTTGGACAATTCTATTACTAAAAAAAGTATTTAGTAATGGAAAGAAAAAAAATTAAACATTGAATACAAAAGTACATAGAGAAACTTTTTTTTGAACAAAAAAAAGGTGTGATTTTTTATTTTATTTTTTTGATAAACAAGGAACCTTTTCATTAATGGAAATTCGAGGTTACAATGAGTTTAAGATCGAAAATAAGAGAATACAAAGTAACAAGAACATACTGTAAAAGTACAATACCGAGAAATCCGACATGAGAAAGAGAAGGATTACCGGAGTAAGACAAATACAAGTATGAACAAGATCCGATTAAATCAGAAGTAGGATGGTTTTTCTCGGAATTAAATTCCAACCATTTAGTTTGTTTTTCTTCTTTATAAAGATGTGCTCCCAAAATAGGAGTGATTTGCTCAAATCTTTTGTAACTAGTGATAAAGCTTTCGTCGTCAGAAGGACCATCGATGAAGTTTCCGTCGCCGTATAAGTTGATGATGAAGATTTTGTCGCCGAAGTTAACTAAGATGAAGATTTCGTCGTTGGATAACATCACTATTGATCTTAAAACCCAACCCGATAACCAAGAATCGTCATCAAAGCGAAGATAAACCTCAAGAAAGTAGATAAAACCACTATTAAGGTGTAGATAAGTAGAAAACATAATAACAACTAAACTAAACTACTAATTAACTTAGAAAACAAGAAATGTTGAAGAAATCTGCTCAGATCTAGTCCATTTTTAGACTAAATCTGAGCAGAAATGGGTTGTTGTTGATGGTTTTATTGGAGAAGAAGAAGGAGTGAGGAAGACGAGATAGAAGGTTTATATATCTTATATCCTATATCAGTAGTTTCAAATTGTTGTCTTAGCACATGAAGTTATTGTTCGTGTGGATTCTAGGGTTTTAGAGTACATAGGGACTTACATGAAGTTATATTGAGAAGATATTTGGCAGGCCTCTAATTTTAGTTCCTCTGGCTAATTTATCTAGGGAAATCCTGCAGGTCCTTGAAATGTTTTGCATGTGCATTTTCTGCGCCGACTAATTGATAGTTTATGCTTCAAAAGTGAGCCAAAATTGATCATTTGGGAGGTTAAGTTAGGTTTAACATTGTGGACATTGACTATATAGATGGATCCCCGTTAGTTAGCCAAATATCATAAAAACTTTCTCTCTCCAAAAAAAAAATCCTCTCTGAAAACCCAACGAAATCCTAGCGCCGTTTGAGTCTTCTCTTGCTCGGATCTTGCTCTATTAGAGCGGATCTGAGCAAGAGAAGCTCAAACCATCTTCTCCCTTTGCCTTTTCATCTTTTACTACTTTGCTTTCATCTTTTTAGGTTAGTTTTTGGTTTAAACCTGACTGATTTCTTTGAGAAATCTAGTTGGGTTTTCATTCTTTAAGTTTTAGATCGGTGTAGAGTAGTTCTTCTCTGGTTTGTGTAGATTCGTTATTAGGATTGATGGGTTTTCTCTCTTTGCGGAGGAAAATTTCTGTTTTCAATACTTCTTCAACATCTCTTAAATCAGGATCAATAGCAGCAACAGAATCACTTGTTTCAAAAATAGCAGCAGCAATCACAAGAGTTTCAATTACAGCAGCAACAACAATCACAGAATCAACAAGAAGAATCACAGAAACAGCAGAAAAAATCACATACTCAACTCTAAGATCAATCAACATAACATCTGATTCAAAGAGACGAAGTAGCAAGATCTTATCAGTAATCAATACCCCTGTTTTGGGTTCCTTTCAGTTACTATGTTACAAAAAAGTGGATCATTGCCTGTTCGTGACCAGAAAAGGAGTGGTATGTGTGGTTGTTCATCTCCACACACCCAAAACCCTGAGAGATGGATGGATCTTTTTTTGGATCCTAACAATTTTACCTTGTGCAAAATTGTTAATTGATTTGGAAGAAATTAGTTCTTTCCAAATAATACCATCTAAACTTCACAAGGAAATGATTCAATTAGTTGTATTATTGGGTGATTCTCTTTGCTATGTCTTTAGAGTTGTTAGTGTCCATATTAGTCAAATTTGCTCAATTTTCCTACATCAGATCTGTAAGTGTTGTTGCTCATATTATCCTTGTAATTTCTGTTGCATACACTATCTCTGTAATGGTCCCTGTAATGGTGTTGATGAACTTCTAATGGTTCCTTGAGGTGCTTTTGCCTGAAGCTTTTCTATAAAAAAAAAAAAAAAAGAAAAAGGATCCCCGTTAGTTACTACTGAAACAAAAATAGTACGTGTGGTAACATGCTACAATATTCCTTGTGACATCTAATTAATCCTGAAAGTAATGCACCATCTATCCACACATCATTACTTTATCTATAGGGTCCAAAGGCAAAAACTTAAGATTAAAGAACTACTATTTCCAGATTTCAAATTCTCTATGGTTATATCAAATTAGCATTCACCTTCTAGAGGGAAAGAGCAATTAATGACTCGTCAGGGAGATTAATTAGTATCCTTATAAGTTTAATCGAGACCAACGTACGGGAACCATCATTTGATAAAGTGATTGACTTCACTTCTTTCTCTATTTCTTTATTAAGGTTAAGATCAATAGATCAAGTAAACACTCAAATTGATAAATTCACAATAACCTAAGTATATCATGGCCTTAATTACGAATCTCTAGAGTATTAACTGCACAATGTCAAAGTCACAAAGAAGCATATTTATATTTGGGTGGTTGCCTACTCTCTAGTAGGGTGGTTGCCTATTGCCTTCCGTTCCCTTCGGGAAAGAGTTTTTAGAGTTGGAGTTAGAGTTTTTTTTTTAAAGATAGTTGAAGTATAAGGGTGTCAGTTTTTTTTCATCTCCAAAATTAAGAGATTTTATGATGAAAATATTAACATTTGTGACTTCAAACTCCTCTGAAATTCACTAGAACAACCGAATATGATATATTCCGAAAGAAATGATAATACAGAGATGAAATTTCAAAAATAAATATATCTGATTTTCTTTTGATGCATGAAAATAAATAAGAACACACCTAGACTGTTATTACATGGGGATGGATATCTAGTACTCTAACACCATGTTTGTTTACTCCTGACTCATCTGAGTCGTCTGGATCTGAATCATCTGGATCTGAGTGAAATCACCTGATTCATCTGGATCTGAGTTGATATGTTTGTTTTGAGTCAGATCTGACTCATCTGACTCGAAAATAAGTGAGTTAGTGGTTTGATCCCATGAGTCAGGGGTATTTTGTTACCTGACTCAAATGAGTCCGAGTCAGGAGTTATGTCTGAGTCATAGGTCGAGTCAGATCTGACTCAAAATGGAAAACAAACGGTCTGACTGCTGACTCGGTCCGAGTCAGGGGTTGACTCAGATTCAGACGCCGAGTCAGCTGCAAACAAACAAGTTCTAAGAGTCATTTAATAGATTTTGGTTAAGAAAAGGTGGGATCGCATGGTTTAGAGATATACTATCTGAATTAAGAAGTGGTGATGAAATTTTCAAAATACTAGAAAATCCAATTATAGATCTTTTGGATGCAGTATACATAATACTCTTCAATGAAAAAGAATTCTAAAAAGGACTACTTAATAGGTAGTGTGAATACAACGACTTTCTTTTCAAAAAAATCTCTCCTGACTTCTCACCTTACAACATTACATTACTTCACACTTTCACAGCCTTCTTATAGCAAACAACTTAGGTTCCAAGCCAAGATCCTCCTCACTTCTCTCTAAAACTCACCCTTCTTTCATTTTTAAACCCACACCTGATCATCTTCCTTGTTCACTCCCCACTCACCACCATGTCCATACCTTACTCTCTTCTCCTTCTCCTCTGTCTCATCACCACAACAACCTCAATTGTTACTGCGGACAGGAAAACCACCACCACTAGGCACAATAGATTCAGAGAAGCACCGCAATTTTATAATTCCCCTGATTGTCCATCAAGAATAACAGAAGAAGAAGATCAAGAAAATGAAGACGTCTCAATGTTCTGTTCAGATAATAGCGTACACGTAGCAATGACGTTAGACGCAGCTTACCTTCGAGGTTCAATGGCAGCGATTCAATCAGTTCTTCAACACTCATCATGCCCACAAAATGTTGACTTTCATTTCGTTGCTTCAGTTTCTACCGACACTCAATACCTTTACAATACCATCTCAAAATCATTCCCATACCTCAGATTCCACATCTACCGATTCGATGACTCGGCTGTGTTAGGACTAATCTCTACTTCAATTCGTGCCGCGTTAGACTGCCCGCTAAATTATGCTCGAAATTACTTGGCAAATTTACTACCGCTATGTGTGCGTCGAGTTGTTTATCTCGATTCCGACCTCATCTTAGTCGACGATATCGCCAAACTCGCGGCGACTGAACTTGGGGAAGATACAGTTTTAGCTGCACCGGAGTATTGTAATGCGAATTTCACGACGTATTTTACACCGACATTTTGGTCAAACCCATCCTTGTCGTTAACGTTTGAAGGTAGAAAAGCTTGTTACTTCAACACTGGAGTGATGGTGATAGATTTAGAGAGATGGAGAGACGGAGATTATACTCGAAAGATTGAAGAATGGATGGAATTACAAAAGAGAATGAGAATATACGAATTAGGTTCTTTACCGCCATTTTTACTTGTTTTCTCTGGTAATATCGCTTCAGTTGATCACAGATGGAATCAGCATGGTTTAGGTGGTGATAATTTCAGAGGATTATGTAGGGATCTTCATCCTGGTCCTGTTAGTCTTTTGCATTGGAGTGGTAAAGGTAAGCCTTGGGTTAGACTTGATGCTAGTCGTCCTTGTCCGTTGGATGCTCTGTGGGCTCCTTATGATCTTTTACAAACCCCATTTGCTCTTGATTCTTAATGTGATGCATGGATGAAGAAAGAAAGATCATTGAAGACAGATTCATAAGAGGCTGCTGCAGCATGTCAGAAATGAAAAAGGGGTAGAGTACATCTGTGTATTAATTAGTCAGAAAGAAGAAGAGAAGGGTGAGTCAAAAGTATTAACTAGTACTGTTTCCCTCTCTAGATCTTTCTCTGTCTCTGCCATTAATAATGAAAGACAGGATAGAGAAGAAAATGGAGATCAGATCTTCATGTTATAGATGATTTTTAAGATGATCCACATACACTAGCTTTTGAAGGACATTTCTTATAATATATACTCTGAATAAAGAGAAATCAGTTCAGAATTTACAGTGCCTTTTCTTCATTTGGGTTATGGGATTGGGATCATGATCAGTTTAGAGGTGTTATTGAGCAACAAAAAGTAAGAAATTTTCATTTTTTTTTTTTGGTTGAAATTCTGTAAAAATTGAATAAAGACAATAACAGTAAATGAGAATGAATTTTTTACAAGTATATAGAAGCATGTTATTCATATTCTCTTCCAATTATTCATTTCGATGGGTGTTATTGATAGAAACTGATCATTATCATGTACATATAACAGATTGGCCTAACTTTTTTGTTTGTTTTTTCTTGATCAAATCAGATTCAACCTTCAGATTTATTGTCTAATTGGCCAAACTCAATCATCACCTCTTTTTTTCTTTCTTTCTAGATTGCTTAAAAGTAACAAGTGGAGTGCACGTGCTTTGCACGTCAGTAAACAGAAAGTTTTGGTATTTTCATTCTTGATACGAATTTGAGTAGTGTTTAACTCTAAAAAAGAATCTAAATCCAATTTTTGTAAATTTCTACAAATTCTCATTACGGTATTAAGAAACGTATGAAAGGCTAAACTAACATAGTGGAACAGAACTGTTAAAAAGTTATAGTGCATGTATAATAATTTTACGCGTACATACACCGAAAAATTCAGCTGTTATCTCATTTATCCCAATTATCCAAAGTTAGCAGCTAAAATCAAATAATGAGCCCATTTCATATGTGGGCATTCTTCTATATACAGGTCCAAAGAACGGAAAACAACCACTTCAGTTGACACATGGATTACATGCGTCCAGGACTCCTGTTGTAAGTGGTAGCTTGAGACAAAAAAAAAAATCCATTCATAAACTAATTTATGCCGAGTTGTCTAACATGGTTTCATTTTCTCCGCCCGTCTTCCTCCAACTCTCTCCTCCTCCTACACTAACAGAAGTTTCAGCTCCCTCTTCTTCTTTCGGTTTATTCATGTTTTTTAATAACAACTTTATAGAACCTGAGATAAAGATTTGACAACAACTGCAACTTCATAGCATCATCAACGGGCTTTCTTAATGAAGCTACTTTTCGACGAAGATCAACTTTGTGGGTCTTTCATTTTGAGATATTTTAATTAGTTTTTGAGTTATGGATTTGTACTTTGTAGTTTTAGATTGGCCGTCGATACTTTGACATTGGTCAAGGTGCTGGTGGTGATGGCGGCGGTGCTGATGAAAAATAGATTGTATTAGATTTGTTTTATTGTTTATGAATTTAGAGCTGTAATTGAAGTTCAGATTGTGAGTGGTTTAAATAGAGCTTTGAAATCGAAATTGAGGGAGGACAAAGGTGGTAACAATTGAAATTGAATTGTATGAATTGAAATCAAACTGATAAAATTGAAATCAATGATAATTTAGAGATTTTTTAACTATCATGCCTCAAGTAAACTGGTGTTTCTATTGGTGATGGTAGTGGCGGTGGCAGCGGAGGAGGATGTTAGTGTTGACAGAAACTATGGTAGGAAAATGTTGGTGTTGCTGATGATAATGGTGGTGGTGGGGTGATGGTGTTGCTTTTTTTTTTTTTTGAAGCAGTGATGGTGTCGCTGGTGACGATGGGGTGGTGAATCTGGTGATGGACTGCAGAGGAATAGAAAGCAAAAGAGTTGGAGGGGTATTTTCGGAAATTAACGAAAAAAGTCACACGGAATTGGTTTCTATCATCTAACGGTCCCGGTCTTAAAAATAGGAGATCCAAGGGCTGATGTTAGTTAAGATGTTGACTTTTCAATTTTCTTGTTCTCATTAAAGAGGGGGGAGATTAACAATTTCGAAAGTGACAATTCTGTTTTCTGAATCGTACCCAATAGAACTATAGAAGTTAGGAAAAGTTGGGTGTGCATTTATAGATACGCCCGTACAATAGTGTCACACACAGTCAAAGACCTCCCTGTTTTTAATCCTATGAAACGACTCAAAATTAACATTAGAACTCGGAGGCTAGTGCCACCAGCGCGTACGAAATTTCCGCCATCGCTAGAAAAGCAAGAACATCCGTATAAAAGGACAGTATGGGGGATTTTGTCGATCCTCAAGTGAAGAAACTTCAGAGTTGGAGGGAATATAAACTTTAGTGGGTAGATATTATATAGACAGTGGATATGTTACTGGAAAAGCAAAAAAGAACGCGTATTCGAAGACTTGTGAGAGAGAAATCCTTTCTTTAGCATGGATGATTTCAAATTGAACTTATCTTTTCATGAGTTAGACTTGGTCGCGTGGAGATGCCCAGCCTCTTCCCAAGTGGAAAAGGTCTAAAGCTATTTTTTTTTTCGCAAGTCTTTCCTAGTATGCGGGAATCCCAGCGAAAAGATTCCGGATACGACTAACCATTAACCGTTTTGAAAAGGTGGAAACGGTAAATCATTAACCGTTCTAGTTCAAAAAAACGGACAACTATTATCCGTTCCATAAGAACGGTTACTCGTTATCCGTTTTGGGTTTTTTAGAACGGTTAACAGATACCCGTTCTTTGACCTTTTTTCGTTTACACTCCATCTACACTCACTTTCAGTTTAATGTTGCTTAACCAAATATTATTACACTCTATTTATGCTAGAGGGTAGACATTCCTGAGGTTTTTTGTCTCACAATTTTTTTTATTATCGTTGGATCTACTTATCTTAGGTGCATTGTACTCACCTTAACTTAAATTGACAATTTTTTAAATGGTTTGTACTGTACACATTGAATCGATAAGTCGTATTTAGATGGAAATATGTAAATATAAGTGACAAAGATGTGTAAACAAGTTCATTTTATTCGGATACTTAAACCAAGTAGTACATCAAATCAAAATTACTGGAAATTAAACCTAACTCACTGTCGCAGGAATCGCGACTGCACTTAGTCGGTGCAGCAACCCTTTAAACCGTTCGGTGTCCCTAACGGCCGAGTGTAGTCTCGAGAGAGTTTGCCAGAGATGTACCCACAAAACCTATATTGTTGGCGCAACCGAACTAATCTTCATCACCATCTTCACGGCATAATATCTCGGGATCATACTCTTCAGGCAACCTCTGCTTCAGGAGTAAATCACATTCGTATAATTGGAATGCTTTACCGGTTGCAGATTCGTATCTATGTTGCGACTCCACTTCCTATATTAAACAACCAAATATTAAAATTGTGTTATTAAAATAATGTTTAAAAAACTTAGGTGTTAGTCCAAAATTAAAACACTTACACGTTCGTTCATGGTCCATCCAGAAGGTAAGTTTCTCAAAACTGGAACCAAAAAACTTAGGTACAACTTAACCTTTCTCTTAATATTTGGCACCATGTTTTGTAAAACTCTAGATGTTCTCTGGTGTGGGTTTTCATTCCTAACCGTCAAATGTAGAACCACCAACTCCCATAAATTCACCTGAAACAATATTTCTTGTTTCTCCTTCGGCGACAAAGACATTAATCCAAGACTAGGTGATAGCTGCATCTTCAAGGGGGGTGAATATGGCGACCAAGACTACTAAAATAATGTAAGAATGTGCTAAAAATTAAACAAAAGATATATTCAGTATAAAGAAGATGTTGATAATTTGGTTGTGTTGTTTTGGTAAAGAGCAATATTATTTATACTACATTTGCTGTCTTATTGCTCTTTCAATTTTCAAATCAATTTACTGATATTTGTGGTCTAGTGCGGTCACTTTGGTTACTGATGCATAATGTCGGTCGAGTTTTCTTATCACTTATTGTCGGTTTCGTCATATCACTCATAAATTTATTACACTATTGAGGATTCTGTAATTGAGTTTTCTTATCACCAGTTGTCGGCTTCGTTAGATCACTCATTAATTTATTACACTATTGGGGATTCTGTAATTGAGTTAACGTATAAATGTATTTTTCATCTTTCGACATATCATCTCACATCATTTATTTAAATCCACATATGTTTCTGATTTTATTTGTCATTCACTTTTATGCATCACCATCGAGTATTCTAGTCAAGTGCAAGTTGAGAATTGTCATAATGTATTTGGATTATTTGAATGTTCGATAATAAGTTTTGTCGTAATATATATGGTTGACTACTTTTCCAATAAAATACTTGTTCTTGTCCTTAAGACTCATCAGATCAATGTCTTTTTTGGTGAGTTTTCATATTGATGTGTTTCCTGTTGTGTGAATTATATATTATTCTATAATTTACTATGCAGTATGGTAACATTTTATACCTTTCTATAAAATCCCCTAAATTGGATCCCAAAGAGCATACCCTCATTCCATAGGCAATAAGATCTTCCAGTCAGTTTGTAAGAAGATATTCGTGACGCGGTTTAGTAAGATCTTCAATTTATGTTATTAATCTCAGATTTATTGAAAATATTTTCAATTGAAAAATAAGTAAAAACTAGGGTTAAAAGTTTCATTGGATAACCATTGATTATTGAGATGATTAACCTCTTCAAAAATAACTACAACTTTCAATTTAGAGCTTCCTCAACAAACCCAGTAACATAAAGTGCAGAGCTGGTGTTTATTTGGTTAGCTAAGGTCTTTTCTGTGAGAAGAGAGGAGAAAATTGGGAAAAACATATGAACTGAATCAACTGTGTTTGATGTTTCTGGATGTAAGGCTAAATTTGGAAACGGACAACCATCAACCGGTTCAACGGGTGGTTGACTGGTCAAGATAAGGAGAACGGATAATCAAAAATCGTTTTTAATGAAACGGGAGATGTCTGACCGTTATTAGAAGAACGATTAATGACTTACTGTTTTTTTGGGTTATAACGGCTAACCATTAGCCGTCCCTAGATTTCTCTAGGAAATAACGCAAGAGCTAGGCCCTTCCCAGGATGAGGTGTAAATTCATTAGGGAAGAGGTTGGGCATCTCCATAAGACCCGGTCTTAGGGACGGGTGATGGCATATGGATTATGTGGGAGATTTTTGATAAAAAAGAATTATGTTTTGATAATTTTGTTTGCAACAAAAATGAAACTACACTAGCCAAAATACATCTTTCCTTATTCCTGATTTTGTTTAAAAAATTTTGATACGCTACAACGTAGATAATAGTGGGGGCATCACCCAAAAAAGAAAGGTTTTAACCCTAAGGCTTCGAAATGTTTCCAAAAGACATGGTGGTATGGGTTTTAAAAATCTTCGAAAATTCAATTTAGCAATGCTTACAAACATGGCATGGAGGCTGGTAACTCAACTTAAGGCTTTGAGTTCTCGAGTTTTGAAATCCAAGTATTTCTCAAAGAATAAACCTTTACTCGATTGGTAGGAAAAAAGTTATTTGGATTTGAAATGCTATCACCGTAGATTTAGAAATAGTTAGGAAATATCACATACGGGAGGTTGCCAATGGTCAGGATGTAAGTATATAGCAGGATAATTTGGCAAATATGATGCCACAACCTCTTACTAGGCCAACTGAGTATCATTTGAAAGATTATACTCAAGTCTCTCAACTTATAGACCTCTATTCAAGGCAATGGAATGAAGCTGCTCTTGCTGAACTATATACCACTGAACAAATAAAACAAATTCAGTCAATTAGACTCCCTTACTCTGGGGATGACTGTATTAGGTGGTCTCTTACCAGATCTGGTGATTTATCTACCAAATATGTGTACAAAAATATTGTTAGGTAATCAATGTTCAGCTATTAGTTCACAACAAAAACACTGGCTCAGGTTATGGCACATGAACATTTTATCTAAATTCGGATTGATTCTTTGGAAGTGTCTTCAAAATATTTTGTCTTTAAAAACTTATATGTTTCATTTAACATTGTGGAAAATGATCTGCGTCCTCTTTGTGGTTTATATTCAGAATCTTTTGATCATCTATTTGCATTATGATTTTGCCAGAGCCATATGATTTCAGTTATGTCCTCAAGTTTTTGCAATGGTTCATCAGTTTCAATCTCTCAATGACTAGATTTGGAATTGGTTACTTCACATGCTCAGAAAACTCTTACTTTTTATATTGTTATTATGTGGAAAATATGGAAAGCTCATTGTAGTGTTAGTATGAAAAACAAGCGATAATGTCATGTAGTTACTATTTATCAAGTCCATATTTTGTTAGAGTACTTAAATCAAACGCAGAACCTTTACTTGAATATCCAGAAAACTGTCTTTGCAACTGCAACTGTAGTTACCTAAAATCGGTTAGAGGCTAAAGTGTGATTCTAGGGTTTCTGAATGTGAGTTACGGGAGGTTGAGCACGAACAATATTCTCCTAAACCACGCATAGTGGACGTTTAAAGGCTGTTTTAGTCACAGGAGAGGTTTAGGGCTGGTATTAGGGTGGGAAGCAGACAAAGAGAGAGATCAGAGAATTCTAGGGTTTGAAGAAGAATTGCTCTGAGAGGTTATGAGAAAGATTGTGATACCTTGGAGAAATAGAGGACCTATTTGTAGCTGAATTCTCTAATCTCAGGTAGGTGAAGATAAGGATTGGTTTCCACGCCGTGAGGAGCAATTCTCACGTCTCTTCAGGAATAGATAGAGATAAACTAGGTTGAGTTTATCTCATTATTCCACCGCCTTTACTCTCTTCTGCGGTGATAAATAAGACGGGTATTTCTCACACGTGCCGTAGACCGCCAGACCAAAACCCTAATTGTTATCCCCCCAGTTGTGTGAAACTGAGTCATCTTTTGTGATGATGTATTGAGAAAGAGAAATATTCTCTTTAGCCGAGTTGGCCAAGATAGAGAGATATTCTCTCATTTGTGAGAATGACTAGGATGAGTCAGGTGAAAAGGCATGGAATGACTCAGGAATCGTGTGCAGAGTGTGAGAGGAGCTAAGGTTGAGCTCCCACTCTCCATGTCCGATCAAATATGTCATGTAGAGACCGTATTATTGCTTTTGGGTCCCTTTGTTGAGCATGCAAATCTCAAGAGAGCTTATCCACGTTTTTGGATAGACATGTATAGTTCAGGCTCAATTTACTAGACGTGAGTATGTTTGAGAGGCTGAGAAATAGTCTTGAGACCTAGGCAAGGCGTGTGCCTATTATGGGGAATATTCGGCCTTGTCTGAGATTTCCTGAGAGATTTGAATCTCACTGAGGTTTTGCGGAGAGATGTAAATCTCTCATGGATTGTGAAAAGAGATATGAATCTATTTGAGATTTTGTGTAGATATGTGAATCTCTCCGGGATTAGAAGAGATATGAATCTCTTTGAGATTTTGTAGACAAATGTGAATCTCTTTGAGATTTTGTAGACAAATGTGAATCTCTCTGGGTTTTTGCGGAGAGATGTGAATCTCTCCGAGATTTTGCAGAGAGAGATTTGAATCTCTCTGAGATAGATTTTATAAAGAGATGTGAATCTCTCTGAGATTTTGCATTCGTATCAAAATCTCAACAAGGATTTTGGTAACATATTCAAATCTCTCTGTGGTTAGCTGAGACTCGTCCTCAAGAGAGAGAAAATGATTTGTACGCCCGATTAATGTCACTGCGCGACTTTGGCTCCCTTGTCTTTGACCAGCGTATCTTGCAGAGATGTGCTAGGAATCAATTGTGTCCGTATTTATGGGGACGACAAGACCAGTGTATCTCGAAAGGATGTTTTAGGAGTCTTTCGAGAGGGTCCAGGCATAATAACTAGTGTATGTTGCGAGGATGTACTAGGAATAAGTCCTTGATCTCAAATAGGGTGAGTTGTGCTTACAAGAGACATGTATGTTTCCGCTCTGGGTCATAAGTCCGCCAGCGAGGTTTTTAAGCATCTATAGAGCCTACATGACCAGCAGTTTCTTGTCGAGGATGTATACTAGGAATCATGGCATCACAATCAGTTGCGTCTCGCGAAGACATGTTGGAATTGTGGCTGTTCTGGTTCATAAGTCTACTGAGGACGTTTTACGCTCTACAGAACCTACGTGACCAGCAGTATCTCGTCGAGGATATGCGCTAGGAGTCACGGCATCATGACCAGCAGTGTCTCGCGGGGACGTATGCTAGAAATCGTGGTTATGATTGCTTTGAGGACCAAGGGATTAATCTCTCCCGTGAGAGTTGAATTCTGTCTATGGTCTTGAAATGACACTTTTGCATCCAAATTTCACCATCTATTTAATTCCCCTACTCAGCGCAGAACCTTGATTGTTCTGTGATGAGTATATAGATGGTTACGAATCTTTCAGGCGCGAAATTGCAATCCACTTGCGGAGTTCCCGAATTGATGCTTAGTCTTTGCTTGCTCTGATTCTAGACTTCGAATCAACTCTGGGCTTGGGAGCTTTCTGGGGTTTTGTGTTAGGAGATATTACTAGCGTGATAATTTAGCCTTGATGAAGTAAAATTTCCATTTTGAGAGACTAGACTTGTGAATTAGGGTTTCTTTGATCAAAACTCTAACTTCTTCATTCTGTACAACTCTGATCTTGGAATTTACCCTGGACTTGGAATCTTTTTAGGCTTTCGCATTGGGAAGTTGTAGATGGGGCAAAACGAGTTGCTGGTTTTTAAGGAATTGAGGAGACGACCGTGCGGAGGAAACTCCTTGAACCGAGCGAACTGTCTAACCTCACACAAACGCACTGCAAAAAGGGAGTGCTTTGAATTCGAGAGATAAATCTGTAGGAATCCGGCTTAAACCAAGACAATGGCCGTTCCAGAGTCAATTCGGTCACAAGAGAGGATGGGTCGATCTGTAGGAGGGAAACTGAGAAATGTGTGAGATCAATGGTGATCGAAATTATAGGTGTGTTGTGTATTCTGCGTGAAGAAATAAGATAAGTTCCGATTGATTGAATTTTCTCTGTTGAGAGTAATTATTCAGACGCTGGGTTTTTTGTTCTCTTGTTGTCTGTTCGACGAAAGAGTGTCCATTGTTTCAATCATGATTCAGAGACTTATTTGTATTGCAAGAATTGTAAACACCTTGATCCCATGAAGTGTGACAGTTGCTGGAGTCAAAGAGTGGGGAAGTGGAAATCGTGTTAAAACCAGTTGCTCATCGTGCGGAGACTTGGTTGATTTTTTACCCACTACTTTGCTAACTCCTCTAACTGCTTGCACGACTTTCCCACATTCTCATCGTGTATGAACACGTGCTATAGACCGCCAGACCAAAAACCCTAGTTGATATCCCCCATGTGACACGATTGATGTCTCGTGATTTTAGTTAGTCAGTTGTGAATTGATGAAACGCTGAGTCTTTGTATTGCTGAGTTGAACAAATGTTCTGGGACTCATGAATTGAATGTGTCTGTTGAGACAGAGGTATAATTGTCGAATAAATGTTGATAGTTAAGGTGAACAAATATTGCTCATTTGATGAATTGTTGAATATTGATAGTTGAACCAATATTCCTTAGTCTGAGCAAATATTGCTCATCTGAGCAAATGTTGCTCATTTGATGAATTATTGGTAACAGAACCAAATAAAATATTAATTTAAAATACTGGCAACTGAACCGAGTATGATAATTAAAATGTTGATCACGGGATCAACGCAAAATTATTAGTGTTTGAATCTGCTCAGAATTATGTTTTGCAGAGTTTTAGATTCGAAACCCTAATTTTGATCAATTGTTGACTAATCGATGATTTATTGAAAATCAACTACGGAGTGAAGGAGGGACCATCTACATGGGATGATGAATCGACCATGTAACGCCCAGATGCTCGAGTGAGAAAATACCAAAGTCTCTTGAAGACCAGTTGGTGAAAGGATGATTAAATGCTGGTTTAATCATTCATTAAAATAATAAAACCTAATTATGAACAGATGAGGGAACGACCAAGGGGTTATGAAACCGGCCCTGGTTGGTCATGGGACCGACTGATGATCGTTTTATGAAATTCCAAATTGTTTGGAAGAGTTTGAATCTAATGTGAACAAATTAGGTCAAATGATGAAAATGTGTGGGACCGGCCTCTTGCGAGCCAAAGAGCCAACCTTGGTCAGTCAAGGTAATATGCTCATGTCACCAAAGTGTTCGTGTCTCAGTCCTGAAATTTTTTTTATTTTCTGATACGCGTTTGAGCAACATTTTGAGAAAATATGAAGAAATCAAGGTTTTTGCTCAAACTGAAGAAACTTCATAAGAAGAGAAAATCAATTCTTTATTTTATCATATAAAGGAGAATGATTGGAGTTGATGTGTCAGCACCACATCGATTCTCATATTTACAACAAAAGTGGAGAGCCATGTGGCATACAAAATTTAGGAAAAGCCCTGAAGAGAGGTATGTTACTGTTTGCTAATAGATGTGTCTTTTGGTCAAAAGTTACAACATGTGCTAATGGACAAGTCGTTTGGCCAAGAGTTTCCACATATGAAAAGCTACGATTATTGTCAGATAGACATTATGGTGTTCCTTGAAAAAAAACTTCTCATTTGGCAGTAGTTAATTTTTCAAAAGTTACGACTCTTCACTTGGAAAATTATTTATTGGCGGATAAATCCCAGGAAAATTATTTATTTGCTGATTGTCAAATGAAAATAGAGTTGGCAGTGAACAACAAAGTTTGTCCCAACTTCGGGATCTATTTCTGAGAAGATGGGCACTTCTGCAATCCAATGAGAGTTCTATTCAGTCCATGTTGCAGACTACTGTATCGGTGAGAATCCATATCTCCACTTCTTTCTTCCCATTTAGGATTTAACTATGGAATGCCAAAAGATCGACCATTTGTGTTTGCGAATATGTAAAAATAATAATCACATTTCTTAGTCGATAAGTGTTTTTGATTTGCATTTGAGATGGTATTATATTGGCATTTTCATTGTTGGAGATAATAAGATGAAGGTTTCATTTAAATTTCTTTGTTGGAGATAATATGATGAAGGTTTCATTTAAATTTCTTTGTTGGAGATGATAGGATGAAGGTTTCAAAAGAGTACCAAATGGACAAAAGAAGAATCATCTGAATCTCTGAGTATTTGCTTAATGACACTCATTTAAGAACGCTCGATAATTTTTAATTGCTCTATTTTAGATTATTTTTGGATACATATATTCAATTTGTTTGATTGATTACTTAATTTAATTGCCGATCAGACAATAGACGATATAAAATCCTCTGTTGCATCCAAATTGTTTGAATGACATAGATTGATTGAACTAATCTTTTCGCCTTTGTTTTCAAGGCATCATAAGAATTATGCAAGTGGTCATTTCTTTTTATGGCTGCAGGTATTGCTTCACCAAGTATTGTACTTATTTGGCCCATTTTCGGCACATTCTTTCTTTAGCATACAAACTGAAAAATAGAACAACCGGCTGGAGACCTGTTGTTATGTATATGTTCCTCTTCTCTCATTTATGACTTTTTTCCCCCGGGCGGATGTCCCGCAGCATAATGGACAAAAAGATGATATAAAGTTTATAAGGAAGAATTAGTTCAAATCGTGAAGATTACCATTGGAGTTGCATATGAAGGATTAGCCTCTACAACAGATACCTATGAAGATATACTAAGACACGAAGTTTGTTTGTTTAGAGAGTATCAGAATATCAGTATCACACTCTATAACAGTCAAGTCGGCACCATGCAGAAAAATGAGGCTTTTAAAGTTTTCAGAAATTGTAAGATGGTGGTAAATTTTGATGTTCGCTAGGTTACTTCATGGTAAATTTTGAGGTTCGGTGGGTTAAGATTTGTGGCAGGTTAAATCCAAATTTATTATAATCAGAAAATTTTGAACGAATAAATTTGAAAAGATTTTAGATATTAGAGACAAATATATGTGAGAATGAGACAGATACATGACAAGAATACTTCAAGCAATTGAATGAAAACAAAAAATCCCTTATAGAAACCGGGCATAAAAGGACCTTGTAATAATAATAAAATAAGGAATCATGAAGTGTGAGACCGATTATGGCTAAGGCATGGCCGACCGGCCAATAATCCCGGTCCCATGACACTTTTTCCTAATGTTATATTATTTTCATGATTTTAAGGAAATATTATGAAATCAAGGAGTTTGTTTAAACTAAGGAGTTTCCATGAAGTGAAGGAGTTTCCATGAGATGAAGGAAATAATAATAATAATAATAAAATAAGGGGTGTGTGGGACCGGCCATGGCTAGGGCATGGTCGGCGACTAATGGCCCGGTCCCGTGAATTTTCCTTAATTTTATATTATTTTCATGATTTGAAGGAAATATCATGAAATCAAGGAATTTCGTGGGATGAAGGAAATAATAATAATAAAATAATAATGAATCACGAGGTGTGGGACCGGCCACAACTAGGGCATAGCCGGCCGGTTCGTAGAACCAGCCCCATGACACCTTTCCCAATTTTATATTATTTCCTTGGTGTGAAGGAAACACCATGAAACTGAGGAGTTTCCTCAAACGAATGAGTTTTGTTCAAATGAAGGGATTTTCATGAGATCAAGGAAAATAATAAAATAAAGAATTAGGCGTGGGACTGGCCATGGCATGACTGGTCGACGGTGGGCCCAGTCCCCCAGTGTCTTAGCTAATATTTTATTATTATTATTTTTCTTCCTATTTTGCATAGGTTCATCGTTCCTTCGTATTTTGGAATGCTCGTTCGTGCATTCAGGTGCTCGTTAGTGCATTATTGCTGAATACACTTGCACCATTTTGGTCGGGGCTTACTCGATAGCGGCTCAGATGCCCGTACGTTGAATATTTATCACTAACTCATGGAATTCTGCTGGGAAGAACCACGAATTGAAGTAATGAAATATTATGAAGAATGTAGAATATTTCCGAAAATTCAGTTAATGAATTTAAGGATTAGAAATAATTAATTGATGGCTCTATACTAGAAGGCATGCTGTCTAGGAGCATTAATTATTTGAGAATTGAGTGATATGAGCTTGTTGAAGCGTCATATTTCTTTTATATAGTCAGGGAAAACATTGTTACATTCTGAAGACGTTATTGCTCTATACTTGCAGGCAAGCTATCTAGGAGCCGTCCAATTGTTCGAACCTATATAGGAGTAATTACTGAAATTGCTCAGTATTCATGAGATATGTTGTTGCCTCAGTTGAGAGACTGCACATCTACATATGCTCTGAGAGACAATATTCTCAGTCAGAGATTCTTGCGGCATGATCTTTCATGCTTCAATGAGAGACATGAGCCTCAATACTCATCTGATTGCTGGATCAGGAGTATGTACGATTATGGTTTTACAATTTTAACCTTTATCGAAAATCCACCGTCCACAGAAGTTTCATCAGAATGGGAATAGAGTCTTGTAGAGATGAAATTTCCATTTTGGTCGAATGGGATTTGCAAATTAGGGTTTACTTGGACAAAACCCTAATTTCCTCTCTTTGTGCATCCTTGAGCTTCCGAGTTTGTGCAAGTGAGTATTTGGGTAAGTGAGGGATTTGAGCGGCTTCCTGGATGTACGTGAGGTTGTAAAAATCTTATGATAATAAATTGGCGCTTACTTTTGAAGTTACGGAGTCCCTATCCCATGTAAATTCTGAATTCAAGCTTGTACTGCACCTAAACCCTAATTTCTCTTTTTGCCCGCATCTGATTCCTTCAGACACTCTGGAGATGTTTGAAGAGGCTTGGTAGGCATGCATATGTCTTGAAGGGTTAACACCTTGTATGATGAGAGATCGTTCAATCCCTTATACTAATCAGACACCCCTTTTCCGAGAGAAAATGCCTATCTTTGAAACCAAGGGTATTTTTGTCAAAACCAATATGAGCCTGATTTTTTATGATATGAAAGACTTCGTGAGATTCCTTAGGCATGGTCACAACTTGAGAGAGGGATAGAGGCGCATGTCTGGTCATGGTTTTGAAAATTATGAACTCAAACTTCCCTGTTTGAGCTAAATTCCCTTTATTTTCTCTGAATTCTGCTTTTCCGGATTTCCTTTCAATCTCGTTCTTCTTAGAACAGTTAGAGAGCTCAATATTCACGTTTATGAGGGATTTTGAATGATTAGATGAGAGCTTGGTCGGTCTCTGGCTGTATTAGGGCTTTCTTCTTTGAAAATACTCAGAATTGCGAAATAAGGATATTTTGGTCAGAATCCCTTACGAACTCGTTTTTGTTGAAGAATAATGAGCTGAAAGGGACTGATAGATGGGTATATAACCGAATGGGGAGAGGCTCGGTCCTTCTCTTTTAGAATAAATCCCTTTTTCGTAAAATTCTTGAAGTTAGGGCTATTTTTCGTCAAAAACCTAATTCCCTTCGACTTTGATCCCTTTGAAAAAATCCCGAGAGAATAAGTGACGTGCCATTGGCTTAAGAGATAATTCTCACGCATGGAAAGGGATTGTTCACGGCTTGGAGGAATTTTTTAGAAGAAAGAAAACCCTTAGTTTCCTTATTTGATCCAAATTCCTCTATTTTCCTCTTTTAGCTCTAATTCGTTTTCCTTTTGCTTCAAGGCTTCCATTTTGAGATAGAATTGAAAAGAGAACTATTTTTTCACCTCTATTTTGCGTGCACTAGGAATGGAATCCCATCTACCCTTCTTCAAAGAGTTTCACTTGTATTCGAATTCCTTATTTGAGCAGAATTCCTCTTTCTGTATGAATTGGCATTGCTGGAAACCCGTTGATTATACTTGATGATTTAAATTAATTATTGATACCTGAGTTTTAATCAGGGATAAAATTTTGCTGAACGAAAACATCTTTATTTCCTTAGGTGATAGCACTATTCGTCTTTGAAAACGATCGATATTAATCTTCAAACTGATGATATAAAAGTTAGCAGAAGTACTGATGATCTTGAATTTATTGATATGGATACCCATCCTTCGTTCTTCATTGAGGTATCCTCGATAATTCTTGAGATTTATATCTCCTTAATCATCTCTGATACATACTTCTTCGACCATTGAATAGATAGAAGTAGTCATATTTGTCAAGGATTCTCTTCGTTTAGGTGTTTGTCATAAAACTTCAGAGTTGAGACACTTAGGGAGAATGGATGCAAAATCTTCATAGAGACTCCGATTTGAGTCACCAACCCCAACTTTTAAAGGTAAGAGGATAATATTTATAATGAAAAAAGAATCATTTGATTCCGAGTTCGTTTGATCAATCAAATCCGTTTACACTTTTGACTTCAGAAATCTCGTATAAAAATTTCAGGAGTTTTTCAGATTGCACTTACTTCAGTGTTGGGACCACATATCCTAGCTCGTTTTTCCATTTGAGGCACCCTTTTGGTATGTTTTTGGGAAGACATAGAGTAACATATTTTATTCAGAAAGTACCCCGAAATTCCTTATGGATTGTAATTAGTTTTCAAGTCTTTGCGCTGCAATATGCGGATGTCTGTTTTCGAAAGGAGTCCTTGTTGGGTTTGAACTCTTGATGTATTGAGACTCTTAGGAAACGATCTCTTGGAGTTTTATGACCTTATTAACCCTCCTTAGATTAGTATAGGTCATGATTTTTGGCTCTGTTGGTCAAAGACATGCCCATCATCTGATTTTATGTTTATACCATTTGTCGTAAAGAAGACGTATTTTCCTTGATCCTTTATTAAAGTATGGACCTAAACAAATCCAAGAGCATATATTGAGATGTGAGATGTATTTCTTGATAAGTATAGGACTCTAGGCATGAGGGTACGCTTGTAGGGATTAGGAGAAGGCAAGGCTTGAAAAGATTAGGAGAGGACAAGGCTTGAAGGGATTGGATGTGACAAAGCTTGAAGGGACTGTATGAGGACAAGGTTTTAGGAGAAAAGACCGGTTTTCATGTAAATAAAACCGTAGTCCTGTGCTTTTCTCCCTTGATTTTAACTTATGTAGTTTAAACTTTGCATCCTTATCTGATCTTCTCTTTGTTTGTAGAGTACTCTTCACGGTGAGAACGAGTTCGCCTTTGGTAGAATGCGGATGAGGCGAGCGACGGATTATATCGTGAGAATGGTAACTCCGAACGTTCTTGCTTCTGATGATCTTGTAAACCTGGGAAACTTGGTGACTACCCGTGAGAATCTTTGCTTTCAATATGAGGTGGTTTCCAGTGGCCCAATTCTGTTAGGATCCGTCGGGGTGAGTTGATTTCAGGTCCTCTTATTTTAGAGAGTTTCTTAATCTGGAATGAAGCATGGTAGATGAAGATATGGAACATGCTGAGCAGGAGGCTCGAGATGCATAGGCCAAAGCGAAGCAGCTGAACATGAAGCAACATATTTTCTTTAGGGACCTCTGTTCTTTAGGGTTGATATTTTCCTTTTCCGGACCTTTTCTGTATGTATCTGGTAAAGGAAGAAAACCCTCATGAGTTCTTAATTTGTGCAAACCCTAGTTGGCTCTGTTGCATATGCGAGTAGGTCAAAACCCTAAGTAAAATTCGTAATAGGAAGTCCGTCCTTGCGCGATCTTTACTCCAGAGGTTGTAGAAACTTCGTTTGACGTCCGGTTTCAGTGGTTGAACCCAATTATCGAACAAAAAAGACATGCCTTTCATATACTATAGAGAAAAAATTAATATTTGGAGATTGTTTTCAGGTAATAAGCCCACGTGAAGTTGAACTCGGAAATATATGGTTTTACAACAACTATATATTCCTTCAAGTGTTTTGATGATATCACTTGGACCATATTTTGAAACATCATTCCCTTTAACACGTGGTAGGAGAGACATATACAAATATTTTTCATCAAGGGCATGTGTCATGTACCTAGTTAGTATTGTGTTATCCCTTCAGCAGCGGGTGCCCTGAGCACTATTCTGGGTGTCTTTGTAATTAGTAATGGTTGGCCCATTTAGAGAGTTAGCTGGACGGGCAGATGGTGCCGCATGTTTAGCTGAGAGTGGTCGATCATAGGGCTTCTGGTTAGTTAGTATTTATGCCGTAGTAGAGAGAGAAGGACTGATCATGAAATGAATGAACTCTTATCCTTGGTTGCGTTCACCTGAACCAGATCTTCATCTTCTTCTTATTTTGTCTAATTTCTTCTCTTATTCGTCCAATTCTCCCCTGTCCAACTCTGATATCTTCCTAATTTCTGGATTTGATTGTTATTTGTACTGAGAACAGTACATTTGGCATCAGAGACGTTATATCCTTCAAACAATGGGTTCCAATAACTTTACAATCAAAGAATTATCTGATTTTCATAGACAAAATTTACAGAAATTCTCTGATCTAGACACTAAAGTAACAAAGTTGGGTCAACAATTAGATGAACAATCAACATATTTGAAAGCCTTTCAAGAAAAGACGAGTAACAATTTTGATTTGCTAACCAGTCAAATGGCTGAACTACTTAAAACTTCTAGACGCAACAATAGCGATCCAGGAATTTTGGGTATGCCTGGATTTACACCACTGGGAGGTAACAATCAATTTGGTCAAGGCTTTGCAGGAGAGACATCTTATACTAGACAGCAGCGTACCGCAAAGCTTGATTTTCCTAGATTTGATGGGGAGAATCCGCGTGGGTGGGTTCAAAAGAGTGAGAGTTATTTTCAAATCCACAATACTGAGGAACATCAGAAGGTCAGTGTGGCTTCCATTTACCTTGAAGGTAAGGCTCATAAGTGGTTTCTTAATTTTCAAATTGGCAAACCTTTTTTTTTTATCATGGAGAGAGTTATCGGAAGGTGTGTGTGCTAGATTTGAAAATCCTGTAGATGATAATTTTATTGGAAGTTTTAACAAACTGTGTCAAGTCACCACTGTAGAGGAGTATTTTGAGCAATTTGAAGCTCTTAAGGCTCTTATGCTGAACAGTAACCCTCATTTGACTGAACAATACTTTGTGATGAGTTTTATCAGTGGGTTGAAGGCTGAAATCAAGAATTTTGTGCTCATGTTTCGTCCTGCCACCCTTTTACAAGCCTTTTCACTAGCTATAATGCAAAAACAGAAATGTGTGCAACAAGCTAAACCCACAAAGCCATTCCAAAGACCTTTTAGTAACTCATTTACCAACAATAGGTCTTATCAAACTACTACTCCTCAATTTCCACCTAAGCCAATTCAAACTACTACTACAACTTCTTCCCCCTTCACACCAAGATCTGGTAATACAACTCCAAAATCCAGTCCCCCAACACCCCCTATAAATAGATTGACTCAGGAACAGATGAGGGCAATAAGAAAGAAGGGTTTATGTTACAATTGTGATGTTGTGTACTCTCCAGGCCATGTTTGCAAGAGACAAAAATTGTTCATGGTGCAAGTAGAGCAACCTGAATCTTCTGAAGAGGTAGAGGAAGAAGCCTATGAAGAAGTTGTGGAATCTCCAGTTGAGTCTGATATGAAAATATCCCTCCATGCTCTCACTGGCAATGTAAATTGAGACACAATTAGAATACCAGGTACAATTAAAAGGCTGAAAATATCAATTCTCATTGACACTGGAAGTACTCATATTTTCATTGATTGTGCTTTGGTCAAGACTTTAAAGTGTCAGGTAAAACAAACAGCTCCTATGTTAGTTACTGTATCTAATGGAAACAGAACTGTTTGTACTGGTGTTTTCTTTCAACTTCATTGGTCAATGCAAGGTCACAAATTCTCTGAGAACTTGAGGATGCTTCCTTTAGGGGGGTGTGATATGGTGCTTGGTGCTGACTGGATAAGGAAGCAGGGTGATGTAATGTTTAATCTCTCTAAGCTATGCATTTCCTTCATTTACCAAGGAAAGAAGATTAATCTTCAAGGAACTACTGAGAAGGTAACACTCAAGATGGCGAGTTGCAATGCTTTTAAGAATTTCTTGTCAAAAACTTCCCATGGGCTTATGGGACAACTATCTTCCATATCACTTTTTGAAATTCCAACCTCAGTCCCTGAACCCTTTACAAAACTCATTCAAGAGTTTCAAGACATATTTGATGAGCCAAAACAGTTACCTCCCACTAGAAGCTTGGATAACTCCATTCCACTTAAACCAAATTCAGAACCAGTCAACCTCAGGCCATATAAATGCCCATACATACAGAAGGGAGTTGTTGAACAATTGGTTAAAGAGATGTTACACTCTGGAATTATACAAAACAGCCACAGTCTGTTTGCCTCTCCAATATTGTTAGTCAAAAAGAATGACAATTCATGGAGGTTCTGTGTAGATTATAGAATACTCAATGAAAATACTATTAAGGATAAATTTCCTATACCTATTATTGATGAATTGTTAGATGAACTACATGGATTCTTCATATTTTCAAAGATTGATCTCAGGGCTGGATACCATCAGATCAGAGTCTATGGACCTGATATTCACAAGACTGCCTTCAGAACCCACCAGGGGCACTATGAGTTCAAGATGATGCCCTTTGGGCTCACAAATGCTCCATCCACACTTCAAGCCCTTATGAATGAGATATGTCAGCCTTACTTGAGAAAGTTTGTTCTAGTCTTTTTTGATGACATTTTGGTCAACAGCTCATCAATGCAAGAATATCAAGAACACCTTCACATGGTATTCTCCTTACTAAGAAACCACCAGTTGTATGCCAAGCTATCTAAGTGTTTTTTTGGCCAAAGAGAGCTAGAGTACTTGGGTCACATTGTCACAACAAATGGGGTAGCTGTAGACCTAAACAAAATTGCTAGTATGAGGGATTGGACACTTCCAAGCAACATCAAGGAGCTAAGGTGATTTCTAGGTATTACTGGGTATTACAGAAAATTTGTCCAAGGTTATGGAGCCATATGCAAGCCACTCACTGATCTCCTAACGAAGAACAACTTCCACTGGACAGAAGAAGCCACTCAAGCATTTGAATAATTGAAGCTTGCCATGACCAGGACTCCAATTCTTGCACTACCCGACTTCTACAAGAAATTCACTGTGGAAACTGATGCTAGCAACAGTTGTTAGGAGCTGTCTTAACTCAAGAGGGTAGGCCCATTTCTTTTTACAGCAATCCACTGGGGCCTAGAACAATGGCTCTCTCCACCTATGAGAAGGAGTTACTGGTTGTTGTGATGGCAATGGATAAGTGGAGGCACTATCTGTTAGGAGGTAAATTCATTATTCAAACAGACCACCAAAGCATTAAGTATTTCTTGGAGCAGAAAATCACTACAGTACTGCAGCAGAGGTAGTTGATGAAGTTGCTTGGATTCGACTATGAAATCAAGTATAAAAAGGGAACAAAGAACATTGTTGCAGATGCACTATCAAGAAGGCCACATCCAGAGGCTAGCTACCAGGCATTGGCACTATCAAGGCCTCAATGGACTCAAGAATTGGTAAACAACTACTCTCAAGATACAAAGGAACAACAACTCATTTCCAAGTTGCTTTTAGTACCAACAACTATAGAGAACTATACTTATACTGAGTAGGTGCTGAGATACAAGAACAGATTGTATGTGGGAAGCAGAAACAAAAGCAAAAATACTATCCTAGAGTCAGTTCATGCATCAACCATAGGTGGTCATTCGGGAATTCAGGCCACTTACATGAGGGTTGAAAGCTACTTTTATTGGCCAGGTACGAAGAGAGATGTACTCTCTTATGTCTCTTCTTGTGATGTGTGCCAAAGGAACAAGGGAGATCATCAATTTCCAGGAGGACTGCTTCAACCATTGCCTGTTCCACACCAAGCATGGAAGCATATCACCATGGACTTTATTGAAGGCCTTCCAATGAGTGAAAGAAGAACTGTCATACTTGTAGTGGTGGATAGGCTAGCTAAGTATAGCCATTTTATTGGATTACAACACCCTTATACAGCAACAATTGTGTCCAAAGTCTCATTGGGTCAAGTATTTAAATTGCATGGGTTACCAGCCTCAATTGTGTCAGATAGGGACAAGGTGTTCACAAGTAATTTTTGGCAAGACCTATTCAAATCACTTGGTACTAACCTGAATTTGAGTACAGCCTACCACCCCCAAACTGATGGTCAGACAGAGAGAATAAATGCTTGCCTAGAAAATTACTTGAGGTGTATCACATGTCAATTTCCTAACAAGTGGTTCCATTGGCTAGCTTTGGCAGAATGGTGGTACAACACAAGTTACGACACCAGTCTGAAGATGACACCTTTCAAGTCTCTTTATGGTTACAATACACCACACCTAGCTTTTCCAGCAACAACAGTCATTCAGTAGATGCAGTAGAGAGCTACCTTAAAGAGAGAGATGCTATGCTTGATGTCCTCAAGGAAACATTGCATAAGGCACAAGAAAGGATAAAATTATTTGCAGACAATAGAAAAGTGGATAAAGTTTTTGAGGTTGGTGATAAGGTCTATTTAAAGCTTCAACCTTACAGGCAAGCATCTGTAGTATTGCATAAGAATGTCAAGCTATCTGCCAAATACTATGGGTCATTCACTATCTCACATAAGATTGGAGCAATGTCTTACAAGCTTGACCTGCCAGCAAGTGCTAGAATTCACCCAGTCTTCCATGTCTCACAGTTGAAGAAACAAATTGGTCAAGCCATCATCCATTCACCATCTCTTCCCATAGTGGATCATGCATGACAGATCATAATGCAACCTGAGAGAATCTTAGACACCAAAACAGTTACTCAGAAGAAAAAACATGTATTGCATCTACTCATTCAATAGAAAAACTCATCTCCAGAGGATTCCACTTGGGAAGATAGGTCCAACATTACAGCTCATTTCCTTAAATTCATGATTGTACACTCTTCACCTTTTATCCTTGAGGACAAGGATCAGCTCTAAGAGGGGTGCAATTTCATGTACCTAGTTAGTATTGTGTTAGCCATTCAGCAGTGGGTGCCCTAAGCACTATTCTGGGTGTCTTTGTAATTAGTAATGGTTGGCCCATTTAGAGAGTTAGCTGGTCGGGAAGATGGTGTCGCTTGTTTAGCTGAGAGTGGTCAATCATAGGGCTTCTGGTTAGTTAGTATTTAAGCTGTAATAGAGAGAGAAGGACTAATCATGAAATGAATGAACTCTTATCCTTGGCTGCGTTCACCTAAACCAGATCTTCATCTTCTTCTTATTTCGTCTAATTCCTTCTCTTATTCGTCTAATTATCCCCTGTCTAACTCTGATATCTTCCTAATTTCTGGATTTGATTGTTATTTATACTGAGAACAGTACAACGTGTTGTCGAATTCTCTACCCATTTATCTCAGTTTGTCGAGTTACGTGACTAAAGTATGAGTCGCGTCTGAGTGGAGTGGAAACTATAGACTCCTCCTCAACTGATTGCGAACCCTAGTTTGTCTCCTGCGTGCGTTTGTTGTCGAGGGATAATTTGAATGCTTATTCTACTTGATATAATCATGTCACACGCGTATAAAACCCCAAAACATCTTATCTTCAGTCAGGATCTGGAACATAGTTACAATTGAGAAGATGCTGATGGAGGAGAATTCGACGAGACCGGAGAGAGATGCAAGGTTTCTCGAGTCACAGATAAGTCCCCTTCACGATTTTGAAGGCCGATCTTTAGTCACCTAATCCCAAGTAATAACATGTTGTGTTGTGGGTTTGGGGAGTTGAATGATCTTGATGTGTCCCGATATTTTGAGACTCTTGCATTGATTGTTTCTAAATATATTATATGAAATCTGGATGTCTGGGCCACCTCCTGTTAGCTATGCAGGTGTGTGACACACGATTCTTCGTTAGTCCCCAATTCGATATAAGACTAGGGATTCCCGTTGACTTGGGACATGTGGAAAATGAAATAAGACCCTTGTAGCGTGCGAGATTGATTCTTCAAGGCAGGAAAGCGATAATCTGTGGGTTGGAGACGTTTGAGGAGAGTCATGTTGAGATACTGCCGCATGTGTCTTTGTGGATAAGATGAAGTTGTTGTTCCGCCTCTACAAGGTGTCTTGACAGGGATTCACGTCAACTTCTGTAGCAAAATTACCCATTGAGATTTATTCTTCTTTTGGGAGAATTCTCAACCGAACTTGAGAGTAATATATGCCTTCTGGTACCAGTAGGGTAATAGATACATTCAGGTCCAACTACGCAGTCGATTTTTGTTTGTTTTATTTATGGAAGAGTTCTCTGGGAATATGCTAGGTAATTCTTCACGTGGAGGAGTCATGTTTTGACATGAGGAAATTATACGTGATCGTCATATCTTGTCCTTAGCTGATCGCGTCTGAGCCTGACTTATGGAATAACCTGTCAAGTGGATTTTCTCGATAGAAGAGACTTTGACCGAGGGAACTGCTAGTATGCGTCTGAATGAGTAACGTGTATCCTGAATCTATGGTATCGAATCCTTCTCTTGTTTTACTTTAGTGACAATAGGTGGTTGTAGTTGTATGTCGAGTAACGGTGTTTTATCTGAATTTTTGTCCTTACTTCAGATTTGTTTTCCCTTGGTACGTTCATGTGCGAAGATATTCTCCTTCTCCTTCTTGGGTGAACTGAGGTCCCATCGGAAAATGATAACCGAGATGGAGGCTCATCGAGACTAAGTTGTACAATTGCTAGGACTCCCATTCTTTCTGACGGGACGAGTGTTGAGATAGCATATCGACCAGCGACTTTGAATCTTCAGATAAGTATGAGCTTTGGCCGAGCAACGTCTTGGAATCTAGTCTCATCGTATACTTTGTCGCGTTCTGGTCATGATCCTCTGAAACAGGAAAACGAGAAAATGCATCTTGGCGATTTATGACCTTATGTGGCTCTGCAACGCTTTTGTCTAGGTCACGAATTTTTTGGAACCTTTCCAAGTTTTCGCTAAGTTTATCCTGTAAACGACGAAAAGACAAATCCTACTGAAAAAGAACTAGGTCAATCTGATACAGAATGAAAGAGTTATAAGTAAAATAGTAAAGTGAAATAAACTTCCCGAGTCCCCTGTGATCAGTTGTGGGCCCTTGACCTAAACAAATTTTGGAGAGAGATGGGGTCAGCTGGATGGTTTCTCCTTTACTGTGTCGCGTTCTTAATGAGCTAAATATTCTCCGGTGAGTCCAATTGCGGACAGACTGGATCCGGTCCGTGCTATTACCAATAGTTTTTAGTATTCCTTCTCTAGGGAACATGTACCCGATGTCGATTCAATGGATCTATCCCTACTTATAACTTTAAAGGAGTTTTCATATAAGTTTCTATATCGATCTGAGATTTTTCAAGATTTTGTTGTGTCTCCAGTAGTTCTCAGGTCTTTAGCTAACGTTCTTAGGGTTGGTAGTTATGACTACTCGTTTTCCTGTAGTCTACGTAATGTATACAACTTAGAGAATCAGATGCTAAGTAGTATCGATACCTCTGTTGAACTGATAATGCTAAGTAGTAAAAGATATTAAAGATCACACTAATAACAAAGAACTCAAATATAATGTAAAAGCTTCTAAGTTATCATGAGACACAAGAGATTACGTGGTTCGACATTTGTCTACGTCCACGGGGTAATGAGTGATTGTTTTGTATTAAGTATGGTGGTTACAAAGATCTTAGATGCTTCCCAAAGTAATAGAGAGAACTCAAGTTGAAGTAAATACTTAAGTTCTAAACATTAAAGAGGTATAAGCTTAAGACTAGATCTTCTCTCCTAAATATTGAATGCCCTTATTTTGCTGGTGAGGCTTGGTATTTATAGCCCCTTCTGCTCCAGGTATATATTTACTGCCTTTGGGTCCATCGTTTGCTGATATACCTTTCATACACATTGTACCTTCGTTCACCGCTCGCCTTATCCAGTCAAACCTTGCCACCTCAGCTGACCTATGTTCCTTCGGGAATTCCCCAACCTTAGTATAGGTTGTACCTTCGTTCACCGCCAGCTTCTACCAATCGGGTTCTGCCACATAGTCTCTCCCCACGTGCTTTGGTTATGCGTGTAGATAAGGGATTTGAGCATTTAATGCTGATTAGATATCCCATCTACCTTTGTCCCTTCGCCAGCTGCCTCCTTGTAGACTAGGCTTTTACTCTTCTGATCTCAACCGTCGAGGCATCCTTCATTGGGACGAGATAAAGTAGATCTACGAAGGTATAGTTTGTAACACAGGCTTCTCTGTATAGCGAGGGGTACACAATTAACTTCTGAATGCAGCCACTAAGATCGTGACACGTTCCCTGCAGAATATTGGTATTCACAGTTTGCCCATTTTCTTTCATATTTTACCGTTTAGTAGGGTTGGAAGAAAACTTCCGTTACATCGCCATTTTGCACGTACCGATTGGGTGGTCCCTTCATGTCCCTTCATGCAATAACTTCCCCTTGAATTTCGTGGACATCCAAATTTTGGATTCTTCAGCCGCCTATAATAAGGAAACAAAGAGAAGGAATTTTCATTAATTCCTTTTCTTTTTCGTCGAACTGTCGCTCTCCATCTCTTTCACTGAGATTTTTCTCCTGCTGCTAACTGACCCATCTCTTCTTCGATTTCTTAAGGCTCGGATTCGGCATCTGTTGTACAAGTAAGTGATACTTTCTTTTCGTTGTTGCCTTCATATTTCTTCATGCACGGTTCTGTCTCTCCTCTTTAGATTGCTTGATATTGCTGTGGTGCTTGCACGTAAGAATTATAGTTCTTTTCCACCTGTTCACGTTGTATGAGAACTTGGGTTTCATCCCATTTCTCGTTTTAATGATGATTCTGTCGTGATTGTTCTTCGTCTGCATCTTTGATTATGTGATGAATGGTCTTCGATTTTTCCCTATGACAGGTTTAAATTTGCTTCCCTTGGTTGGTTTAGTAAAACCCATGCCCAAAGTACGCTGGTTTTCCCCCCCAATTTGCTTTTTAGTCGACTGTGATTTTCAATCCGCCATTGATGATGAACTGTTTTCCCTGTTGATGTTAGGACATATGAGACTTCCGAAGAAGCCTACGCGCAAGGGTCCGAGGACCTCTTCGTCAACTGATCCGCCTCCGCGGATGGATCATCCTGATGTTATGCCATCTCCGCCTCCTAAGGACACTGAGATACCTGCTGGTACGGATGTGGCTCTGATTCCTGAGGATGCTGAGGATCCTGGGGTTGAAGAAGTTGTTGTTGAGGACCTTCCACCACATCCTCCTCCTCATAATGAGCTTCATAGGATTCAATTTCGTGACAAGGATAGCTTTGCTCATCCGTCCATAGCCGAGATTACCAAGTCTTTTCGTCTTCATAAGTTCGAGATCTCCTTTGCCGATGGTCCCGATGTTCTCACCGAGTACTTGATCCGGAGTTTTCCTTATGATGAAAATAACCTCATAATCAGTGTTGGTCAGTTGGATGCTGGTATGCTCCTCCCTTTGTTCAGTAGAAAGGATCCATTCTACGATGACGTCTTGTCTCCCAGGGATGACCCGGTAAATAAGACTCAGGTCTGAGGAGTTATGCAGTATACTAGAAATTTTTGGCGTGCCCTTCACGAAAGCTGGTACCGTAGCAAGGGTAAAACAACCCTGGAGTCCTATGATCCCTTTGCTGAAGAGGATCTAAGCGAGAGGATTATACCCCTGCCAACTTCAATGCTGCGTATGCTTATGCTATCCAGAAGAGTAATCTTCTTCCTTGGAGTGTTGGCCCTCGTCGTATGCATGTAATTCCAGTCAAATCCGTGAAGGCAATAGCCTTCGTCTATTTGAGGAGATTGATAAGACTGGTTTGACTGTCATCCCTTACTCTGCCAAGCTACCTCTGCCGAAGCCTGATCGCATTCGTCTTGACCATGATGATCGTTGGGCCCGTAGCCCTCTTCGTGTGGTGGGTCCCTGGGCCTATGATTTTGCTACTATTGATCCTCACATTCCCCGCACAGCTTTCACTATACCCGAGAAGTATGATGGATATCATCCTTGGGTCTTCAACCCTGTTGCTTCTCACGAGGTACCCTTCGTTTCTTCTTGAAGATTTTTTCTTTTGAAGGTTTTTGCTTTAATAACTTTGCTTGATTTTCTGATGGCTTTCTTTTGTAGTCTGCCCCTGCTTCGTCTGCTGGAACTGGTCTGGGCACTGCTGGTAACTTCGTAGCTACCAGGACTAGGAAGAGGAAGGCTTCAGTTGACGCAGCTACACCAATACCTGCGGAGGTAAGGATTACTATCATACCTTTGTGCTTGTAAGTTCCTTAGTATCTTTCCCTTGATCCTTAGCTGTCGCATGTGTTCTTCTATAGTCTTCTAAGAGGAAGGGCAAGTTGAAGGCTGTGATTGATCTTGAAGCTTCGGATGAGGATCCCAAGGCTGCCGAGAGGGTGCCGGAGGATGAAGTCATGGGGGATATTGAGGATACCGGCCTCAACCCTTATTTGGATGATATTGAGGAAGATTTTTCCAAGGATATCCTCAGTCATGTTCGTGCTGGTTCGGTGGAGGGTGAGAATTTCCTTGCTGGTAGTGGTGCTCAATTGATCAACCATGTTAGTGTTCAAGCTCCTGTTCCTACTTCGTCTTTGGAGATGCCTTCGTTTTTTTCCCCTAGCGGAACGTTGCATGTTGTCTCGGCTACTGCTGAAGCTGTTGTCGTAGTTTCCAAGAGCCTTCCTTCATCTCCTGCTACTTCACTTCAGTCTAGTGGTTCATTTGCAAAGGTTGTTACCCCCGTGGTGAGGGGTAGTAGTTCAGACTCTCAGCCGAACAAGAAGGTTGTGATTTCACTAGCTAGCTTCTCCTTCAATGCTACGCCAACTTCATTGGGGAGCGCTCAGTCTGTTTCTACTGCCCTTGTTAGCAAAGTTGTTGGACCTCTGTAGGTTAGAAAGAACGGAGTTTCTCCCGTAGATGCTCTTCTTGTAGTTCAGTAGGCCCATAGGACATTGTGTAGCTGTTCACACCATCTTTTCTTGTATGCTCCTAGCTTCTTTTTCAAGTTCATCGCTATCGTCTTGTTAGTCGCCTCCGCTTGTCCATTGCTCTTAGGCCGGAGTAGACTTGTTTTTCTGAATGTTGAAAGTGTTGAACAACATATCTATATTCTTTCCCTCCAACTGCTTGCCATTGTCAGAGACTATGGCGGCTGGTATCCCGGACCTGCAGATGATTTGTTCAAACAAAAATTTAAAGACGTATGTGTCTCTAATTCTCGCCAAAGCTCTTGCTTCCACCCACTTGGTGAAATAATTCGTAGCCACGATAAGGTATTTTCTTTTTGATGTCCATTCTATCAAAGGTCCAACAATATCAACCCCCCATTTGACGAATGGCCATGGGCTGATGACTGAGTCGAGATCCGTTGTTGGTGCCCTAATCTTCCTAGCAAAGCGTTGGCATCTTTCGCGGCGCTTAGCCACATTTTTTGAATCTTCGTCCATGCTCAGTCAATAGTATCCTTGCATCTTGGATTTAATTGCTAAGGACCTTCTTCCGCTATGGTTGCCGGCTTCTCCGTTGTGTATATCATGCAGTATTTTCCTGCCTTCGGTTTGTGAGAGGCACTGCATCAGAGGTCCGAGAAATGACCTTCTGTACAGTATCCCATCACGTAGGCTGTACATAGATGCCTTGGACTAGAGTTTACGAGCTTCTTTGACGTATGCTGGTAAGGTACCTTTATCAAGATACTGGTGAATTGGGATTCTCCAATCATCTTCTGCTTCGTCTTCGTTGCTTTAGTCCGACATGTACAGGTCTTTGTCAGACTCGTCAGCTTCGTTATCTGGCTCTTCTATCCCTTCGTCTTCTTTCTCCTTTTCTGCTTCCCTCATGGCCCGAGTTTGGACGACCATGGCTTCTCCAACGCCTGAGGTTGGACCTTCTATCGATGGTTCATATATCCTACCAATTTGCACGGAGGTGGTATTCCTGTCCCTCAGCATTGATGATATAAATGCTAAGGCATCTGCATGTCTGTTGTCTTTCCGACAGACGTGTCTGAATGTGACTTTTTCGATCTTTGATGCATGCTCTTGTGCTAACTTTAGGTATGAAGACAATATCGGATCCAGAGTTTGATATTTGAGCTCGATTTGTCTAATGACCAGATGTGAGTCACTAGTCAGACGAACATCTGATAAGCCTAGATCATGTGTCAAGCTTAGACCGTGTATGACCGCCTCGTACTCCGTGATGTTGTTAGTGTATCAATATCACATTGATTCAAGGTACAGTTGCGCTCCTTACGTCTCTGATCCCAGCAGGATTCTAGGCACTTGATTCCCTTAGCTGATCTCACCCACAACCAAGAGTTGCTACGACCCAAAGTCGAAGACTTGAATAAACAAATCTGTATCACACATAAAAGTCTATGATAATAGATAAATCTGTCTCCCACAGATAAATATAAGTTTTGTTTCGTCTTTTGATAAAATCAAGGTGAACAAGAACTAATCGATAACCCGCACTTATATTCCCGAAGAAAAACCTAGAATTATCAATCACCTCACAATAATCTTAATCGTATGGTAGCGAAACAAGATATTGTGGAATCACAAACGATGAGACGAAAATGTTTGTGATTGCTTTTTATCTTGCCCTATCGGAGACATAATCTCAAGTCAATTTTTTAAATTGAACTCGTACGATAGAAAATGGCAAGATCAGAACGCTCAACTACAAGAGAAGTAGTTTCGTCCGGCTTCACAATCCCAATGAAGTCTTTAAGTCGTTAACCTACAGGGTCTCGAGAAGAAACCTAAGGTTAAAGGAGAATCGACTCTAGCTAAACCAACTAGTATCACATAGGAGGTGTGGGGATTATTTTTTCCAGTTGCTAGAGTTCTCCTTTATATAGTTTTCAAATCATGGTTTGCAATCAATGTTAGCTTAGTAACAAAGCATTCAATATTCACCGTTAGATGAAAACCTGACTAGATACAAGCTAATATCTTTCAACCGTTGGATCGAAACTTAGGTTGTCATACACAAATGAAATGTATTTCATTTAGGTTTGAGTAACCGTGCCTAAACGTGTACACTTAGTAGGTTCACAAATAGTTAACTAATGGTTAGCCATATGAGTACTTTCATATTAACCGTATTCATCTTCTTCATTACTAGTTCAAATGACTTCAAAAGAACTAGCTGAAGAGTTGTTCAATTGCTTAGGTCTTTATACATATACACAATTTAAATAAAATCTGATTCATTTGAATCAATTCATGAACAATATAGCCATGGTTTGCAAAGATTGCATTCCTTATAATTTATTATTTAAGTTCATGAACTACCAATTGAGAAAATAACCAGCTTAGGTACGTGTACGGGTATGCGTACCTTAGCAACCGGATTGAGTTGGTTTTGGTTTCCAAACTCAGTAGAATTTTTCGGGTAGAAAAGTTCCGCCAGTACGCATATGGGTACGAGTACCTAAAGTGACTGGTTTACTAGCTTGTAACTACAAACTCAGCAGAATTTTCCGGGAGGATAAGTTCCGCCAGTATGCGTACCCAACCTCCTTTACCAATTCCGTTGCACACATATGCACACTCTTGGTTTCCGGTACATGGATTTGTACACTAATGTGCGAACACACTATATATGCTTATATCCATAGATGGTTACATAATCTCAACTTTACATTTTAATCATTGAAACATTCTTCTATAATGTTGTAATAGTCGTTATTCAAAACTATCGTCATCAAAGCAATTTTCAAGAGATTGAAACATCATCATGACTTTCGTCATGGGTAAAGAAGAAAATGGTTAAATCGAAAGCTTACCAACACGTATTTCGAGAAAAAGATAAGCGAGATAAACTCGGATCGAAATAACAAATGTGTATGTATGAAAACTATCATACTTACACGACGTTTGTCTCAAGAGTAGGAGATAGAGTAGATAGACTTTTGAGTGATAGATAAGTTCATGTCTCCACATACCTTCTAGTCGGATGAAGTTACACTGGTTCCTCGAGTAGTTATTCGTCTTCGTAAGATGGTCGCGGTGGAGTCTGGAGCTCAACTACACTTAACTATCCTAGTCCGAGACTTAGATATAAGTAGACTAGAAATCAAGACATATAGTTTTGACAACTAAATTTGACAAACAAGCTTGAGATAGCAACGCTTGCGAGTTCGACCGAGTAATGATCTAACAGTCTCCCCCTTTGTCAATTTTAGTGACAAAACTATCAATACACATGCATTAGAAAATAAATAAAACTTTGTAGCTTCTCATCCACATGATTGATCTCCTTGGTGCTTCAACATTTCTCGAAAACTTCGTCTTTTCCAAGTACTCCCATGATTCCATAGATGTTCAATTCATAATCATAGTTATTGAAGATCCGTAGCCATAACAATGAGAAAACAAAACTTTCGATCATTGTTATACAGTGTCATAGTATTATTACACAGTATCAAAGTTCAATTGTATCACAACTTTGACAACAATATTATGGTGATATGTATCACTCCCCCTTCAATACTTTCATCTCAACATGAAAACCACTCCCCCTTACATAATGATCCGAAAACCATATGTATTTGTAGTGTGAACTACAAATTAATTCTCCCCCTTTTCATCAATAGAATTGGCAAAGGTATGAAAACGGGATCCTAATGAAATTTCCACGGAGATGCTTCAAGACCAAACAAAAGTACATATCAACTTTGTTTAGATGCAATCATATAACCGAAGCTAAATGCATTCATCAAGGAGTTTATAAAGATACAAGATAACTCCTAAAATATTCCACATCCACACTCCCCACAAAGATATGGAAATTAAGCGCAAGTTCAAAAGAACTCTCCCCCATTTGATGTCATTCCCAAAAGAACAATAAGAGCGGTCTTACTTTCACAAGAAAAGAAGGATTTCTTTGGACATCAAAAACCACGAAGGAAATGATTTTGTATCCAAAATTTCCAATTAAATTAATCACAAGAGAACCCATGATTAATTTAATTGGAATACTCAACCAAGTTAACCACATACGAATTCATGATTAGATTAGTTGGAAATGCTCACATAAGAAGACTCATGGAGCCGCACAGTATGCATATATAAAATATGGATCAGGGAAGATCAATACTGCGGAATGGACAAAGATTCATTCTATTTTCATCACTATTTGCATAATGACATATAATAGACATAATCTTTGTAGACAAAAATACATCCTATCTTCCATCAATTTGCATAACGACATAATAGGTTCAATTTTTGTTTTGTCAAAAGTCCATCGATCTTTTATCAATACATGCATATCGACATACGAAGGAGATAACTTTTGACAACGTATGGGACAATCATAGTTCACGGACGCAAACAAACATATCCCATAACATATTGCAATATATAAAACCATAAAGATTAATACCGCAAAAATCATCTTCCAAATCAACTTTAGAATTTAAATTGATAAATTTAAAAACATTGAAGATGAAAACGTTGGACATAGCTATGTGTACTCACAATAATGGCTATTCCAAACCCTAGTTATTCTTCTAAATAAAACATGAAAAGAAGATTTACTAGTCAAAGGTTAAAAACAATTTAATACCAATATAAAGAAGCACGAGAAACTACTCATCATCTTCATCTTCAGAGACCATGAAGGTGGAACGAACCTTGTCCATGTCTTCTTTAATATCGGGGTACTTGGTAGCAATCACAAGTAATTT